>NC_140006.1:19160330-19760330 GCF_964263955.1 Coregonus lavaretus | reverse complement strand
GACGATTTTCACGGAATAATACTGTACCTAGTTAGCTAGCTGAATAAACTAAGTTAGTCTATTCCTAGAAAACATTGAACCGCTGTAGTTTACAACAATTATAGTTTCTGAGGTGGAAGTTGGGAGAGTTATATTTGGGAGTTGTGGTGAGGGAGGCCCCGCTCTCTCCTTTCCCAGATGTTTAGTTCATTTCATTCCGAGCTCCTCTGCATTATTGTAGCCATTTGCTGCAGCCTGTCAACTATGCCTCTGCCTATCCCTGTTCTCTCCTCTCCGCACAGGCTATACAAATGCCTCACACCGCGTGGCTGCTGCCTCTCTAACCTGGTGGTCCCTGCACGCACCACCCACGTGGAGTTCCAGGTCTCAGGCAGCCTCTGGAACTGCCGTTCTGCTGCCAACAAGGCAGAGTTCATCTCAGCCTATGCTACCCTCCAGTCCCTCGACTTCTTGCCGCTGACGGAAACATGGATTACCACTGAAAACACTGCTACTCCTACTGCTCTCTCCTCGTCTGACCATGTGTTCTCGCATACCCCGAGAGCATCTGGTCAGCGGGGTGGTGGCACAGGAATCCTCATCTCTCCCAAGTGGACATTCAACATTTTTCCCCTGACCCATCTGTCTATCTCCTCATTTGAATTCCATGCTGTCACAGTCACTAGCCCATTTTAGCTTAATATCCTTGTCATCTATCGCCCTCCAGGTTCCCTTGGAGAGTTCATCAATGAGCTTGACGCCTTGATAAGTTCCTTTCCTGAGGATGGCTCACCCCTCACAGTTCTGGGGGATTTCAACCTCCCTACGTCTACATTTGACTAATTTCTCTCTGCCTCCTTCTTTCCACTCCTCTCCTCTTTTGACCTCACCCTCTCACCGTCCCCCCCTACTCACAAGGCAGGCAATACGCTTGACCTCATCTTTACTAGATGCTGTTGTTCTACTAATCTCACTGCAACTCCCCTCCATGTCTCCGACCACTACTTTGTATCCTTTTCTCTCTCGCTCTCCTCCAACACTACTCACTCTGCCCCTACACAGATGGTAATGCGCCGTCGCAACCTTCGCTCTCTCTCTCCCGCTACTCTCTCCTATTCCATCCTATCATCTCTTCCCTCTGCTCAATCCTTCTCCCTCCAATCTCCTGATTCTGCCTCCTCAACCCTCCTCTCCTCCCTTTCTGCATCCTTTGACTCTCTATGTCCCCTATCCTCCCGGCCGGCTCGGTACTCCCCTCCAGCTCCGTGGCTTGATGACTCATTGCGAGCTCACAGAACAGAGCTCCGGGCAGCTGAGCGGAAATGGAAGAAAACTAGACTCCCTGCGGACCTGGCATCTTTTCACTCCCTCCTCTCTACATTTTCTTCATCTGTTTCTGATGCTAAGGCCACTTTCTACCACTCTAAATTCCAAGCATCTGCCTCTAACCCTAGGAAGCTCTTTGCCACATTCTCCTCCCTGCTGAATCCCCCCCCCCCCCCCCCCCCTCTGTGGATGACTTCGTCAACCATTTTGAAAAGAAGGTTGACGACATCCGATCCTCGTTTGTTAAGTCAAATGACACTGCTGGTCCTGCTCACACTGCCCTACCCTATGCTTTGACTTATTTCTCCCCTCTCTCTCTAGATAAAATCTTGCGACTTGTGACGGCCGGCCGCCCAACAACCTGCCCGCTTGACCCTATCCCCTCCTCTCTTCTCCAGACCATCTCCAGTGACCTTCTCCCTTACCTCACCTCGCTGATCAACTCATCCTTGACCGCTGGCTATGTCCCTTCCATCTTCAAGAGAGCGAGAGTTGCACCCCTTCTCAAAAAACCAACACTCGATCCCTCTGATGTCAACAACTACAGACCAGTATCCCTTCTTTCTTTTCTCTCCAAAACTATTGAGCGTGCCGTCTTTAGCCAACTCTCTTGCTATCTCTCTCAGAATGACCTTCTTGATCCAAACCAGTCAGGTTTCAAGACTGGTCATTCAACTGAGACTGCTCTTCTCTGTGTCACGGAGGCTCTCCGCACTGCTAAAGCTAACTCTCTCTCCTCTGCTCTTGTCCTTCTAGACCTGTCTGCTGCCTTTGATACTGTGAACCATCAGATCCTCCTCTCCACCCTCTCCGAGCTGGGCATCTCCGGCGCGGCTCACTCTTGGATTGCGTCCTACCTGACCGGTCGCTCCTACCAAGTGGCGTGGCGAGAAGCTGTCTCCGCACCACGTGCTCTCACCACTGGTGTCCCCCAGGGCTCAATTCTAGGCCCTCTCCTATTCTCGCTATACACCAAGTCACTTGGCTCTGTCATATCCTCACATGGCCTCTCCTATCATTGCTACGCAGACGACACACAACTAATCTTCTCCTTTCCCCCTTCTGATAACCAGGTGGCGAATCGCATCTCTGCATGTCTGGCAGACATATCAGTATGGATGACGGATCACCACCTCAAGCTGAACCTTGGTAAGACGGAGCTGCTCTTCCTCCCGGGGAAGGACTGCCTGTTCCATGATCTCGCCATCACGGTTGACAACTCCGTTGTGTCCTCCTCCCAGAGTGCGAAGAGCCTTGGCGTGACCCTGGACAACACCCTGTCGTTCTCCGCTAACATCAAGGCGGTGACCCGATCCTGTAGGTTCATGCTCTACAACATTCGGAGAGTACGACCCTGCCTTACACAGGAAGCGGCACAGGTCCTAATCCAGGCACTTGTCATCTCCCGTCTGGATTACTGCAACTCGCTGTTGGCTGGGCTCCCTGCCTGTGCCATTAAACCCCTACAACTCATCCAGAATGCCGCAGCCCGTCTGGTGTTCAACCTTCCCAAGTTCTCTCACGTCACCCCGCTCCTCCGCACACTCCACTGGCTTCCAGTTGAAGCTCGCATCTGCTACAAAACCATGGTGCTTGCCTACGGAGCTGTGAGGGGAACGGCACCTCCTTACCTTCAGGCTCTGATCAGACCCTACACCCAAACGAGGGCACTACGTTCATCCACCTCTGGCCTGCTAGCTCCCCTACCTCTACAGAAGCATAGTTCCCGCTCAGCCCAGTCAAAACTGTTCGCTGCTCTGGCACCCCAATGGTGGCACAAGCTCCCTCACGACGCCAGGACAGCGGAGTCACTCACCACCTTCTGGAGACATTTGAAACCCCACCTCTTTAAGGAATACCTGGGATAGGATAAAGTAATCCTTCTATCCCCCCCTTACCCCCCCCAAAAAAAAAAAAAAAATAAATAAAAATAAAAACATTGTAAAGTGGTTATCCCACTGGCTATAAGGTGAATGCACCAATTTGTGAGTCGCTCTGGATAAGAGCGTCTGCTAAATGACGTAAATGTAATGTTTTAACAGTGGGAAATGCAGAAGTATTTTATTTTTCGCTATGATCAGCTCGTCAAAAATGTAAGGATAAACCATTGAAACCACTGATCATGACAATTTAGCCCAAGTGATGAAACTATTGGACAGCAGTTGTGAGTAGCCTGGTTGTCCATTTTACTTTGACCTGTCCTGTTTTTAGGATAGGCTATGTTTGTTAACACGTCAGCACATTTTTCATTTGATTGGGCACCATTTAGGTTAGGCTTTTTGATCAGAGAAAACTGCATGATGTAAAACGTTTCAGTGTCATTACATTGTCATACATTTTCTCTCCAGCCTGTAGGCTACAGAAAAGGCTACATACTCTTTCTAACATATGCTAAATCTGCTACATGATTTATGTTTTTTTTTTTTACTAAACATTGGTGGAGCGTTGCAGCGATGGTAACTCTCCAACAGCACCTAGGAGAGGCGCGCTGGAAATGGACAAGATACATTGTTTGCGTCCCTGCCTTTGACAAAGTGGGCACTGCTTATTACAGGATGGCATCAGCGCTCACCTAAAAAGTCCATATGCAACTGGTTGAGAGAAATTGTCATTGTTTCTGGGCAGAATTATGTGATGTTTTTTTTTTTTTTTTTTTGTCATTTAGCAGACGCTCTTATCCAGAGCGACTTACAGGAGCAATTAGGGTTAAGTGCCTTGCTCAAGGGCACATCGACAGATTTTTCACCTAGTCGGCTCGGGGATTAGAACCAGCGACCTTTCGGTTAGTGGCACAACGCTCTTACCCACTAAGCTACCTGCCGCCCTGTTGGAGGTGTGTCTTGGTCAGATCAGTTTAGAAAATGCTGTCCTCATCAATCCGCCGCCATAGTCGGCCACCTAATCCTGCCTAATGAGCGGGCTGGCACGGTCTGTATTTCTTTAAAGGTCTTTATTGGCTTTTAGTTAGCCACCAAGCTAGCAACAAACTAAAACATTGTCTAGAAAGTTTATTTTATTTTTGGTGCAACAAATAGCGGGCAATGTTGCTACTGGACCAGACTGATGCATGCAGAATAGACTTGGTTGTACTTTTTCATAATGACAAGGACAAGTTTGATGTCGGCCAACAATAGAATTTTCATGATGAGTGCCAAGGCCTGTAAGATGAAAGGGGACATTTATACTGACAAGTTGGCAGGACTTTTAAACATACTGCAATCATGACTAGGTCAGTTGGCGGAAATAAAAGTAGGGGAGAGTGGGGTAAGTTGATCCAACCTTGTTTCTAGGAAACACACACAAAATGTATAATTTGACCAATATTTAGGAAGGGTCATTTAATGGAGTCTGAAGGAAGAAACCACATGAGTGGTAAGACAAGTTGGGTCCAAATGACCAAGTCAAATGAACTTGTTAGATGTTTCCTGATTCTTGTCTCTAAACCAAAGTTTATCATTTTAAGATTGTTCTATACATCAGTTGGGGTCTCTATAAGCTTAAATAGAAGGTCCTAAACCTAGCATTGAAGTGCATCCTTGTAGCTGTGGGCTAATATAGTCAATGTTTGCCTTTGGTTAAGTTGAGCCAATGGCAATTTGAGCAAATTTAAGCATTTTCTTCCCAGGCGTAATGCAAGTCATTATTGCTGGGATATGCAGTAACCAGGCCTGGCCTATGTTAAAAGTGTTTAAAAAAATACTAGGTGTTATTGATTAAAATACAAAAGTGATTGTGTTGAATTGTTTGGGAAATAAAGAGAAGGTGGGGTAATATTTCATTCAGTAAAGAAATGTTGGGTAAGGGTAAGTTGTGCCAAGATACTTTTTTTTGGGACAAGCTATTTCTTCTAAACTGTTTACATGAATTCTGATTATTTCCAGGGATACACAGCATCCTGAAATATATAGATACCTTTGTTAGAAAGAATACAATTTCCCTTAATAAAAAGCTACATTTACCCCACTGTCCCCTACGGGCTTTGTTGTCGGCAATACATTTCAGATAAAGAAGTCTACAAAAACATCTTGGTTTGAAAGGTGTATGTGTGTAAGCTTCTCTCCTATCTAGGCCTACAAAGTTTAACTTCTGCATGTAGAAGTTTGTCCCTTTCAATATCACATGATGTCTGCAATTTGAACACAGACTTAGAAAGCCTCCCGCTGTGCACTGGTTTTAATTACTGATATTAAATGATTAAGTATGTTTGTTATTTCTACATAGGAGACGAAGTGGTGTTAGTCAGCTGGAAGAGAGTAAATATGAAAGCCTGGTCCCACATAAGGAGTCCTTCAGGCAAAATAGGAGACAAATTACTCTTCTGCAAGGCAAGAAGTGATATAATTCTTGGCTGGGAAATGTTATGAAGAGAGCTTACAATAGAGTTGGGCCCTCAAATGCAACTCAGGACCTCGAAGCCAGTTTCACTGCTTTTCTTTCATTGTTTCCCTTTAATCATGGGATGATTTAGACCTGGGACACCTGGTGGGTGCAATTAAGTATCAGGTAAAACCGAAAACCAGCAGGCTCTGGACTTCCCAGGGTAAGTGTTGAATACCCCTGTACTAGAGCATACCTCACATATGTAGACCACATACATTAGTATAAAGACTGGGGTTTCGTGTACGTACGTGTGTACATCAAAGAGCATAGGCCTGCATTTGTTAAGTTCTCCCTGTGGTATTAACAATGCTTTAACAGCCATTTTGATTTGGAAAGAAAATATGTAGAAATGCTTACGTAGAGTATTTATTGGAAACGTATTATAGTCTTTATTTGTGTGGAATTCCTCTTATTGCTATTGTGACACCTGGTGGCCACCTTTTGGGTTTACCTGCGGGGTAGCATACGGGGGTTATGGGTGAAGATGGCGGTAGAGGTGACTCAGCGCATCTGTCACTCGCAGCAGGAACCGCAAGGAAAGATGGCAGAAGCGGATGTTCTGTTTGAAACTGATGGCGCGCTGAGTGGAGATGAGTGAGAAGGAATGGATTACAGTGGTGAACAGAAAAGGAAACAATAAGTAAAGTGGTGGTGAAATCGAGTAAATCCTAGCATACAGTGGGGAAAAAAAGTATTTAGTCAGCCACCAATTGTGCAAGTTCTCCCACTTAAAAAGATGAGAGAGGCCTGTAATTTTCATCATAGGTACTCGTCAACTATGACAGACAAAATTAGAAAAAAAATCCAGAAAATCACATTGTAGGATTTTTTATGAATTTATTTGCAAATTGTGGTGGAAAATAAGTATTTGGTCAATAACAAAAGTTTCTCAATACTTTGTTATATACCCTTTGTTGGCAATGACACAGGTCAAACGTTTTCTGTAAGTCTTCACAAGGTTTTCACACACTGTTGCTGGTATTTTGGCCCATTCCTCCATGCAGATCTCCTCTAGAGCAGTGATGTTTTGGGGCTGTCGCTGGGCAACACAGACTTTCAACTCCCTCCAAAGATTTTCTATGGGGTTGAGATCTGGAGACTGGCTAGGCCACTCCAGGACCTTGAAATGCTTCTTACGAAGCCACTCCTTCGTTGCCCGGGCGGTGTGTTTGGGATCATTGTCATGCTGAAAGACCCAGCCACGTTTCATCTTCAATGCCCTTGCTGATGGAAGGAGGTTTTCACTCAAAATCTCACGATACATGGCCCCATTCATTCTTTCCTTTACACGGATCAGTCGTCCTGGTCCCTTTGCAGAAAAACAGCCCCAAAGCATGATGTTTCCACCCCAATGCTTCACAGTAGGTATGGCGTTCTTTGTATGCAACTCAGCATTCTTTGTCCTCCAAACACGACGAGTTGAGTTTTTACCAAAAAGTTATATTTTGGTTTCATCTGACCATATGACATTCTCCCAATCCTCTTCTGGATCATCCAAATGCACTCTAGCAAACTTCAGACGGGCCTGGACATGTACTGGCTTAAGCAGGGGGACACGTCTGGCACTGCAGGATTTGAGTCCCTGGCGGCGTAGTGTGTTACTGATGGTAGGCTTTGTTACTTTGGTCCCAGCTCTCTGCAGGTCATTCACTAGGTCCCCCTGTGTGGTTCTGGGATTTTTGCTCACCGTTCTTGTGATCATTTTGACCCCACGGGGTGAGATCTTGCGTGGAGCCCCAGATTGAGGGAGATTATCAGTGGTCTTGTATGTCTTCCATTTCCTAATAATTGCTCCCACAGTTGATTTCTTCAAACCAAGCTGCTTACCTATTGCAGATTCAGTCTTCCCAGCCTGATGTAGGTCTACAATTTTGTTTCTGGTGTCCTTTGACAGCTCTTTGGGCTTGGCCATAGTGGAGTTTGGAGTGTGACTGTTTGAGGTTGTGGACAGGTGTCTTTTATACTGATAACAAGTTCAAACAGGTGCCATTAATACAGGTAACGAGTGGAGGACAGAGGAGCCTCTTAAAGAAGAAGTTACAGGTCTGTGAGAGCCAGAAATCTTGCTTGTTTGTAGGTGACCAAATACTTATTTTCCACCATAATTTGCAAATCAATTCATAAAAAATCCTACAATGTGATTTTCAGGATTTTTTTTCTCAATTTGTCTGTCATAGTTGACGTGTACCTATGATGAAAATTAGAGGCCTCTCTCATCTTTTTAAGTGGGAGAACTTGCACAATTGGTGGCTGACTAAATACTTTTTTCCCCCACTGTAGTTCTGACAGTTTTTGACGTTTCTTTGAAAATCATAGATGCATTGGATGAGGTGGTGTCAGTGGGAATAACAAGTGGTCTTATTTCGGATTTACGTGTGTCCGTAGAGCAGAAGGAGTTTGTTTTGCACCTCAAAAAGATATTGGATTGTAATGTGTGTGGATCTTCGAAGCAGGGCGCCTATGAAGGGGGTAATCCCTGGGGTGGCGCTAGAAGTGAATTCAAAGGATATAACTGAAGAAATAGATGGAGTGGTTGGTGCACGCCTGTTACAGGAGGGGGTCGCAGTTCCGGAGCGATCCACTAGGTGTCCTCCTCCGACAACCTTAGGCACCTCCTCACTCACAGTCTGGATTAATCATGGTCCTATTGGTGTCACCTGTGTTTACCTGTTCACCTGTGTATTTATGCCCTCACTTCCCTGTGTTCCCTTGCTCAGTTTTCTCTGCTAGTATCTCTATGCTCAGCAGTACTAATCAGTGTCTGATCAGAGAAGTATGTACAGGTACTCGAGAAGTGTTCTCCCTGTTTCTTTATTATTTCAGTCGTAGTTACTATTTAGTATTTTGGCTGTCAGCCTGTTTTTGGAGACTTTTATCATGTTAAGTCCGTTATTTTGTATCCTGGCTTCGGGACAACCAGTAAAGATCCTTGTTTCACCATCTCTGCCTACTGTCTATCCTGCACCGCACCTGGGTCACACCTCACACCAACCCTTACACACGCCGACTGACCTGAATGGTGGATGGAGTGAGGAAGCCCACTCCATCCATTCTATTGTTCTTTGAAGAAGAGTCTCTCCCTTCTCACATATTTTTGAGTGATGTGAGATACCCTGTAAGAGCCAGCTGAGGTTAAATGCTGCAACTGTGGTGGCGAACATGCGCCCGAATTCTTAAAGTGCCCTTTTGGGGTGAAGGAGACATTGGCAAGAATAAGGGCTGTCCAGTGTGTCTCCTATCTGGAGGCGGTGAGAAGAGTGGAAGAAGGAAGTAATGTTGAAGAAACAATGGTGGTGGGATTAGAGGCACCAGTGAATGTTCCATGCCAACAGAGTGATCCTGACATGTTGCATGTTAAAGGGGCTACATCCATTTTTGGACTTATAAAATTAATGATATATACCCATTGATTCTTGAAGAATATAACTTAGAAATGCCTCATGAGCTTAGTTCAACTGTGGTAGCCCAACCCAAAATTTAAACATGTTTTACTCCAATGTTTGTAAACAAAGTAAATTAAAACAAACACTCTATAGCAGGACTGCCCAACCCTATTCCTGGAGAGCTACCGTCCTGTAGGTTTTTGCTCCAACCCTAATCTAGCACACCTGATTCTAATAATTATCAGGTTGATAAGATGAATCAGGTTAGTGACACCTGGGGTTGGAGCGAAAACCTACAGGAGGGTAGCTCTCCAGGAACAGGGTTGGGCAACCCTGCTCTATTGCCTAAAAACATGGTTAAAACTATCATGGTCAGTCCTTGCATCCATAGCGCTGCCTTTGAATTTGAGAGTGGTTACTTTTCTTCAGGACCAACCAGTGGTGTAAAGTACTTAAGTAAAAATACTTAACTACTTAAGTAGTTTTTTGGGGTATCTGTACTTTACTTTACTATTTATATTTTGGACAACTTTTACTTCACTACATTCCTAAAGAAAATTATGTACTTTTTACTCCATACGTTTTCCCTGATTCCCCAAATACTCGTTACATTTTGAATGCTTAGCAGGACAGGAAAATTGTCTAATTCACACACAAATGAAGAGAACATCCCTGGTCATCCCTACTGTGTCTGATCTGGCAGACTCACTAAACACAAATGCTTCGTTTTTAAATGATGTCTGAGTGTTGGAGCGTGCCCCTGGCTATCTGTAAATGTACAAATAAAACCAGAAAATGGTGCCATCTGGTTAATTTAATGCTTTGCTTAATATAAGGAATTTGTACTTTTGATACTTAAGTATATTTTAGCAATTACATTTACTTTTGAAATGTAAGTATATTTAAAACCAAATACTTTTAGACTTTTACTCAAGTTTCACTTTTACTTGAGTCATTTTCTATTAGGGTATCTTTACTTTTACTCAAGTATGACAATTGGGTACTTTTCCCACAACCACTCCCTCCCTTCCTCCCTTTCGGGTACATGGAGCTCATATTGTTTGGCATATGGAAATCATGTCAAGTTCTGCTGCGGTGAACGAGGGGCATTATCAACTGCAACTGCCGTTCAATAACAATTATTTCCATTTCCCAAACAACCGCCAACTTGCTGAGCAGCATGTCATGTCACTCAAAAGAAAGTTCCATGAGGAATACAAAATGTTCTTAGAAGCTGTTATATAAAATGGACATGCGGAAGTTGTGCCAAAGGAGCAGCTTAACGTGAACGATGGAAAGGTGTGTTACATGCTACACCATGGTACCACCCCAAGAAAGGGAAAATCTGAGTGGTCTTTGTTCTGCATCCTTTAAGGGAACATCACTCAATGACCAAGAAGGTCCTTATCTCAGAAACACACTGCTGGGTGTCATGATCCGCTTCCGGCAAGAACCAGTGGCTATGATGGCAGCCATAGAAGGCATGTTTCATCAAGGTAACACCAACAGACACAGACTTTCTCCGCTTTCTATGGTGGCCAGGAGATTATGTCAGTCAGAGCCTTTCTGAGTACAGGATGACCGTGCATCTGTTTGGGGCTACATCCTCATCCAGTTGTGCTAGTTATGCCCTGAAGAAGACTGCAGAGGACAACAAGAGCAGCTTCTCAGCTGAGGTAAAAAAAAAAGAGGACTAAGCACGCCCCCATTCTCATCGACGGGGCTGTAGTGGAACAGGTTGAGAGCTTCAAGTTCCTTGGTGTCCACATCACCAACAAACTATCATGGTCCAAACACACCAAGACAGTCGTGAAGAGGGCACAACAAAGCCTATTCCCCCTCAGGAGACTGAAAAGATTTGGCATGGGTCCCCAGATTCTCAAAATGTTCTACAGCTGCACCATCGAGAGCATCCTGACCGGTTGCATCACCGCCTGGTATGGCAAATGCTCGGCATCTGACCGTAAGGCGCTATAGAGGGTAGTGCGTACGACCCAGTACATCACTGGGGCCAAGCTTCCTGCCATCCAGGACCTATATACTAGGCGATGTCAGAGGAAAGCCAAAAAAAGTGTCAAAGATTCCATTCACCCAAGTCATAGACTGTTCTCTCTAAAACATTAACCTGTACCCGATCGCCAAGTCTAGGACTAAAAGGCTCCTTAACAGCTTCTACCCCCAATCCATAAGACTGCTGAACAATTAATCAAATGGCCACCCGGACTATTTACATTGACCCCCCCCCCCCCACACACACACACACACACACCACTACACGCTGTCTATTATCTATGTATAGTCACTTTACCCCTACGTACAGTACCAGTCAAAAGTTTGGCATGATGATCAGATTTGCACAACATGTCCAGAATGGCATTCATGTCTGTCCCAATAACCAGTTTGAATTCAGTTAATTCTAACAATATGCTGTTCAGAGAATCAAAATGTTTTAGGATCATATGAATTTGGAGCATACACATTAATAAAGCCCATTTTCTTTCCATTATGGATACATTTAAGGAAATGGATTCTGCCTTCTGGGTGTTCGCCTTTACCAAAGATGGTGATGTTGAGTTTCTTATTTATCATTGTTCCATTTAAGAAAATTGAATAACACTATTAAACCAAGATGGAGTCAGAACACATCAAATCAAATCAAACTTTATTTGTCACATACGCCAAATACAACAGGTGTAGACCTTACTGTGAAATGCCTACTTACAAGCCCTTAACCAACAATGCAGTTTAAGAAAATAGTTACCAAATAAACTAAAGTAAAAAATAATAAAAAGTAACACAATAAAATAACAATAACGAGGCAATATACAGAGGGTACCGGTACCGAGTCAATGTGCGGGTGTACAGGTTAGTCAAGGTAATTTGTACATGACCACTACCAGTCAAAAGTTTGGATACACCTACTCATTCAAGAGTTTTTCTTTATTTTTACTATTTTTTACATTGTAGAATAATAGTGAAGATATCAAAACTGTGAAATAACACATATGGAATCATGTAGCAACCAAAACAGTGTTAAACAAATCAAAATATATTTTATATTTGAGATTCTTCAAATAGCCACCCTTTGCCTTCATGACAGCGTTGCACACTCTTGGCAATCTCTCAACCAGCTTCATGAGCTAGTCATCTGGAATACATTTCAATTAACAGGTGTGCCATCTTAAAAGTTAATTTGTGGAATTTCTTTCCTTCTTAATGTGTTTGAGCCAATCAGTTGGGTTGTGACAAGGTAGCTCAACACCAATAATTTAAAATAGGCTACTAAAATCATTCCAATCCCAATTAAAAGACAAATACATTTTAGCGGTATTAAAGGGATGACTTTAGGTGATGCAGATGCCTGGGAGCAGGAGGGAAGGCTGTTTGTATGGCTGGCTGGCTTTATGGAGAGTAGAGATCTGTATATAATGACGACGAGATGGGAGTCTATGTCCCAAAGGCGCGAAGGCAGGTGACAAGTTTAGGTCCAAAATAAGACCATTGAAACGCATTGGTCTTATTTTGGACAGATTTTGGCGAGAGTGAAACTTCTCACGTCACCATTTCCTCTCTGTGGCGAACGCATTGACGCAGCTGCAGGGAACAGCGGGACATTTTCCAACACATTGCAGGGGTAAAGATGGCTGTAGTTGATGGTTTTGGCTGAGTAACTGCTGTTTGATTTGGCATGAAACTAGAGTTTTAATCCCGGTGCTGAGCTAGTGCGTATCAGGCAGCAAATTTTGGTATGGTTTTTTGATTTTGATTAGGTCTACTATGTCTATTTTGTTGCTATTGCACTGTGTGAGAAGCCTGTAAATAAATAAAATAAAAAATTATTCAACTGGATTTATTTGTCACATCCAGGGAACCAGGACCTCATTATGATATATTTTGCACACATAATCATTTACAGTTCTTGTAAATAATTACTGGAAGTCACAAACCATTTTTCAAATGGACATGGCATCTAATGCCATTTTTCAAATGGACATGGCATCCAATATATAAAGATAAATGTTGAAAGGGAGTAGGCACGCCGCTGGCTTGACCCTGAAAAAGCGCCTTGCCTCCGACTGGCAGCTGCAGTGTCAACGGTTGGGAGACGGGCACGTGAGCTGTGTAGGAAAACGGTACGTGACAAAGCGGCCTATCACTGGTGCCCCGTGAATGAGGCGATAGGCAAGAAAGCTGTCGCTCGACCACTCTGGAGGGTCGCTGGTCTCCCGAGTGCTCATTGCTAACTGGGTGTGTTTGTAGAATGTCTGCCATTGACTGAGGTGAATGACGCTACAGCAACAAGGTGATAATGGCTGGAGTAAATTCTGTTTGTTCTTGCTGTCCACCGAATTGCATTTTAGAGTTTTAAATTATTATTATTAATTTTTTTCGCCAGTGGATACAGTTTCTATTAGAAGTTAGAACATTTGAGAATTATTGACAGCAAGAATGGATGGAGGTTGCATGATTGGATGGAGACATGTGGTCTGGGTGGGGTTGGGGGATTGGGATGGGAGGTTGGGGATGGCCTACTTTTTAAGTTTTATTTTCCTGATTATACTACATTTATTATCACTTAAACTATCTTCCTTTTTTTTGAGTGGCAGCTTACGGGTACATGTTTTATAAACGTATAATTTGAAATTGATAAAATATATAATGAACATGTATAATTCAGAGGTGTGGCTAACCCACATTGATATTTCAGAGCCATAAACCCCCCAATTTTTTAAATAAATGTCTCAGGATTTTGATACTCTGTACTTTAGTCACCTTTAAGGTGATGACCTTAATGAGTTATGAAAGAAGAATTCACTACAAAACAGTTCTGAGATCTGGGATGTGAAAACTTTGATGCTCAATATCTCAGAACTATGCTTTGCGCAGATATAACCTTATAGTCCTAAGGTCATGAGCTGATGCCTTCCTGAAGTGTGATATTTGGAGCAGTGGCCCAGTCTTTCTCCAAACAGCAGAGCAGGAGTGGCACAATCCACTCATCCACTCTCCCCAATATGCCCAGATGATTCTGAGGTCAAGATGAGCAAAGTGACCGTGAACACAATCTTTCCCTTGACTTCACTCCCCTCTGACCTTCTCCTCCAATGGGTTTTGAGAAGGAGGCAAGGAGAGAGGACACGAGGAGTATGCAATTTAGATTCTCCCAGGAAGTGTTATGATTGCAGACAGTCTGTGTTTACCTATCTAGAGGTGAGAGCGTGCCATGCGAGTGCACAGCCGGGTAATCAATATTTGAATTAGATTGGAGGGGGTGGGCCATGGAGGTAGCATAAAATAATCAGATGTAATACTTACTTGGGCATTGCTAGGTGATGCAAACAACGTTTCCATCAGAACAGTCTACCGATTACGATTACCATGCAACACGGGACACGTGCTGCTAAAACAGGTACAGTCATTGGCCAAGTATTAATCTTGCACGCTTCTCCTATGCAATGGCCTAAGACAGAACTTTACTGTTAAAATAACTGTACTTACTGTTATAACTGTATACGTGACTGCAAGCTTTGTAGGGCTAACACCTGCAAGACTTTGGTTAGTATGCATGCACCGTGTGCATGTACTTCTGTCTTGTGGATGTGCCTTAGGTCATGAGCAAACCAATCTTGATTGCCAAACACAGCCCAATGGGCACACCACGTCATTTCAATGTGAAGAATTGGGTCATATTTGGTAGATACGTTGATCAATGAGATTTCAACCTATTTTCACCCACTCAAAAAGACAGCCAAAAGTTGTGTTATCAGTATGCTTTCAACCATCTAAAAGCACAATCAAATTCCAATGTAAAATCTATGTCTGATTTTTGGTTTAGTTGTCACCTAAATGTGCTATTACTGCACTTTCAATCAATTAAAGCACAACAAAGTTTGAATGGGAATACAATGTAAGATACTTTATTTATTTATTTTAACAACAACTTAATGTGTTAGCACTGTGCTTCATCTAATAGTGCAACCAAATGATCTCGATTGCAGTTGAGGTTACATTCAAGTACAAGTGATCAATGCCGTTTGAAATTCTGTGCAGATTATCATAGTAATTGTGAAGATTTCCACAGAACTGCGACCCTGAACATAGACGCTTTCTATGATTACATAGGAAGACATTTGTTAAAGTAACCTCTAAATGTGGCCATGGATGTGTTACTCATTTTAAGGTTGAATAAATACTGTTACATTAGTTTGTAAGATAGCCATACCATTAGCCTATTTACTGTCTTACAAAAGTAATATTGAATTGTGTTTGGTTGACAACGCAACCAAATATCAACATTTAAAAGGACTCAGGAGATGTATCTACTGCTTGATTAGTTAGATCTGAGCCACTGGCTTAATCCTATTATTTTATTTATTTAACTTTTAGGCTATTTACCATCTGGGTTTAAGGATCTCTTTTCCAAGCTTAGAAGGATAAACATTCACACGCAACACGAGTTCCGCCGAGGCTGCCCCTCCTGCTGGTTCGGGCAGGCTTCGGCGTTCGTCGTCACCGGAGTACTAGCTACTGCCGATCCCATTCTCATCACTCCACTTGTCATGTCTTGTCAATCACACACACCTGGTGCTCATTCCCCTAATTAGTATGTGTATAAGTGTTCCCTCTGTTCCCCTTGTCTTTGTGAGTGATTGTTTTGTTGTGAGAGTGTGTAGCTCGGTTGAGCTTCATTTCACTGTGTTATTGCCAAGGTGGATGTTTTCCCTTGTACAGTTTCATTTGACACTTGGGGCGTTTGATTTATGCAAACGGATTAAACTCTGGACTTCAGTATTTTACCTCCTGCGCCTGACTCCTTCTTTCACACCTCGTAACAGCCAGAAAAGGTTGAATACATTGGCCATGCTGTCAATCCAGCATGACTTCTGCCATGTTCAAAAGAACTGGAAACTCGGAACTGGGAAATCTCAGACTTCCGTGAGTTCAAGACAACCGAGAACTCTGAAAAAAGAAACGAGCTCCGACTGGGAAAATAAGTTTTGAGCGGTCATCCAACTCGAAATTCCAAGTCGGAAACCCGGGCCTCTTTCTAGAGCTCCGACCTGAAGATCACTGATGTCATGATTCAACCTTGTTTTTTCTGAGTTCCCAGTTGTCTTGAAAGCACCATATATCCAGAGAATGCCAGACTTTGATGACAACATTTACCCACAAGAAGGACCGCCGTGCCACCTTCCTGTTCAAGTGAACACAGCACAACGGTGGGTCCAAAAATGTATTGTATGCTGCTGCATAAATTATATAATATGCCAGGTTCTGACTTGGTGTACAGGGAGAATACTGTAAGAACGGCCCATGTTCTGAATTCTGTCGCTGTACATTTCAAAAGTGCTGAACAAATAGTTATATTGACTACGTCCGTCTTAACTCGCTCATTGTCTTAATCAAAATTATGGATTGCCTCTTATCCGCTTATCATTCCCTTATGCCATAGTTGGTACATCAGTAGAAACCACATTTGTTTAAGCAAGTCAACCACATCAGCTATGTTTTTTAAAAAGGCAGTAAATGAGGCTGAATGAACTGTTTCGCTGCCAGACAAGGCTCTGCTGAAAGCCAGCTGTAGCGGTGGTAAGGATTCACTACATGGTGCTGAAAAGAAAGCTCTGCTGTTGGGACAGCTTTATGTAGGCCCTAACAGTTTGTGGGCACCGTTTGTCACCATTATAGCGCAATTAATGTATTGTTTAATGTTGTGTTGTGTAGTGGCTTTGCTGGCATGCATCAACATTTTTTGGGGGGGACTTTGCCCCACCAAACTCATGCTAAAATCACCACTGCTTTAAAATACAATCAGTTTCCTAGTCACAAACATTTCTGATGACCACATGCAGTCAAGATTCCCCACATTTCCTGACACACCCACTCCATTTATCAACTCAAACCAGGAAGTGACTATGGGAGTGGCTAGACAGTGACCGGGCTGGAGCGAGCCTACAATAGAGGCACAGATAGAACAATGAGACAGATATTTCACCGGATGTAGAAATGTGTAAATGTGAAGCATCCGGTTGGCGTTTCTACTCACTACCAAATATGGTAGTGAAAGGAAGCCCAGTGGCCGGCAGTGGGAGAAGATGGAACGAGATGGATTTTGGCCGACATTCTGTTAATTTACTAATCGATTAAACATTTGATCTCAATACAGTTTTCTGTTCCCAAAACTACAATCTGTTGCAAACAGAGTGGACTAAGTTTTGTAGACTTTACCTTTTGCCAAAGTTTTAAAAAAAAGCGTTGTTTAGAAGGAGTGCAAAGGCGAATTGAGTTATTGCACACGCGGACTTCACAGAGTAGGTGTTCCCCAACAGAAATATACCTCCTTGCTTGTTCTTCCCACTATGGCTCCTTTGTTCCCATTTGAAACGACAGGCTGTGGGGTATCTTGGTTTAGTGATAAATGATCAAAATCTTTGGTAGAGATCTTCTCAAATGGACCCAGGGCTTTCCTCCCCAGACACTACCCAAATAAATCCAATTTTTAAATATGGAGACCCGGTCTCAATTGAACCCGAGAACAACCCTACCCGGTCTGATCCGTTCCGAGTGAGGTAAGCAGTAGAAAAGCTATTTTTTAGCTACATTAACTGAGGCTGTTAATGCACAGGCAGAGGGAGAGATGACAAAATGTTTCACTGAAATAGTGAAGGTGTAAACTTGCCAGTAGAAAACCTAAACAGTATATTTGACCTCTCAGCTTCCCTATCAAATCAAAAAATTTCAAGCAGAAAACCTAAGAAAATTCACAACAATGACAAATGGTTTGATGAAGAATGCAAGCACCTAAGAAAGAAATTGAGAAACATATCCAACCAAAAACATAGAGACCCAGAAAACCTGAGCCTACGCCTTCACTATGGTGAATCACTAAAACAATACAGAAATACACTACGGAAAAAGAAGGAACAGCACATCAGAAATCAGCTCAATGTAATTGAAGAATCGATAGACTCTAACCCCTTCTGGGAAAATTGGAAAACACTAAACAAACAACAACACGAAGAGTTACCTATCCAAAACGGAGATGTATGGATAAACCACTTCTCCAATCTTTTTGGCCCTATAACAAAGAACAAACATCAAAAACATATACAGTTGAAGTCGGAAGTTTACATACACCTTAGCCATACATTTAAACTCAGTTTTTCACAATTCCTGACATTTAATCCTAGTAATAATTCCTTGTCTTAGGTCAGTTAGGATCACCACTTTATTTTAAGAATGTGAAATGTCAGAATAATAGTAGAGAGAATTATTTATTTTAGCTTTTATTTATTTCATCACATTCCCAGTGGGTCAGAAGTTTACATACACTCAATTAGTATTTGGTAGCATTGCATTTCAATTGTTTAACTTGGGTCAAACGTTTTGGGTAGCCTTCCACAAGCTTCCCACAATAAGTTGGGTGAATTTTGGCCTATTCTTCCTGACAGAGCTGGTGTAACGGAGTCAGGTTTGTAGGCCTCGTTGCTCGCACACGCTTTTTCAGTTCTGCCCACAAATGTTCTATAGGATTGAGGTCAGGGCTTTGTGATGGCCACTCCAATACCTTGACTTTGTTGTCCTTAAGCCATTTTGCCACAACTTTGGAAGTATGCTTGGGGTCATTGTCCATTTGGAAGACCCATTTGCGACCAAGCTTTAACTTCCTGACTGATGTCTTGAGATGTTGCTTCAATATATCCACATAATTTTCCTTCCTCATGATGCCATCTATTTTGTGAAGTGCACCAGTCCCTCCTGCAGCAAAGCACCCCCACAGCATGATGCTGCCACCCCCGTGCTTCACGGTTGGGTTGGTGTTCTTCAGCTTGCAAGCCTTACCTTTTTTCCTCCAAACATAACGATGGTCATTATGGCCAAACAGTTCTATTTTTGTTTCATCAGACCAGAGGACATTTCTCCAAAAAGTACGATCTTTGTCCCCATGTGCAGTTGCAAACCGTAGTCTGGCTTTTTAATTGCGGTTTTTGAGCAGTGGCTTCTTCCTTGCTGAGCGGCCTTTCAGGTTATGTCAATATAGGACTCGTTTTACTGTGGATATAGATACTTTTGTACCTGTTTCCTCCAGCATCTTCACAAGGTCCTTTGCTGTTGTTCTGGGATTGATTTGCACTTTTCGCACCAAAGTACGTTCATCTCTAGGAGACAGAACGCGTCTCCTTTCTGAGCGGTATGACGGCTGCGTAGTCCCATGGTGTTTATACTTGCGTACTATTGTTTGTACAGATGAACGTGGTACCTTCAGGCGTTTGGAAATTGCTCCCAAGGATGAACCAGACTTGTGGAGGTCCACAATTGTTTTCTGAGGTCTTGGCTGATTTATTTTGATTTTCCCATGATGTCAAGCAAAGAGGCACCGAGTTTGAATGTAGTCCTTGAAATACATCCACAGGTACACCTCCAATTGACTCAAATTATGTCAATTAGCCTATCAGAAGCTTCTAAAGCCATGACATCATTTTCTGGAATTTTCCAAGCTGTTTAAAGGCACAGTCAGCTTAGTGTATGTAAACTTCTGACCCACTGGAATTGTGCTACAGTGAATTATAAGTGAAATAATCTGTCTGTAAACAATTGTTGGAAAAATTACTTGTGTCATGCACAAAGTAGATGTCCTAACCGACTTGCCAAAACTATAGTTTGTTAACAAGACATTTGTGGAGTGGCTGAAAAACGAGTTTTAATGACTCCAACCTAAGTGTATGTAAAAATCCGTCTTCAACTGTATATGATCAAATACAATCTTAGAATCAACTATTAAAGACTACCAGAACCCACTGGATTCTCCAATTACATTGAATGAACTACAGGACAAAATACAAACCCTCCAAACCCCAAAAGGCCTGTGGTGTTGATGGTATCCTAAATGAAATGATCAAATAGACCACAAATTCCAATTGGCTATACTTAAACTCTTTAACATCATCCTCAGCTCTGGCATCTTCCCCAATATTTGGAACCAAGGACTGATCACCCCAATCCACAAAAGTGGAGACAAATTTGACCCCAATAACTACCGTGGGATATGCGTCAACAGCAACCTTAGGAAAATCCTCTGCATTAACAGCAGACTTGTACATTTCCTCAGTAAAAACAATGTATTGAGCAAATGTCAAATTGGCTTTTTATCAAATTACTGTACGACAGACCACATATTCACCCTGCACACCCTAATTGACAAAGAAACAAACCAAAACATAGGCAAAGTCTTCTCATGCAAAAAGCTTCTAACTCAATTTGGCATGAGGGTCTACTATACAAATTGATGGAAAAATGGTGTTGGGGGAAAAACATACAACATTATAAAATCCATGTACACAAACTATCACGTTTCAGGAGAAGACCCAGATGCAGACAGTGTTGAAGTAACAGGAGACAAAGGGCTGTGAGACATGGGTTTGATCCTAGACACATGAAAAGTGGGATGTATACGGAGGGTACGGGGCAACAGAAGACGAACAGCAGAGGGGCTATTGATCTTGGAGATGTGGAAAGGGCCGATAAACCGAGAGGAAAGTTTGCGGGACTCCACTCGGAGGGGCAGATCTCGGGTGGACAGCCATACCTTCTGCCCGAGACAATACCACGGAGCCGGGGTCCGGTGGCGGAACGCTTGTCGGAACGCCTACTACCTGTATCCGCACCAGGTGTTAGGCGTTCCGTAGGTCCAGCTTGGAGAACATGTTGGACCCCTGGAGCGGCTCGAAGGCTGAGGAGATGAGTGGTAGCGGGTAGCGGTTCTTCACCGTGATGTCGTTGAGGCCCCGGTAGTTAATGCATGGGCGCAGGGTTTTGTCCTTCTTCTCCACAAAGAAGAACCCTTTGCCGGCGGGGGAGGCAGAAGGACGGATGAACCCGGCAGCAAGGGAGTCCTCAATGTAGGTCTCCATAGCCTTGGTCTCTGGACCCGACAGCGAGTACAGTCGTCCCCGGGGCGGAGTGATGCCTGGGAGAAGGTCGATTCCGCAGTCGGAGGGTCGGTGCGGCGGAAGCAAAGTGGCCCGGGCCTTACTGAATACCTCCCGGAGGACCTGGTACTCTGCAGGAATGGCGGAGAGGTCTGAGGCAACTTCCGAGCCCCCAGGAAGACATCCCGGGGCAGGCTGTGCTGACTTCAGGCAATGAGCGTGGCAGAACGGACTCCAGCCCATGATGGCACCAGTAGACCAGTAAATAAAGGGGTTGTGTCGCTGGAGCCAAGAGAAACCCAATACCACGGGAACCTGAGGAGACTTAATTAGCAGGAATTGGATCGTCTCGCTGTGGTTCCCTAATACTTGTAGGTTGATGGGGTGGTATTGTGGGTAATCCGGCCTATAGAGTGCCCGTCCAGCGCTCTAACGTCCATGGGAATGAAGAGGGGCTGAGTGGGGATGCCCAGCTCGGACGCCAGGGTAGCGTTCATAAAGCTCTCATCGGCCCCAGAGTCGATAAGTACCTGGAGAAATTTTGACTGGTTCCCCCACAGCAAGATGGCATGAAAGGGGGTGCGAGTAAGGGGAGAGGAAAAGTTATCTGTATGGCCCACCAGAGTACTCGCTCCTACCGGTGAGCCTGGTCTTTTAGTGGACAGGTGCATGATGAGGTACGCTATCTTAGAGCGGTCCGAGGGGAAGGAGGAGGGCTGCAGCTCGATGATGAGCGAACACTGAGTGAGAAATGCCCGACAGGTTCTCCACTCTCCAGCGAAGCATTCCGGGGGAGGTAAGCGGGGTTCTCGGAAAACCGGGGTGGCCGGGGAGGCCGTGCTGCAGCCGGGTTACTGAGGGGCTGGGAGGTTACCGTCATGGTAGGCTACCTAACAGACAACCCACGGAATTGCTCCAGCAATGTGTTAAACACTCGGTCATGGCGTTCGGCAAAGGTCTGGAACCCTTCCATGAGACCCGAAGCAACTCCTCGTGCCTTTCAATGGTGGCTGCTTGGGAGGAGATGGCGTTGCGGAGCTGGTCCAAGGCTGCTGGGTCAGTCATGGCCAGTTTGTACTATCACGTTTCAGGAGAAGACCCAGATGCAGACAGTGTTGAAGTAACAAAAGTTTATTACAAAAACAAGGGGCAGGCAAACGACAGGTCAAGGGCAGGCAGAGGTCAGTAATCCAGATCAGAGTCCAAAAGGTACAGAACGGCAGACAGTCTCAGGGTCAGGGCAGGCAGAGGTCAATACCGGGAAAACTACTCGAAAACAGGAACTTGAGAAAGAGAGGAGCAAGGAGAAAAACGCTGGTAGGCTTGACGAAACAAAACGAACTGGCAACAGACAAACAGAGAACATTGGGGATAATGGGGAAGATGGGCGACACCTGGAGGGGGGTAGAGACAATCACAAAGACAGGTGAAACAGATCAGTGTGCAGTTAAAATTGGAAAAAGACACACACACATTTCTTTCCACATGGCCGTGGGGTGAGACAGGGATGCAGCTTAAGCCCCACCCTCTTCAACATATATATCAACGAATTGGCGAGGGTACTAGAACAGTCTGCAGCACCCGGCCTCACCCTACTAGAATCTGAAGACAAATGTCTACTGTTTGCTGATGATCTGGTGCTTATGTCCCCAACCAAGGAAGGCCTACAGCAGCACCTAGATCTTCTGCACAGAACAGTAAATCTCAGTAAGACAAAAATAATGGTGTTCCAAAGGTCCAGTTGCCAGGACCACAAATACAAATTCCATCTAGACACCGTTGCCCTAGAGCACACAAAAAACTATACATACCTCGGCATAAACATCAGCGCCACAGGTAACTTCCACAAAGCTGGGAACGTTCAAGAGACAAGGCAAGAAGGGCCTTCTATGCCATCAAAAGGAACATAAAATTCGACATACCAATTAGGATCTAGCTAAAAAATACTTTAATCAGTTATAGAACCCATTGCCCTTTATGGTTGTGAGGTCTGGGATCCGCTCACCAACCAAGAATTCACAAAATGGGACAAACACCAAATTGAGACTCTGCATGTAAAACACCAAATAATGCATGCAGAGCAGAATTAGGCCAATACCCGCTAATTATCAAAATCCAGAAAAGAGCCATTAAATTCTACAGCCACATAAAAGGAAGCGATACCCAAACCTTCCATAACAAAGCCATCACCAACAGGGAGATGAACCTGGAGAAGAGTCCCCTAAGCAAGCTGGTCCTGGGGCTCTGTTCACAAACACAAACAGACCCCACAGAGCCCCAGGACAGCAACACAATTAGACCCAACCAAATCATGAGAAAACAAAAAGCTAATTACTTGACACATTGGAAAGAATCAACAAAAAAACAGAGCAAACTAGAATGCTATTTGGCCTTAAACAGAGAGTACACAGTGGCAGAATACCTGACCACTGTGACTGACCCAAACTTAAGGAAAGATTTGACTATGTACAGACTCAGTGATCATAGCCCTGCTATTGCGAAAGGCAGACCTGGCTCTCAAGAGAAGACAGGCTATGTGCACACTGCCCACAAAATGAGGTGGAAACTGAGCTGCACTTCCTAAGCTGCCAAATGTATGACAATATTACCCTCAGATTACACAGACCCACAAAGAATTAGAAAACAAACCCAATTTTGATAAAGTCCCATATCTATTGGGTGAAATACCACAGTGTGCCATCACAGCTGCAATATTTGTGACCTGTTGCCACAAGAAAAGGGCAACCAGTGAAGAACAAACACCATTGTAAATACAACCCATATTTATGTTTATTTATTTTCCCTTTTGTACTTTAACTATTTGCACATAATATGACATTTGAAATGTCTTTATTCTTTTGGAACTTTTGTGAGTGTTATGTTTACAGTTATTTTTGTTTTGTTTATTTCACTTTTGTTTGTTATCTATTTAACTTGCTTTTGCAATGTGAACATATGTTTCCCATGCCAATAAAGCCCTTAAATTGAATTGAAATTTAATTTAATTGAGATGAATGGAGGAGCTATAGCAGCAGGCGGGCGAGGGGGCAGTGAGCATGTGAGTGTGACACAGTGTTGCCATGTTCGTGGTTTTCCTGCAAATTGGGCTACTTTGAAAATGATGTCGCTGATGAAAATGTATTGGTCGCGGGTTGCAGTTTTTTGGGCGGCCGCCAAGGCATTTCTCTTTAAAAAAAAAATATATATATATATATCACTGTTACCTGCTCCTTACTGTCAGGCAAGTCTGTTGCTGAGTGAGTGAGTGGTGGGGAGAGCTGGAGGGTGTGTGTGTGTGTGTGTGTGTGTGTGTGTGTGTGTGTGTGTGTGTGTGTGTGTGTGTGTGTTGAGAGAACACTACAGTTATTGGCTGACTCAAGTGAGCGAGAGGAGACAACTTTTTGCCAGTTGTAGGTAAGCTATTTAGATTGTCATTATGGAGACACCTATTTTCAAACCTGTTTCCATAAAACATATTAATACTCTAGAACTGATGCACATCAAGAAATAATAGAGACAAAGCACTGGAAAACGATTTTGGGCGCACTAGAGCACATTACATAAATCCACTCGTGGGTGGTTTAAACTTCATTCTAATGTTGACTGATTAAAGAAAACAGTATGAAGCGAAGTGCTTTATGCATGCTCAGTTCTTGGGTCTCGGGGGCTGCCCGAGTGGAAATTTTTAATGGAAGTTATGGAACTCCCTCACGTGGTTCTTTTTATGGGGAAAAGTCCTCAATGAAACTGACATTAGGCTAAATGTGGAGAATTATACATTTCCCCTGTGGTGTAAAGTACTTAAGTAAAAAATACTTTAAAGTACTACTTAAGTCGTTTTTGGGGGGTATCTGTACTTTACTTTACATTTATATTACTTTTACTTTTACTTCACTACAATCCTAAAGAAAATAATGTACTTTTTACTCCAACATTTTCCCTGACACCCAAAAGTAGTCATTACATGTTGAATGCTTAGCAGGACAGGAAAATGATCCAATGCATGCGCTTATCAAGAGATCACGTGGTCATCCCTACTGCCTCTGATCTGGCAGACTCACTAAACACAAATGCATTTTTTGTAAATTATGTTTGAATGTTGGAGTGTGCCCCTGGCTATCCATACATTTAAAAAACAAGAAAATTGTGCTTTCTGCTTTGCTTCATATAAGGAATTTGAAATTATTTATACTTTTACTTTTGATACTTAAGTATATTTTAGCATTTACATTTACTTTTGATACTTAAGTATATTTACAACCAAATACTTTTAGACTTTTACTCAATTAGTGTTTTACTGGGTGACTTTCACTTTTACTTGAGTAACTTTCTATTAAGGATTCTATACTTTTAATCAAGTATGACAATTGGGTACTTTTTCCACCACTGCATTTGCCTCTGTTGGCCATCAAGTAGCCTATTAATGTACAGTGGGGAAAAAAAGTATTTAGTCAGCCACCAATTGTGCAAGTTTTCCCACTTAAAAAGATGAGAGAGGCCTGTAATTTTCATCATAGGTACACATCAACTATGACAGACAAAATTAGATTTTTTTTCTCCAGAAAATCATATTGTAGGATTTTTAATGAATTTATTTGCAAATTATGGTGGAAAATAAGTATTTGGTCAATAACTAAAGTTTCTCAATACTTTGTTATATACCCTTTGTTGGCAATGACACAGGTCAAACGTTTTCTGTAAGTCTTCACAAGGTTTTCACCCACTGTTGCTGGTATTTTAGCCCATTCCTCCATGCAGATCTCCTCTAGAGCAGTGATGTTTTGGGGCTGTCGCTGGGCAACACAGACTTTCAACTCCCTCCAAAGATTTTCTATGGGGTTGAGATCTGGAGACTGGCTAGGCCACTCCAGGACCTTGAAATGCTTCTTACGAAGCCACTCCTTCGTTGCCCGGGCGGTGTGTTTGGGATCATTGTCATGCTGAAAGACCCAGCCACGTTTCATCTTCAATGCCCTTGCTGATGGAAGGAGGTTTTCACTCAAAATCTCACGATACATGGCCCCATTCATTCTTTCCTTTACACGGATCAGTCGTCCTGGTCCCTTTGCAGAAAAACAGCCCCAAAGCATGATGTTTCCACCCCCATGCTTCACAGTAGGTATGGTGTTCTTTGGATGCAACTCAGCATTCTTTGTACTCCAAACACGACGAGTTGAGTTTTTACCAACAAGTTATATTTTGGTTTCATCTGACCATATGACATTCTCCCAATCCTCTTCTGGATCATCCAAATGCCCTCTAGCAAACTTCAGACGGGCCTGGACATGTACTGGCTTAAGCAGGGGGACACGTCTGGCACTGCAGGATTTGAGTCCCTGGCGGCGTAGTGTGTTACTGATGGTAGGCTTTGTTACTTTGGTCCCAGCTCTCTGCAGGTCATTCACTAGGTCCCCCTGTGTGGTTCTGGGATTTTTGCTCACCGTTCTTGTGATCATTTTGACCCCACGGGGTGAGATCTTGTGTGGAGCCCCAGATCGAGGGAGATTATCAGTGGTCTTGTATGTCTTCCATTTCCTAATAATTGCTCCCACAGTTGATTTCTTCAAACCAAGCTGCTTACCTATTGCAGATTCAGTCTTCCCAGCCTGGTGCAGGTCTACAATTTTGTTTCTGGTGTCCTTTGACAGCTCTTTGGGCTTGGCCATAGTGGAGTTTGGAGTATGACTGTTTGAGGTTGTGGACAGGTGTCTTTTATACTGATAACAAGTTCAAACAGGTGCCATTAATACAGGTAACGAGTGGAGGACAGAGGAGCCTCTTAAAGAAGAAGTTACAGGTCTGTGAGAGCCAGAAATCTTGCTTGTTTGTAGGTGACCAAATACTTATTTTCCACCATAATTTGCAAATCAATTCATTAAAAATCCTACAATGTGATTTTCAGGATTTTTTTTCTCAATTTGTCTGTCATAGTTGACGTGTACCTATGATGAAAATTACAGGCCTCTCTCATCTTTTTAAGTGGGAGAACTTGCACAATTGGTGGCTGACTAAATCCTTTTTTCCCCACTGTATATGCCATTGTAGGCTACCATTTGATACAATAAATATGTTGAAATTAAGATTTCACTGGAGTCATTCAAATCAATTTGTGCCACTTGTGTAGCCTACCTGGAGCTGGCAAACCAATTTGAATAAATAGCCTATAACTTCAGTTTATTGTTGTTGTAGCCTTGTGTTGTTCTGAACGCATTCGATTGACGGTAACAGTAGTCAGATTAGGCTACAGGTAAAACAAATGTAAAAAATAAACACTGGCTGTTGTTGACAAGCATATTAAGTTCATGTACATATTTTTTATATTTAATTCAGTGATTGAAATTATGACCCCATCCTCAGTAGCATATTCCAGCAGGCTATTGGCGAAACAAGAACTTCTTATTGCGAAATCGCCTCGCTATTCATGTTGAATAAATCAGTCTGTTAATTTGAACTAGGCAAGTTGCTAAATCGTTCAGTTTACATCTTGCCTACATCTTGTCTAGGCTACTGTAGACTATCTGAAATGAGATGTAGGCCTATCAGGGGCTATAGGCTACCTGCCTTTATCTAAGCAAACTATGGCAAAATGTTATCATAAACCCAGATTTTAGTCTGTAGCCTATGCCTATTGAAATGACAAGTTAATCTCGCAAATGGGCCTTTTATAACGGTTTGTAGTTTTAACATCTGGCACATAATAACAGCACAATTGCCAGAAAATAGCCTAACATTAGTTATTTTTTATGTTCATCCAAGTGTTTCTCGCGCAGAGATTTTGAGATCCTCTGTCCAACTTTCATCACTCAAACTCTCCTGTCGGATTTATCTATAGTTATGCACATGCGCAAAGGGGATTTATTTACAATTATAAACCTGGTTCGAGCCCTGAATGCTGATTGGCTGAAAGCCGTGGTATATCAGACCATATACCACGGGTATGACAAAACATGACTTTTTACTGTTCTAATTACGTTGGTAACCAGTTTATAATAGCTATAAGGCACCCCGGGGGTTTGTGGTATATGGCCAATATACCACAGCTAACGGCTATATCCAGGCACTCCGCGTTGCGTCGTGCTTAAGAACAGCCCTTAGCCGTGGTATATTGGCCATATACCATACCCCCTTGTGCCTTATTGCTTAATCATAGCAGTCAAGCGAGTTAAATCGACATCCATTGATGGACAATGATCTGGCGAGTTTAATAAGGGCAAATTATATTTTCTCTTGTCACATATTCAAATTGCTTTATTACGTCATGTCATAGCTTGCAATAATTATTATTTTGAGGACACCCATATTTAGCTTCTAAAGTCGTTACAAGTTTCTAGGATATTCCTTCTTAATTGGCTCGATAACGTTATGGAAAAAGGGCTTATTGTATAGATATGGCAACTCCTCTGGGCTAGTTTTCAGGCCTTTTGGGCGGGTTTTGAGGTCATTGGGCTAGAAATTTTAGCTTGAGCTGGCAACCCTGGTGGCACGGGTGCAGGCAGCAGGGAGGAGGGAGAGAGAGCAGCAACCACGCCAACTCACAATAGTTACTAACTTCTAGCTGCTAAAGCTAGGTTATTTATCATCCAATCCAATCACGTAGTACTTGTTTTGACTGCTTCAAACTGAGAAGAGAAGCTAATTACGCTAGCTAGATACACAATTACAAATTAAGTAGACTACCTGTTTGTGATTGGTCGTTGTAGCCAGAGTGCGAATTATACCGTGACAATCAGCGGACTCTACTTTTATTTGTCCCCTCTACGAGAAACGTATTGTTTTGGCAAACACACTTCAGTTTAGTGGGCTGCCTTAACTGTGAATCCTGAATCCAGAAACAAGCAGTAATAATTGTTGTGCTATTATGTAATTAATGGTGAGACAACATTTATTTTGGGGTCATTTAGCAGACACTCACAGGTTAAGTGCCTTGCTCACGGCACATAAACGTTTTTTTTCTTCTGCTTCACCCTAGTCGGCCAAGGGATTCGAACCAGTGACCTTTCGGTTACATGCCCAACACTCCGCTAGGCTACCTTCTAACTAGTTGACAAATTATACACTATGCAACTGCCATACCTGACCTGAAGCAAGTTCTGGCCTGGATCACCAATCATAAATGACATGTTAGGCCTACAGCGTGTTCACGACCAAGATAAATCAATATCATGTGTACTTAAGGATACAATATACGGACTTTGGTACAGATCCTAGTAGAGAACACGCTGTAGGCCTGACATCACTGTCATGTGAGGCCTACAGCGTGTTGTATGCAAAGCTATTGCCAATAACAGTTTTGAGGGTGTTGGTTCATTTCACAAAATAAATATTCTCATTAGATGACAAATTATACGGTTTTGATGGATTGATTTACATTTTGTAAGTAGTATTTTAAGTTTTGATGGTGTTAGTACATTTTGCAAGAGAAATGTGTTGTTTTGGCAAACCCACTTCAGTTTCATGGGCAGCTTTGCAGTTTTTCTCGATTCCTTGAACACTGTGAAGGAAACTGGGATCGACATAACCTTATATCCAGTTAGCATAGTCATTTCTCATTTTTTTCACACTAAATACAAATGCTAGTTTTTTGAAAAACAATAGACACAACTCTCTACATGAGACACAAATAGCATGTCAAACAAAACTAAATCATTTTTTTATTATAATAATATGCCATTTAGCAGACGCTTTTATCCAAAGCGACTTACAGTCATGCGTGCATAATTTTTTTTGTGTATGGGTGGTCCCGGGGATCGATCCCACTACCCTGCGTTACAAGCGCCGTGCTCTACCAGCTGGTAGTCAATAACAATTTACTCACATAATTGTTTATCTTTCTCACAATCAGTCCATAAATACATATGAAATATTTCACTGAGTTCTCTGGTTTTCCATGGGTTATACAGTAGATCGCATTGTTATTTTTTATATTGCTAGTTGTATTTTATTGGTTATTGGATGACGATATAATGTGTTGGCCTACGTCTTGTCTATTTAAGTTGCATTGCGCAGAATATCAGATCTCACAACGATTGCAGTAGTGTTTTATATCACCAGTGTATCACCAATACTCAAATTGTCATTATTTAGAGACCCCCCAAAGTTAGACTTTAGGGGAGCTCATGCCTCATTCAGGGGAGCTGAGCCCCCCCTGGCTCCTCCATAATTCGCACCCTGGTTGTAGCCTATCCTTCTCATTTAAAGGCTCAGGGCAGTAAAACACACAATTTTCCTGTGTTTTATATATATATTTCCACACTATGAGGTTAGAATAATACTGTGAAATTGTGAAAATTATCATAATGCCCTTTTAGTGTAAGAGCTGTTTGAAAAATGTCTGCCTGTTTTGGAGGGAGGGAGTATTGGCCTTCCATGGTGACATTACCATGCGGTAAATTAGTTAATAGACCAATAAGAAAGAGACTTCCAAACCTCTCTGCCAATAACAGCTCATTTTCATTTTTCCCCTCCCCACTCAAACATTCCCAGACAATCCTATCAAAACTCTTACTTGAGAAATTGCTCTTTGTTAAGAAGCTATTTTTGTTTCTTTTTGACCATTTTAATTTAAAACAATCACAGTAAGGTACTAAACTGTTACCTAGAAATTACATGATATTGACATAAAAACGGCTGCATTGGACCTTTAACTTTGAATTCCGTCATTTTCATTCCATCTTCCAATGATCTCCTTACTTGCTTACCACAGTACACACAGAGCCAGAGCCTAGTGCCGCTTTGATAACATGTGATTGGCCCAAGACAACAACAACAATAAGCTACAGGCGCCACACTCCTTGGTATTTGGTATTTATTAGGATCCCCATTAGCTGCTGTAAAAGCATCAGCTACTCTTCCTGGGGTCCACATGAAACATGACATAATACATAGTACAGAACATTATTAGTCAATAATACATACATTTAAAACGTCACACATAGCCTACATATCAGTACATACACACAATAGCTAGGTCTAATACATAGTACAATGCAAATTACAATACAAGATATATAAAATGGCTGTGTCTCTTCACAGTCCCCTTTGCGCAGCAGCATAAAATATACAATTTTCTCTCTCTACTGCAGCAGTCGCCTTCGGGTCTGTACGGGTCCTTAACATTTCTCAAATAATTTATAATGACACATACCTGAGACCCGTGACAATCAGATCAAATTTTTACCCGGATCCGAGGGTCAACTACAGAACTTTGGACCCGACCCGGTTCGGGTCCCAGGTCGGGCCCTGTGTAATCAGGTTTGGGTGGACCCATGAAGACCTCCAACCCACAGCCTATACACATCTCAAGGAACCATGGAACCTTGTCGGTTACAAAGATACACAATACAGTAAAATGTATACTATTGTATATAGGCTAGGAATAAAGTAATATGTATATTATTGTATAGGTTAAACCTGTTTTAAAGAATGGAAGTGCTCTAGGAGAATAAACTTTACTCCTGACATTGAGATAACATTTTTAAAAGGCCCTGGTAGATTCGTAATTTTTTGGGGAATGTTGCTGGGAATGGAAACATATCTGATATTGTCCAATAATGTTTTAAATCAACAAATATATCCATTACTAGACACTATCTGAGAGTGACCACTCTACGAAATATGTTGCCTTGGTTATCTCTTGTGGTTGGTAATATGCTGTTCAATCTGGACTGCACTGCATGCCATTTACTTAGGATAGATATATTCCCCCTATCTGATTGAAAGTTAAGGCTGGACCAGACCCTCCTGGAATTTTATTATGTCTTTAAATCCAAATTACACTGTTATCATTTTTCTGTAACATAAACAAGCAGGGAATTTGTTCACTCTATTTCAGGACTCAATTCTCAATTACATGTATCTGATTAGGTGTTGTGTTTTCTTGTCTGACTGTACAGTACAGGCCCTCTACCATTTATTATAACTTTATTTTCTCTCACCAGTCGACTCCCCACTGACTTTTTCTGGCAGACTATTTTCGTATTACTTTGGATTTAATGTACTAGGGATTATCACGTAGTTTTCTCCTCATGCTACCTACCCAGGGCCGGCGCCAGAACGAATCAGTTGGACGGGCCTCTGATATCCATAGGCGGGCACTTTTATTTCACGGGACCTCCTATGTGTGCACGGGCTTGCGTTATAGTAAAGACCATATGCAGCTCATGAGTTTCAGGTTTGGTGAAGCTTAAAATGTATCCTTCCATTTCTACCGATCTGTGTGAAAGTTATTTTTATATGCGCATTTTCGTGGAATAGTTTCAATTCAATAATAACGTTTTAGTTTCTCAAAATCATTGTCACGTGGTTAATCATAAACATCGGAAGTAAAATGATACAAATCTCAAAGTTAAAATTCAACTAAGGCGAGAGCACCAGCCTCTGCCATATGGACACATTGATACAACGTGATCCATTGCCAGCTAAAGAAATGAGCGCATGGATCTCAGAGATAGCCTATAGGCCAATGCAACAGTAGGCCTATAACTTACATCGTCAACTCGCTAAGTAAAATACATAGGCCTAAAGCCAACAAATAAAAACAGTAGGCAATATCTTGATGAAAATTCTGGTTCTTTACCACCACATTCATCTCTCTACTCAGCCTGTCAGCCTCCCTTTCTATCTGTCTTGACTTGAGCTATTGCTAGTGAAGTGCAACATTTGTATCAAACGATGAACTGGATCTGGCCTGAAGCTGTTGCTAGCAAACTTGCAACATTGTATCGACCAGCCTATTCCGGGCCCTCAGAGTTTCCCGTGCCAGTGAGCTCGGGACAGACAGCTGTTTTTTTAATGACATTTCCACTGGATATATGGGATCATCAGATCATGATATTTTGCTCATTCACACCGAGGCTTGGTGATTATCGTGGCCGGGAGTTTTGGAGAACAAAAATCAAATACAGAGGAACTATCATTTGTAATGGATGTTAAAAAAACAGATTTACAGTTGAAGTCGGAAGTTTACATACACTTAGGTTGGAGTCATTAAAACTTGTTTTTCAACCACTACACACATTTCTTGTCAACAAACTATAGTTTTGGCAAGTCGGTTAGGACATCTACTTTGTGCGTGACACAAGTAATTTTTCCAACAATTGTTTACCAACAGATTATTTCACTTATAATTCACTGTATCACAATTCCAGTGGGTCAGAAGTTTACATACACTAAGTTGACAGTGCCTTTAAACAGCTTGGAAAAGTCCAGAAAATCATGTCATGGCTTTAGAAGCTTCTGATAGGCTAATTGACATAATTTGAGTCAATTGGAGGTGTACCTGTGGATGTATTTCAAGGCCTACCTTCAAACTCGGTGCCTCTTTGCTTAACATCATGGCAAAATCAAAAGAAATCAGCCAAGACCTCAGAAAGAAAATTGTAGACCTCCACAAGTCTGGTTCATCCTTGGGAGCAATTTCCAAATGCCTGAAGGTACCACGTTCATCTGTACAAACAATAGTACGCAAGTATAAACACCATGGGACCACGCAGCCGTCATACCGCACAGGAAGGAGACGCGTTCTGTCTCCTAGAGATGAACGTACTTTGGTGCGAAAAATGCAAATCAATCCCAGAACAACAGCAAAGGACCTTGTGAAGATGCTGGAGGAAACCGGTACAAAAGCATCTATATCCACAGTAAAACGAGTCCTATATTGACATAACCTGAAAGGCCGCTCAGCAAGGAAGAAGCCACTGCTCAAAAACCGCAATTAAAAAGCCAGACTACGGTTTGCAACTGCACATGGGGACAAAGATCGTACTTTTTGGAGAAATGTCCTCTGGTCTGATGAAACAAAAATAGAACTGTTTGGCCATAATGAACATCGTTATGTTTGGAGGAAAAAAGGTAAGGCTTGCAAGGTGAAAAACACCATCCCAACCATAAAGCACGGGGGTGGCTGCATCATGCTGTGGGGGTGCTTTGCTGCATGAGGGACTGGTGCACTACACAAAATAGATGGTATCATGAGGAAGGAAAATTATGTGGATATATTGAAGCAACATCTCAAGACATCAGTCAGAAAGTTAAAGCTTGGGTCTTCCAAATGGACAATGACCCCAATAATACTTCCAAATGTTTGGCAAAATGGCTAAAGGACAACAAAGTCAAGGTATTGGAGTGGCCATCACAAAGCCCTGACCTCAATCATATAGAACATTTGTGGGCAGAACTGAAAAAGCGTGTGCGAGCAACGAGGCCTACAAACCTGACTCCGTTACACCAGCTCTGTCAGGAAGAATGGGCCAAAATTCACCCAACTTATTGTGGGAAGCTTGTGGAAGGCTACCCAAAATGTTTGACCCAAGTTAAACAATTTAAAGGCAATGCTACCAAATACTAATTCAGTGTATGTAAACTTCTGACCCACTGGGAATGTGATGAAAGAAATAAAAGCTGAAATAAATCATTCTCTCTACTATTATTCTGACATTTCACATTCTTAAAATAAAGTGGTGATCCTAACTGACCTAAGACAGGGAATTCTTACTAGGACTAAATATCAGGAATTGTGAAAAACTGAGTTTAAATGTATTTGGCTAAGGCCTATGTAAACTTCCGACTTCAACTGTATTTTACAATGTGTGAGGTGAAGAATCAATTACTGAGAAGTTAGGCTTATTAGTGGTGGACGTGGTGAGTTAAGACTATCAGAAATCAGACATTGCAAATTTGGGCACATCAAATCTAAATGTATTGGTCACATACACATATTTAGCAGATATTATTGCAGGTGTAGCAAAATGCTTGTGTTCCTAGCTCCAACAGTGCAGTAGTGTCTACAGTGCATTTGGAAAGTATTCAGACCCCTTCCCTGTCACGATCGTGAAACGGAGTAGACCAAGGCGCAGCGTGATGAACGAACATGTTTATTTATCTTTAGTGATAAATACGGACAATAAACAAAACAACAAACGATACGTGCAGTCCTACGGTTTAACACAACCGACACGGAACAAACCAAACGGAAACAAGATCCCACAAACACGATGGGAAAACAGACTGTTTAAATATGGTTCCCAATCAGAGACAACCAGCCACAGCTGACACTCGTTGCCTCTGATTGAGAACCACACTGGCCAACATAGAAATACAATACTAGAACACGACATAGAAACACAAACACAGAAACTACACACCCTGGCTCAAAATATAGAGTCCCCAGAGCCAGGGTGTGACAGTACCCCCCCCCCCCCAAAGGCGCGGACTGCGACCGCGCCTCAACAAAACCCAAACAGGGGAGGAATGGGTGGGCATTCCTCCTCGGAGGCGGTTCCGGCTCCGGGCTTGACCACCACCCTTCAATAATCCCCCCGTAGCGCCCCTGGTCCGGTCTGGCCCCGCTGGCTGGAGCTGGACTGGACATCGAAGGAGCGGAATGCTTAAGCTCCGTTGTGGAGCAGCTGACCGGTACCCGATCAGGCACCGGTGACCCAGGCACGGGTTGTGCCGGACTGACGACGCGCACCCCTGGCTTGGTGCGTGGAGCAGGAAAGGACCGGACCGGGCTGACGATGCGCACCCCTGGCTTGGTGCGTGGAGCAGCAACGGGCCGGACCGGGCTGACGATACGCACCCCTGGCTTGGTGCGTGGAGCAGGAACGGGCCTTACCAGGCTGACGACTAGCACCCCTGGCTTGGTGCGAGTAGCAGGAACAGGCCGGGCCGGGCTGGCGACGCGCACCGTAGGCTTGGTGCGAGTGGTAGGAACAGGCCGGGCCGGGCTGGCGACGCGCACCGTAGGTTTGGTGTGAGTGGCAGGAACAGGCCGGGCCGGGCTGGCGACGCGCACCGTAGGCTTGGTGCGAGTGGCAGGAACAGGCCGGGCCGGGCTGGCGATGCGCACCGTAGGTTTGGTGCGAGTGGCAGGAACAGGCCGGGCCGGGCTGGCGACGCGCACCGTAGGCTTGGTGCGAGTGGCAGGAACAGGCCGGGCCGGGCTGGCGACGCGCACCGTAGGTTTGGTGCGAGTGGCAGGAACAGGCCGGGCCGGGCTGGCGACGCGCACCGTAGGCTTGGTGCGAGTGGCAGGAACAAGCCGGGCCGGGCTGGCGACGCACACCGTAGGCTTGGTGCGGGGAGCAGGAACAGGCCGGGCTGGGCTGGCGACGCACACCGTAGGCTTGGTGCGGGGAGCAGGAACAGGCCTTACCAGGCTGACGACTCGCACCCCTGGCTTGGTGCGAGTAGCAGGAACAGGCCGGGCCGGGCTTGCGACGCGCACCGTAGGCTTGGTGCGAGTGGCAGGAACAGGCCGGGCCGGGCTGGCGACGCACACCGTAGGCCTGGTGCGGGGAGCAGGAACAGGCCGGGCCGGGCTGGCGATGCACACCGTAGGCCTGGTGCGGGGAGCAGGAACAGGCCGGGCTGGCGACGCGCACTGTAGGCTTGGTGCGAGGGGCAGGAACAGGCCGGGCCGGGCTGGCGACGCACACCGTAGGCTTGGTGCGAGGAGCAGGAACAGGCCGGGCCGGGCTGGCGACGCGCACCATCCACTTAGTGCGGGGAGCAGGAACGGGCCGGACCGGACTGGTGACGCACACCACTTGCTTGGTGTGAGGAGCGGGACTGGGTTTTGTCATAACCCTCCGCTCCCTCAGCTGCCTACCGAGTTCCTCTCGCCGTGCCTCAATTCTCACCTTCTCCCTTATCGCCTCCAATAGCTCCACCCTCTGCACCACTAACTCCTGCTCCCTCTGCGCCAATAGCCCCCTTAACCTGGTGGCCTCCTCACCTAACCTCCTACTACGCCCTGTAGCTGTCTCCTCCTGCCCCGTCGGCCATGCCGTATGCCCCCCCCTAAAAAATTTTTGGGGTTGCCTCTCATCCGTCCGACGACGACACTGTTGACGCCGTTGCTCCTCTCTCCGTCGCGCCTCTACCGTCTCACTCCATGGACGGCGATACATCCCGGCCTGGATTTCCTCCCAGGTCCAGGACCCCTGCCCGTCCAATATTTGTTCCCACGTCCAGGCTGCCTGCTCCTGGACACGCTGCTTGGTCCTGGTATGGTGGGATCTTCTGTCACGATCGTGAAACGGAGTAGACCAAGGCGCAGCGTGATGAACGAACATGTTTATTTATCTTTAGTGATAAATACGGACAATAAACAAAACAACAAACGATACGTGCAGTCCTACGGTTTAACACAACCTACACGGAACAAACCAAACGGAAACAAGATCCCACAAACACGATGGGAAAACAGACTGTTTAAATATGGTTCCCAATCAGAGACAACCAGCCACAGCTGACACTCGTTGCCTCTGATTGAGAACCACACTGGCCAACATAGAAATACAATACTAGAACACGACATAGAAACACAAACACATAGAAACTACACACCCTGGCTCAAAATATAGAGTCCCCAGAGCCAGGGTGTGACATTCCCTTTTTCCACATTTTGTTATGTTACAGCCTTATTCTAAAATTGATTAAATTATTATTTTTTCTCATCAATCTACAGACGATACCCCATAATGACAAAGAGAAAACAGGTTTTTAGAAATGTTTGCAAATGTATTAAAAATAAAAAACAGAAATACCTTATTTACATAAATATTTAGACCCTTTGCTATGAGACTCGAAATTGAGCTCAGGTGCATCCTGTTTCCATTGATCATCCTTGAGAGATGTTTCTACAACTTGATTGGAGTCCACCTGTGGTAAATTCAATTGATTGGACATGATTTGGAAAGGCACACACCTGTCTATATAAGGTCCCACAGATGACAGTGCATGTCAGAGCAAAAACCAAGCCATGAGGTTGAAGGAATTGCACAGATCTGGGGAAGGGTACCAAAAAATTTCTGCAAAATTGAAGGTCCCCAAGAACACAGTGGCTTCCCTCATTCTTAAATGGAAGAAGTTTGGAACCACCAAGATTCTTCCTAGAGCTGGCCGCCCAGCCAAACTGAGCAATCGGGGGAGAAGGGTCTTGTTCAGGGAGGTGACCAAGAACCCGATGGTCACTCTGACAGAGCTCTAGAGTTCCTTTGTGGAGATGGGAGAACCTTCCAGAAGCCAACCATCTCTTCAGCACTCCACCAATCAGGCCTTTATGGTAGAGTGGCCAGACGGAAGCCACTCCTCAGTAAAAGGCACATGACAGACAGCGAGTTTGCCAAAAGACACCTAAAGAGTCTCAGACCATGAGAAACAAGATTATCTGGTCTGATGAAACCAAGATTGAACTCTTTGGCCTGAATGCCAAGCGTCACTTCTAGTGGTCGTGGCACCATAGGGATGGTACAAGGAGGAAACCTTGCACCATCCCTATGGTGAAGCAAGGTGGTGGCAGCATTATGATGTGGGGATGAATTTCAGCGGCAAGGACTGGGAGACTAGTCAGGATCGAGGCAAAGATGAACGGAGCAAAGTACAGAGAGATCATTGATGAAAACCTGCTCGAGAGCACTCAGGACCTCAGACTGGGGTGAAGGTTCACCTTTCAACAGGACAACGACCCTGAGCACACAGCCAAGACAACGCAGGAGTGGCTTCGGGACAAGTCTCTGAATGTCCTTGAGTGGCCCAGCCAGAGCCCGGACTTGAACCCGATCGAACATCTGTGGAGAGACCTGAAAATAGCTGTGCAGCAACGCTCCCCATCCAACCTGACAGAGCTTGAGAGGATCTGCAGAGAAGAATACCCATGAAGACTCGAGGCTGTAATCACTGACAAAGGTACTTCAACAAAGTACTGAGTAAAGGGCCTGAATACTTATGTACATTTTAATATTTCCGTTTTTTATTTGTAATAAATTAACAAAATGTTCTCAAATCCTCTTTTTGCTTTGTCATTAAGGGGTATTGTGTGTAGATTGATGAGGGGAAAAATTATTTAATCCATTTTAGAATAAGGCTGTAACCTAACAAAATGTAGAAAAAGTAAACGGGTCTGAATACTTTCCGAAGGCACTGTACATAGGGAAGCAGCCTTCAAGGTACAGGGTTGAGTAACCGGGTGGTAGCCGGCTAGTGATGGCTATTTAACAGTCTGATGGCCTTGAGATAGAAACTGTTTTTCAGTCTCTCTGTCACAGCTTTGATGCACCTGTACTGACCTTGCCTTCTGGATGATAGCAGGGTGAATAGGCCGTGGCTTGGGTAGTTGATGTCCTTGATGATATTTTTGGCCTTCCTGTGTCATCGGGTGCTGTAGGTGTCATGGAGGGCAGGCAGTGTCAGTGACAGGATGCTCTCAATTGTGCATCTGTAAAAGTTTGTGAGGGTCTTAGGGGCCAAGCTAAATTTCTTCAGCCTCCTGAGGTTGAAGAGGTGCTGTTGCGCCTTCTTCACCACACTGTCTATGTGGGTGGACCATTTCAGATTGCCAATGATGTGTACGTTGAGGAACTTGAAGCTTTTTACCTTCTCCACTGCGGTCCACAATCAGCTCCTTCGTTTTGTTGATATTGAGGGAGAGGTTATTTTCCTGGCACCACTCCGCCAGGGCCCTCACCTCCTCCCTGTAGGCTGTCTCGTCATTGTTGGTAATCAGGCCTACTACTGTTGTGTCATCTGCAAACTTGATGATTGAGTTGGAGGTGTGCGTGGCCACACAGTCATGTGTGAACAGGGAGTACAGGAGGGGGCTGAGCACGCACCCTTGTGGGGCCCCTGTGTTGAGGATCAGCGTAGTGGAGGTGTTGTTTCCTACCTTCACCACCTGGGGGTGGCCCATCAGGAAGTCCAGTACCCAGTTGCACAGGGAGGGGTTCAGACCCAGGGCCCCGAGCTTAATAATGAGCTCGGAGGGTACTATGGTGTTGAAAGCTGAGCTATAGTCAATGAACAACATTCTTACATAGGTATTCCTCTTGTCCAGATGGGATAGGGCAGTGTGCATTGCGATTGCGATTGCATCACCTGTGGATCTATTGGGACGGTATGTAAATTGAAGTGGGTCTAGGGTGTCAGGTAAGGTGAAGGTGTTATGATCCTTAACTAGCCTCTCAAAGCACTTCATGATGACAGAAGTGAGTGCTACGGGGCGATAGTCATTTAATTCAGTTACCTTTGCTTTCTTGGGTGGACATCTTGAAGCAAGTGGGAACAGCAGACTGAGAGAGGGAGAGATTGAATATGTCCGTAAACACTCCAGCCAGCTGGTCTGCGCATGCTCTTAGGACACCTCTAGAGATGCCGTCTGGGCCAGCAGCCTTGCGAGGGTTAACACGCTTAAATGTCTTACTCGCATCGGCCACAGAGAACGAGCCCACAGTCTTTGGGAGCGGGCCGATTCGGTGGCACTGTGTTTTCGTCAAAGCGGGCGAAGAAGGTGTTTAGCTTGTCCAGGTGCAAGACGTTGGTGTCTGCGACGTGGCTGGTTGTCCCTTTGTAATCCGTGATTGTCTGTAGACCCTGCCACATACATCTCGTGTCTGAGCCGTTGAATTGCGACTCCACTTTGTCTCTGTACTGATGTTTTGCCTGTTTCATTGCCTTACAGAGGGAATAACTACACTGTTTGTATTCAACCATATTCCCAGTCACCTTGCCGTGGTTAAATGCGGTGGATCACGCTTTCAGTTTTGCGCGAATGCTGCCATCTATCCACGGTTTTTGGTTTCTGTAGGTTTTAGTAGTCACAGTGGGAACAACATCCCCTATACACTTCCTGATGAACTCAGTCACCGTGTCCGTGTATATGTTAATGTTATTCTCAGAGGCAACCTGGAACATATATCAGTCCACGTGATCAAAACAATCTTGAAACATGGATTTCGATTGGTCAGACCAGCGTTGAATAGACCATTGGCACAGGTACTTCCTGTTTGAGTTTCTGCCTATAGGAAGGGAGGAGTAGAATGGAGTCATGATCTGATTTGACTAAGGGAGAGCGCGGGAGGGCCTTGTAGCCATCCTGGAAGGGAGAGTAACAATGGTAGAGAGTTTTTGAAGCGGGAGTACTACAGGCAATATGTCGGTAGCGTTTTCCTCAAATTTGCTTTGCTAAAATCCCCAGCTACAATAAATGCGGCCTCAGGATATGTGGTTTCCAGTTTGCACAAAGTCCAATGTAGTTCCTTGAGGGCCGTTATGGTATCGGCTTGAGGGGGAATATACACGGCTGTTACTATAACCAAAGAGAATTCTCTTGGGAGGTAATACGGTCTGCATTTGATAGTGAGGTATTCTAGGTCGGGTGAACAAAATGACTTGATTTCCTGCATGTTATCACAATCACACCATGAGTAGTTAATCATGAAACAAACACCACTGCCTTTCTTCTTCCCGGAAAGTTATTTATTCCTGTCTGCGCGATGTACTGAGAACCCAGCTGGCTGTATGGACAGGGACAGTATATCCGGAGAGAGCCATGATTTTGTGAAACAGAGTATGTTACAGTCCCTGATGTCTCTCTTGAAGGAGATCCTCGCCCTGAGTTAATCTACTTTATTGTCCAGGGATTGAACATTAGCGAGTAATATACTCAGAAGCGGTGGATGGTGTGCACGCCTCCTGAGTCCGTAATCGTAACATGGTGTTTGTATGTTCACAGATGAAATTTCACATTTACGTTTCATGTTTCACACATGGTTTTTCTTACTATCCTAACAATTTATGTATGGATTTTCTTACGATCCTAACAATACATATGTTCAACCTTTTGGCAGGTATCTCGCTCCATAAAACTCTCTCACTGGAGAAAGCATCCAAGTGCACGAAACAGCGCCCATCTGTCTTACTATATGTAGCCCATGTATCTGATGCTGTCTGGCCAGAAATATTATGCCATGCCATACCTTTTTGGTCCAGACAGCGTCAGATACATTGGCTGTGTTCCAAAATGCATACTTGTGTTCTATCTAGAGCGTATAGCGAGTACAGAAGTCAACTGTCATTTTTCAAGTGCGATTCCAAACATAAGAACGCGAAAAGGCAAGTATGTACAAAGTTTACCGGAAGTTCTATAAGTGTACTTGGGAGGTCGGGAAAACAAAGCACGCATGGGAGCAAACCTTTTTGTTCCCTTCGCCGGGGAGGCTATCCCATAACACCTTGCGACACAGCGAAAATTCCTAAAACTTCTGAATTAATGTCAGACTGTCCCTGCTTGGGAGAACATTTTCCAAAGGAATAACTTTGTAAAATGTAAGTATTATGTTTATTTATTCACCAAATTATGTTAAAATGATCAACAAATTACTTTCATATGAATTTTGAATTCAAATGTTGATTCACTGCTGTTTATCTGCCCACTAGCCAAGCTAAGTTAGCTCATCGGACGCGATGATGGCTACCTAGCAGGCGATCTCGTCCTGCTGGTTATCAGCTGTTTAGGGATGAACAACTAAACTAACTAATTGTAAAATCAGCAGTGTCAATTGTGAAGACCCAGACAGTTTTTTAATCCTGAATTGGTGAACTTTGCTAGCCCGCAAATGACAAATGTAGCAAATCAGGGTTTTTTCAATTATTTGTTTTCAAGAACATATGGCAACTGATGCGTTCATTTCACTCCATGGCATTGGCTTGGCAGGACAAAATAGTCATGCCCAACTGGTTTGGAGGTAAGACATTTTAACAACATCTTATTAAAAACATAGGAAATGCAGCTACAGTAAGGGAAAAAAGTATTTGATCCCCTGCTGATTTTATACGTTTGCCCACTGACAAAGACATGATCAGTCTATAATTTTAATGGTAGGTTTATTTGAACAGTGAGAGACAGAATAACAACAACAAAATCCAGAAAAACGCATGTCAAACATGTTATGAATTGATTTTCATTTTAATGAGGGAAATAAGTATTTGACCCCTCTGCAAAACATGACTTAGTACTTGGTGGCAAAACCCTTGTTGGCAATCACAGAGGTCAGATGTTTCTTGTAGTTGGCCACCAGGTTTGCACACATCTCAGGAGGGATTTTGTTCCACTCCTCTTTGCAGATCTTCTCCAAGTCATTAAGGTTTCGAGGCTGACGTTTGTCAACTCGAACCTTCAGCTCCCTCCACAGATTTTCTATGGGATTAAGGTCTGGAGACTGGCTAGGCCACTCCAGGACCTTAATGTGCTTCTTCTTGAGCCACTCCTTTGTTGCCTTGGCTGTGTGTTTTGGGTCATTGTCATGCTGGAATACCCATCCACGACCCATTTTCAATGCCCTGGCTGAGGGAAGGAGGTTCTCACCCAAGACTTGACGGTACATGGCCCCGTCCATCGTCCCTTTGATGAGGTGAAGTTGTCTTGTCCCCTTAGCAGAAAAACACCCACAAAGCATAATGTTTCCACCTCCATGTTTGACGGTGGGGATGGTGTTGCATAGGCAGCATTCATCCTCCTCCAAACACGGCGAGTTGAGTTGATGCCAAAGAGCTCCATTTTGGTCTCATCTGACCACAACACTTTCACCCAGTTCTCCTCTGAATCATTCAGATGTTCATTGGCAAACTTCAGACGGCCCTGTATATGTGCTTTCTTGAGCAGGGGGACCTTGCGGGCGCTGCAGGATTTCAGTCCTTCATGGCGTAGTGTGTTACCAATTGTTTTCTTGGTGACTATGGTCCCAGCTGCCTTGAGATCATTGACAAGATCCTCCCGTGTAGTTCTGGGCTGATTCCTCACCGTTCTCATGATCATTGCAACTCCATGAGGTGAGATTTTGCATGGAGCCCCAGGCCGAGGGAGATTGACAGTTATTTTGTGTTTCTTCCATTTGCGAATAACTGTTGTCACCTTCTCACCAAGCTGCTTGGCGATGGTCTTGTAGCCCATTCCAGCCTTGTGTAGGTCTACAATCTTGTCCCTGACATCCTTGGAGAGCTCTTTGGTCTTGGCCATGGTGGAGAGTTTGAAATCTGATTGATTGATTGCTTCTGTGGACAGGTGTCTTTTATACAGGTAACAAACTCCCTTTAAGAGTGTGCTCCTAATCTCAGCTTGTTACCTGTATAAAAGACACCTGGGAGCCAGAAATCTTTCTGATTGAGAGGGGGTCAAATACTTATTTCCCTCATTAAAATGCAAATCAATTTATAACATTTTTGACATGCGTTTTTCTGGATTTTGTTGTTGTTATTCTGTCTCTCACTGTTCAAATAAACCTACCATTAAAATTATAGACTGATCATTTTTTTGTCAGTGGGCAAACGTACAAAATCAGCAGGGGATCAAATACTTTTTTCCCTCACTGTAGCTGTGTTCTGCTCAATCTGGGCTTGCTAGGCAGCCAAGTTATTTGTGCATTCTTACATGATCAGTCAATACATGCATTCAGTGTCTGTGTATCTAACGTTAGTTAACTTTCTTCTTGTCACTTTCCCCTCACCAGGGGCGGTGTGTTCAATAGGGCGATATGGGCGACGCACTGCCAAACGGGAAAAGGAAGGGATTTTTTTTCTAATCAATTATATCACGGCAACAGTAGTTATCAGTGTTCTAATCTGATCTGACTGCCACTAAATGTCAAATCAGGCTAAAGTCGTGCTTCAAATGGCCCCGCCCGTTTTTGGGGCGATTTCAGTCATGTTGAAAATCGCCCAGAAGTCTGTCATAGACTCCCATGTAAAATCTATTTTTTTCAAATTTCAAAGCTTTCAATACAATCTCTATGGGTGTCTGTGGGCTTGCACTTACGCGCTTTCGTCATACGTGACGTAACCATGAACGTAACTAAGAAAATAGCGGCTAGCAGCGTCTCTGTTGCGACCTGCAGTGTGGCGTTATCTTATGTTTTTAATTTGTACACTTAGTGGCGTTATTTTATGTTTTTAATTTGTACACTTAGTTTACAAACATTCTGCCAACCATGGATTTCCAGTGGTGGGTTTTGGACTGATCTTGTTGATCGTGTACATACCCGCTACGAACGGACTAAATAATGAAAACGCTGCTGGCAGCGGAATCCAATACAGCTGGGAGACTTGGCTGGATGACAGAGTCCCGGACAGAGAAGTGGAGCCGGCCGGCTTCACCCTGGTCAGAGCGGACCGCGATCTGACACAGTCACAGGGAAAATCGATCCTGGTAAGAGAGCGACTCTGTACCCCCGACATTGAACTGCTTTCTGTGTCACTGCGACCTTACTATCTGCCCCGTGAGTTCCCCCAATTGTTTGTTACCGTTGTGTACTGTTGATAATCACAAGTTTACTGGAGAACTGAGACCAAGTAGAGACTTTGGACAGGGTGGATATAGTATAATAAAGGCAGTTTATTCAGAGGTAAAGATATCTGGAATCGCGTGCACGGACTCGTTCGTCAAACTCTTAGGGAGCTATCTGAAGAGAGCCCCGAAAACATTGTGTGCAGACATTTTATACAATAAATGATGTAGGTTGAATCTAGTAGTTCTGATCTTCTGATTGGTCCTGATGAGTTGGGCGAGGTCCCCTCCACTGTTGCATTGGCTCTGAGTCGGGTTCTCTGTCTTCAAATGTTCAGCCTAAAGAGAGGGGATTTTTGTGTGTGTGTGTGTGTGTGTTTAACAGTGATGATGTGTGTGTGTGTGTGTGTTATCAGTGATGATGTGTGTGTGTGTGTGTGTGTGTGTGTGTGTGTGTGTGTGTGTGTCCTCAGAGCAAGAACTCGTGAGTTGGAAGAACTGAGAGACCTATGGCGTGGGTGTTGTCCTTGGCCACCTGCTGACAAGGCTGACAAGATAGGACTCTTTTGTCCATTGTTATAGGATAGGAACAGCATTGATTGAAAACAAACGCCCAACACAAAATGGGTCATGCACAAGATTTTAGTCAGACCAAGCTATAACATTATATATTTACTACGACAGTACATTCAACCAAAAGCTAATATAACAAAGGCATCAGAGATTATTTATAATCTGTCACAGAAACTGGAATCCATCTCCCCAGATCAGTCAATAAATGCTTCTGGTATTGACTTATATGCTGCCCCTGTCTTCATGTTGTTGCTGGACATATCTTTTTTTAAATGTGTGTAGGTCACCTAAATCATCAGAAAAATTGCCCCTCCTGAGAATTTTTTCAGGAGCCACCACTGCCCCTCACTTCGTGTTTCACCACTGCATATAAAGAAATGTTTTTGAATAATGAAATGACAATTAAAAGTAAATCAGTCAACTTGAAGCCTATGAATATGCAAAACTGTTTACAAAACCATTGCACGTTAACAAAGGTACTTTTTGAGCAGTGAGGTTAATTTCTCCTCCCTTGGCCTTATGTTTCGGCTCTGTTCTCCTCAGGTTGAAGCATATCCCACCCTATCAACCAGACAGATGTAAGAACCAGGAAAATCACCCTATCCCAGGAGTTTATTCAGCAGTGTGCAACATCATAATGTTAGAAGTAGATCCACACGTTATTCTCTATCATGCAGAATTGTCAGCTTATTGTAGCTCATTATAAAATAGACGTGGGTGATTTCTGCCCCAGGGTACTGCGCTGTGCAATTTTTATTTGATAGAAGATTTAAATGGTAAAAGTAGTGACTAAAGTATTCCACCCTGAAACTGTATAACGGTGTGAAATATATTAGAATTATAAGACTATAATCCAATAATGTGTGTGCGTAGGACAAGTTAAGATTATGACATTGTGTTACTATTCAGCAAAATAAGCAGGAGATAGTCAGACAACAAAGGAGAAGGAGAACTGTCGACAGACAACTTGTGACAACTGTTAAACCAATAATAGGAAATAGGCCTTCCAACTCAGGGAAGGGAGAAACTGTTAGGCTCGGAGAAGATTATGAAACATGTTGCAGAATATGATAACAATATATGTGTACAGTGGAAAAATACAGCCTGCCTAAAGTGGGGTGGGATTTTCGTCTGACGTGTGTGTATAACTTGAGAGGCCATAGCTCTCATGAATAAAGAACTGATTATTTGCAGAATGGGACTTTGTTTAATTCATTATTAACTAGAGCCTTACAACCTCTGGGAATTATTCAAAGCTTGAGAAGTAGTTGACTTCAACCATTGAGATAACAAAATTCTCGTGACATTATTCCTTCCCAGCAAACACCATGATCAAATATTAATTGTCTACAATTTAGACCACAATTAGTTGAATGAGGTGTTAGTAAAAGGCTGGAACAAAAACATGTGAGCTCCTGTCCTGTGTGTAAAAACCTGTGGCTGTCATGACAACATTTGCCCTCATGTACTGAACAAGCTTTTGAATGTTAATCTCCTTGATGTCCCTCACTTGGAGATACTAAAAGGTTTATTCTACTGACCCATTTACTTTATGTTCGTATTCTTATGTTTTATTATTTATTTTTGTTGTTGCATTGTCAAGAAGAAACCTGCAAGTAAGCATTTCGTTGGACCATGTGTATCCTGTATATACGACAAACTAAACTTGAAACTTGACTTATTTTGTACAATGGACTGTGTTAAGGATTAATGCACAGATACAGGAAAAACAATAAAAGGGTTAATATTTATAAAAAATGAGAAGTGTTGATGTCTCCCCAGGGTTCTGGTTTTGATACTTGGGCATCTCGGGGCTGCAGTTCACCTGTCTAATCCCCTGCAACGAGAGAAAAAGGCATTCATAATATTACATTGTGTATTCATTTAATTTAATATACAGTGCAAGTATTCAGACCCCTTGACATTTTCCAAATTTTGTTACGTTACGGCCTTATTCTAAAATGGATTAAATTGCTTTTTTCCCCTCATCAGTCTACATACAATACCCCATAATGACAAAGCAAAAACAGGTTGTTAGAAATGTTTGCAAATGTATTACAAATAAAAAACTGAATTATCACATTTACAGTCTTGAGTCTTCTTGGGTATGACGCTACAAGCTTGACACACCTGTACTTGGGGAGTTTCTCCCATTCTTCTCTGCAGATCCTCTCAAGCTCTGTCAGGTTGGATGGGGAGCGTTGCTGCACAGCTATTTTCAGGTCTCTCCAGAGATGTTCGATCGGGTTCAAGTCCGGTCTCTGGCCGGGCCACACAAGGACATTCAGAGAGTTGTCCCGAAGCTACTCCTACGTAGTCTTGGCTGTGTACTTAGGGTCATTGTCCTGTTGGAAGGTGAACCTTCTCCCCAGTCTGCGGTCCTGAGCACTCTGGAGCAGGTTTTTCATCAAGGATTTTTCTGTACTTTGCTCCGTTCATCTTTCCCTCGATCCTGACTAGTCTCCCAGTCCCTGCTGCTGAAAAACATCACCACAGCATGATGCTGCCGCCACCATGCTTCACCGTAGGGATGGTGCCATGTTTCCTCCAGATGTGACGCTTGGCATTCAGGCCAAAGAGTTCAATCTTGGTTTCATCAGACCAGAGAGTCTTGTTTCTCATGGTCTGAGAGTCTTTAGGTGCCTTTTGGCAAACTCCAAGCGGGCTGTCGTGCCTTTTACTGAGGAGTAGCTTCAGTCTGGCCACTCTACCATGAAGGCCTGATTGGTGGAGTGCTGCAGAGATGGTTGTCCTTCTGGAAGGTTCTCCCATCTCCACAGAGGAACTCTAGAGCTCTGTCAGAGTGACCATCGGGTTCTTGGTCACCTCCCTGACCAAGGCCCTGCTCCCCCGATTGCTCAGTTTGGCTGGGCGGCCAGCTCTAGGAAGAGTCTTGGTGGTTCCAAATTTATTCCATTTAAGAATGATGGAGGCCACTGTGTTCTCGGGGACCTTCAATGCTGCAGATATTTTTTGGTACTCTTCCCCAGATCTGTGCCTCAACACAATCCTGTCTCGGAGCTATGCAATTCCTTCGACCTCATGGCTTGGTTTTTGCTCTGACATGCACTGTCAACTGTGGGACCTTATATAGACCGGTTTGTGCCTTTATAAATCATGTCCAATCAATTGAATTTACCACAGGTGGACTCCAATCAAGTTGTAGAAACATCTCAAGGATGATCAATGGAAACAGGAAGCACTTGAGCTCAATTTCGAGTCTCATAGCAAAGGGTCTGAATACTGATTATGAAAAAAACACAATTTAATCTATTTTAGAATAAGGCTGTAACGTAACAAAATGTGGAAAAAGTGAAGGAGTCTGAATACTTTCCGAATGCACTGTATATTCCTGTTTGACATGAATGCATATAATTAAATTGGATATGTTCTCCTTTATAATATGCCAGTGTTTGTTTTGTATCCAATGCATTTAGCTTACATTAGGATGAAGTAGTCTAGGCCTTCTAATCTAGTTGCATCATATCGCCTATCAATTAGTTATCAATGCATAATGTGAATATAAAACCAAGCTATCTTGAACATCAGTGTCATTTAATAATATGCATGGGTGTTATAGTTGTATGATTTTATCACAATGCAAGCCTGCTCATTGGAAATAAAACACCAGCAGTCCTAATGCAACACAATATTAGCTTCACAGTGAAACACCACTATTCTGGCTATTTATCATTATTAAACAGTAAGCAAAATAGCTTATTTCGCTATATTTATTTTTTAGCTTCAGCTTTTGTACAATGCATGAAGGCTTACCTGTCATAAGACCACAATGATGTAGCAGCAGATGAAGCAATTTGCGAGAGGAGGACCCTACGTAAAACCATTATATTCGGTGTCAGCTTAATTCACTGACAGGTACTGAGAAAATTGATTATGTTAATTGTTATTTGTGTTAAATATTTCCATTCTGGGATAGTTGTTCACTGAATTGCTAGCACTAGTTGCTCACGCTGCTCATTGGTACCATGTAAACAGACGTAGCTAGCTAGCTAGGATAAAAGCTAACTTTGTTGATGCCGGCTGCGTGATGATGCAGTTTCCTGTTTAGGGTATAGGTAATGTCGAAGTACGTTTCAAATTTATCTGATTTTAAGCGCTCTGCATTCTCCCATACTAGACGATATACTCTCTCAGATGTTCTTAGAAGATCATCCTTGAAAGAACGGGAGAATCCAAGTGGCCATTTTGGAACACAGCCATGGTCTACACATACTGAGACAGAGTGGCACTGTTGCGCTTGCTTGGATACTTTATCGGAGATTGATGCGTCTTTCTGTCAGCGTGTGTCTCAGTCAAAATCAATATTTTATTTGGATGGGCAAGGAGGAACGGTAGGGTGGGCCAGGCCCCCTAAGGGCTGCCCATAACGCCAGCCCTGTACCTTCCTATTATGTCATATTCCCCAAGACAGCAGCTCAGTAGTTGGTCATGTTTCTAAATTCACATTGTCCTGTTGTCACAAGCAAGAACGTTGACAATGATGGTGATGGTCTGTCTATTTCTATTGGCATAGTGTATACAAATATGATTATATGATAAGTTAGTTCCATAGTATGGCTTTTTCCAGTATTTTGTGTTTCTGAATAAGTGATCCTTCAGTCAACATGGATTTGATAGAATTCCAAATTAACTATCGGAACTCCGTTAGAAGTGTTGACATAAGGACAAGCCTGGTACTGGTTGTCACGACTTCCACCGAAGCTGCCTCCTCTCCTTGTTCGGGCAGGCTTGGGCGTTCGTCGTCACCGGCCTTCTAGCCACTGCCGCTCCTCGTCTCATCATTCCATTTGTTTTGTCTTGTTTTTACACACACCTGGTTCATATCCCCTCATCAGTACCTGGATAAGTGTTCCCTCTGCCCCCTTGTCTTTGTGTGTGATTGTTTATTGTGGAGGATAGCTAAGTTCGGTGGAGCGCCGTGTATTTTGTATCGCCGGGGTATTTGCCTGTTTTGCGCACTAGAGTGTTTGACGCATTTCTGCGTGACTCTTTATTTGCGGAATAAAGCCTGTTATTCTGTGATTTACCCTCCTGCGCCTGACTCCTTCGACATCTCCTCATCACACGGGCACTGCCTGTATATCGCTCCTTTCTTGTGTATTTTATTTTATTCCTCTTGTGTATTTTATTTTATTCCTCTTGTGTTACTATTTTTTTATTTTAAGCTCTGCATTGTTGGGAAGGGCTCGTAAGCAAGCGTTTCACTGTAATTTCTATACTAGTTGTATTCGGTGCATGTGACATACAATTTGATTTGATTTGAAGCCATTTATCAATGGTCAGAGTCAGGGCACCAGTCACCCAGAGCTAGCAGCTATTATACAAATTCTGCTCTTGTGTACTGGACATGTTCTGGCACCATGTAACCATGTAAAGTAGTGTGCACTACTTGACATTTCTGTAACTGTGTGCCCAAAAGCCTTCACATACGACCTGACACTAATGTCAGTCAATTGGATATGTTGTTATGGCATCCTCCTTTCGTTTTACTGTCCAACTTCCCAGTGGCAACAGTTTCTCTCTTGGCTTGGCAAACTTGTTCTGTTTTGAGTGGTGTTGTCATTGTGTAAACTGCTGTTGTGTATGCTGAAACTGTAATTGTAGTCCATTGACAGCTGTATTTCCATGTGCCTGGCCACTCTGAATGTTTATACGAACACAGGCTGATGGATGGAGGAATCGAGGTGGAGAGTGTCTGACAAATGCGTTGTGTCGTGATGAGCATGACACAGAACATTGTGCTGGCAGAGTGTAGGGAGAATTATACACCCAAGGAATATGCTTTCTGGGACTGGCCTTAAACACAAGACAAGTGTCAAAAAGGATTTGAGTCACAATTATTGTGGTTTGGTCACTGTTGCAATAGCTCCCAGGGATCTTATTACCTTACTATGTTATGCAAATTATTGACACAATTGCATAAACATTTGGATTCCACAGAATTCCAGAATTGGGATCAACAAGATTTATAAGACAGACATCAGTGCCCCCCAGATTATAGATAATATAGGTTTGGTTTGCCCACCCAAACAGACCAAATAATTAAAAAGCATGACAAAATATGTCCTCGACTTCCCCCTGAAAAACAAATGTATCTACATTTCCCAGCTTGTTCATGAGATCATACAACTTCTTACTGGTTGTATACGTAAATCTCAGTGTGTGTTCCTTAAAATATGCACATTGTTGCCAAAATATACCTTAATTTAAAGACCTGACTCGGTCTCACAGTGACAGTTGGATCTCGTCCTCACTCCTGAAAAATCAGAGGATTAGAATAAAATATAAAAATCCATTAAGAGGGCTTAAAAATGAAGACAGGAAAAGTAGGCCATCCTGATTAGCCCCGCAGGGTATTTTAGAAAAAGTGGATCTTCCAGCAAGACAATCACCCCAAGCACACATCAAAATCCACAAAAAATTGTTCATTGGCAACAAAATCAATAATTTGAGCCCTACATTTTTAGAAGAAAAATACTTGTATTGGTATAAAATAATATAATTCCCCTTGTTTTTGTGTGCATACAACATACACTACATGACCAGAAGTATGTGGACACCTGCTCGTCGAACATCTCAATCCAATAATCATGTGCATTAATATGGAGTTGGTCCCCCCTTTGCTGCTATAACAGTCTCCACTCTTCTGGGAAGGCTTTCCACTAGATGTTGGAACATTGCTGTGGGGACTTAATTCCATTCAGCCACAAGAGCATTAGTGAAGTCGGGCACTGATGTTGGGCGATTATGCCTGGCTCGCAGTCGGCGTTCCAATTCATCCCAAAGGTGTTCGATGGGGTAGAGGTCAGGGCTCTGTGCAGGCCAGTCCAGTTCTTCCACACCGATCTCAACAAACCATTTCTGTATGGACCTCGCTTTGTGCACGGGGGCATTGTCATGCTGGAACAGGAAAGGGCCTTCCCCAAACTGTTGCCACAAAGTTAGAAGCACAGAATTGTCTAGATAGTAATTGTATGCTGTAGCGTTAAGATTTCCCTTCACTGGAACTAAGGGGCCTAGCCCGAACCATGAAAAACAGCCCCAGACCATTATACCTACAGTTGGCACTATGCATTGGGGCAGGTAGCGTTCTCCTGGTATCCGCCAAACCCAGATTCATCCGTCGGACTGCTAGACGGTGAAGTGTGATTCATCACTCCAGAGAATGCTTGGTGATCTTAGGCTTGTGTGCGGCTGCTCGGCCATGGAAACCCATTTCATGAAGCTCCCGACTAACAGTTATTGTGCTGACGTTGCTTCCAGAGGCAGTTTGGAACTCGGTAGTGAGTGTTGCAACCGAGGACAGATTATTTTTACGCACTACGTGCTTCAGCACTCGGCGGTCCCGTTCTGTGAGCTTGTGTGGCCTACCACTTCGTGGCTGAGACGCTCCTAGACGTTTCCACTTCAAAATAACAGCACTTACAGTTGACAGGGGCAGCTCTATCAGGGCAGAAATTTGACGAACTGACTTGTTGGAAAGGTGACATCCTATGACGGTATACAGTACATTATAACATAATTGCTTTATATAAATGTCATACATGACATCCTATAAAAAAGATTTTTAAGCCATGATGATATATCAAAACCATATGGTCTCACAAATAAGGGTCTTGATATTACCTGATATTCCCAATGGTGTTCTGTCAGAAAATAATTGTTTTCAATTGTCTCTAGTGTGTCACTTTCAGACAGATAGTGTGTTCCTTCCTTTGGCTGGCTTACCACGGTTGTGTTTTCTTCTTTTCTGCCTTATAAGAATTAAAATGGGCAATAAATTATTACAACCTTCAATGCTTACAGGGAATCAAAGCAGAGTGCGAAATATATCATATGTTGGCCTCTGTAGAGGAGACAACTGTATGGGAATGGGAAGGTAATGACTCCTACCATTGAGAGCATCTCCTGTGTGAAGGATACACATTTATCTACTGAGTGTATGCTGAAGCAATGTTCAGACCTTAAACCTCTCGATATGAATAGGAATTCCATATGAAATATCAATATGAAACATTCAAGCACTTCACATGGCTCTCTGACCAACTGAAACAATAACATATTTGTTGTTGATCTGAATATTTAGAAAAAATGAGGCAGAGTTCAACTATGTTGACTTATAGCTGAGTAACTGCAGATTAATAACCTTTGTAATTACTGTAACAAGCTAGTAATAACTTACAGTTGTGGCTGTACTTATCACTTTTGATCTCATATGTTTGCATTTAGTTAGAAATTAGCCAGGTATTATGCCACAGACTATTATAAGATACCTGGTGCATTGTAATTACATAAATCCTTTCCCTTATAATGCCTCTATAATTTAAACGTTTTGCCCAAATTAATCTGGACTCTTAGTGTTGGTGTTATAATTACTGAAATAATATTAATGAAGTTAGTTTTTTATTAATACTATTATTAGTGTGTGCTTCAACCATGCATAGCTATTGGACAAAAATAAATAAGAAATTACCTGTCATACTATATATACATTGTAGTTCACAGGAGGAATCACAGGATGAATCTATGGGCACCAAGGGTATTAGAGTTTGACTCCAGGACATTATCATTAAGTAGATCTGCTCTCCAAAATGGAGGGAAATTGAGAAAATGCAAACACATGTCAAATGGATGTCAGACCATGATCCCTGCTATGATTGACATGACACCTGAGAGACTGTCTTTCCATGCAGCCTTCCTACAGAGTTTTACAAAAAATCCCTTTGGGTATAGTTCAAGGATGAGAAAGTGACCTCACATCCCTTATATAAACCATGTTATGTGAGAAGGTTGGGCTCTCAATTCTAAGAGTATCAAGCTAAAGAGAATTGTCACATGACTCTAAGAATAGCTCAAAGACATTGGAAAGTAATTGACAAATTCAGAGGAATTACATTTCAGCATCAACAAACTTTTTTACATTAGGTTATGATAAATCTGGAGTCAACTTATTGTGTTGTGACTGGAATAATCAAGGACACATTAAATACATTAAAATCCATCATTAAATAATCCATCCACAGCTTTTATATTTAAAGGGAAACTTCATATTCATCATCTCCAGCACCACCCCAACATCAACATATATGAAAATAACGTGTTTCTATGTTTTGTAGTCAAAAAGATTGAGGAAGATAAGTGTTTCTAATGACATCATCAACCAATTAGTAGGCAGTGCCTACTCATAATTGCTTAAAATTACTTGATGCACACCGATGTCATTGGAAACACTTCAATCTTCCACAAAACATAGAAACGTGCCATTTTCAAATATGTTGATGTGGTGGTGCTGGAGATGATGAATATGAAGTTGAACAATTCTGAAATTTCCCTTTAAGCTAATATTCATGACACTTCTTTTATTTGAATGTAATTTAAAAACTAATCTTAATGAGCAAAACACAGTCTTCATAATTTGAAATATACACCTGTTACAGTTTTATATAACCAAAAACCAATCTGTGATGAAGGTTGAGCTACTGTGTCAAAACCGCAATACAAGTTGGATTTAATTGAGCCACTTACAGGCAAGGTTTCAATCGAACTTGTGGAGCTCAGGCAATTTTAAAATAAAACAAAACACATTTAGATGTAAATTATATGATTTTTCTGCAGTGCAAGTTTGATTGAAAATGGCCCAGTGTGGAAGTTGTTAAACGTTTTCTAGTAATTTTCCTTACAGAATGTCAAACAAAGGCGAGCTGGGATCCTGCCTGGGAAGAGAGTCTCTATTTCTGGAGGTACTATAGGAGAATTAGACACGCCACAGGCCCACTTTTCCCCCTGGAAATGACCCAAGAAGCAGTAATTTATGAAACATGTATTGGATGGCATGAGCGTTCCTCTCCCTTGGTAATCCCTCTGGGTAACTGAGGAGACTGTACATACACTGAAACCCACACACTGAAACCCACACACACTGGTAGACACTGAGGGAAACAGGGTACATCCTCCTCCTTCATCCTCATTGCCTCTGTGTCACCATGGCGATTTGTTTCATTATCCAGCCAAACAGACTGTTTAACAGGTGGTTTTGGTTAATTGAAAATGGCATATTTTATCATGAGAAGTATCTTCCTACTCACTATATACACTGTGCAGAATCACTCCGTTTCATATTTTTGCCTGATTAAATAGCTCTGACTTTATAAGTAGAAAATGAATGTGTTGAATATATTTAGCATACTTTTAACCTGGATGAGCCACTTCCCTTCACTAACAACTACCAATGAAGACGTGATTATATTACATACAGTGAAGTCCATTTATGATAATTTTGTGTAATCCAAATGGAACTGTCATGTAAGACCTGTGTTAGTAAAGAACCTGTCGCTATGTTTTGAGTGGAGTGTGTATTTCTGAATGTATTTCTGACTCTATGATGTGTTCTGTGTGGTGTTGGTGTATGAGGCCCTGCAGCATGGCTGAGCAGTAATTGGTAGGGTGGTCAACCCGATAAGCGTTTGAAGACTGCAGGAAAAACTGAAATGGTCTGATTTGATACGATTTAAGGAGCTGTTTGAGGCATGGTGAGGGAGATTTTACAATATGTTGGAACAATGATGTCACCGTTATTCCGCTGTAAAACCTCCCTACACAGAAATAATGGATTTTCAGTCATTTTATTTATTTATTTATCCACTGTACTATTTCCGGACAGCAGTACTGGCCTTGGCCAAAATCAGTAAGTGTACTTTTAATAAGTAACTGCACTTTCAATTGCCTATTTTTATAGGCAATATACAGTGTATCGTATACTATCATTATTTTCCATAAAATTGTTAATATTCGCATTGCCAATATCAATCAAGCCTATTATTACCTTGATTTAATAATAAGGATATGGTTTTACATCTCTGGACCTGTTTCAAAGTCAGCCAAAATGCTTTTCCTTCAGCATAGTAATTGCTCCAATTAGGAAAGTTGGACATCAACTTTAGATCTAAACACCTACTAGTTCAGTAGGAAGAATGTTGGGGTGCACTGTAAGTTAAACATTTATGCTCGTTTCTGGTTCATGTGTGGCATTATCTGTAACCATTATAATAACAGTGACCTTTCAAATCATACTTTTGGGGTCCAATTGGTCAAATTTAGACCAATGTTGATGCAAGTCAAAACCTTGAAATACACTGCTATTTAGTCATTTAAATTTTCAGATTCAGTTTTCTTGATATTTGAGTTGTTTTTGATCTATTTGTTATCCCATTAACTCGATTCATTTCAATTGCCATGCTGAGAAAAAATACTTGCTATCATCTCTAAACAACACATTTGGACCCCTAAACAACACATTCTGCATAGATTATGTGAGATTTCATCAGAAATATATTTTTCTGAATAATACAGACCAATGGATAGTTCCCCGAATAAAAACACAACATGGTTTTCCTTGTCAAATTTCACAGTGCTTTGAGGATTCCATCTGGTGCTAAGTTGTTTTGGTCCCATTTCCTGGTGCAGTGTAATTTAGAAACCAAAAACGATGGCCCTGGATGTTTGTTTTGATTGTGATGAATTGATAACCATCAACATCTCATGAATATGCATGAGGCTGCTGCTAGGTTTCATTGCGGCAATATCCCAGAAGGGCAACGTCTTAACTTCATCATCTCTTATTAGTGAGAGTTAAAAGAACCGTCTGAACTGCCTTGAGTGTTATTCTGTTGAACATCAAAGCCAATTGTTTTCAGAATATGGAATGGAGCATCTCATAATAAATGTTTTCCTGTGACACACAAACACAGGTTAAATAGAACACATGGTACACTTTCAGTAGTTAGCCTCCAGCAGCATAAAGACAGCCCCTCACCCTCACTACTATCATTACCATCACCCCTATCCATCAACATCACTGTCGCCATCACAACAATAGTTGACATTTTGCATGTGTTCTACAGCTTTTTGTCTTTGCCTGTCAATCACTTCCATTCTAAACAGCCCAACGTTAGACTAATCCCTTGTCCCCTGCCCTGCCATCCACAGGGCACTCCCCAGCACTCTCCACCCCCTGCCCTGCCATCCACAGGGCACTCCCCAGCACTCTCCACCCCCTGCCCTGCCATCCACAGGGCACTCCCCAGCAGGACATGCTTGTCTTAGTGGGAGGCTACATATACATCCACTCCTAATCCTCTCTTCCTCCTTTTATCCTGTAAATATGCCTTTCCCCTTTGCTCTTGATCTCATTAGCAGCATATATATTCTTCTATTTATATTGGCACTCTGCCGCAGTTTCACACTCATGTTGTTGAGAGTAACACTAGACCTTAGAGTCCTAACACACAAAATACGATGACAAAATATGGCATTTCACTTTCCCAACGTGCAGTGTGGCTGTTTTCTGTGCCTCTAGCTGTTCAGTTCACTGAGAATGCTTTGAAAAACATTGGTTATACCCACATGTGCTGGTTTCCCTCTTCTGCACCTCATCAAGGGTTCTCTCTTTCTCTTTCTTTCTTTCTTTCTTTCTTTCTTTCTTTCTTTCTTTCTTTCTTTCTTTCTTTCTTTCTTTCTTTCTTTCTTTCTTTCTTTCTTTCTTTCTTTCTTTCTTTCTTTCTTTCTCTCTCTTTGTGTCTGGCCTGTTAAGCTGTGCGGGGAGAGAAGCCTATACAAAGAGAATCCCTGATCAACCTCAGTACATGAATACAGTCAAACACAGGAAGACCCATACAGGGATGCCACTTTCTCTACCACAACAATAGAATTACAAATCACATTCAACAAGGCGTGAGCTATAAGGAAAAAATAAACCTCGCACCTAATAGCAAGTATTAATACTCCTTTTTCCTGGTTCTTTTTCTTGCAGTGGCTTGCAGATTGCATCTAAAACGTCAGAATGAATGTCAAATTTTTTTTTACCATTGCATAAGAATTCATTTATTTTCAAATGAATGTATTATTGTCAAGATTATTAACTAAATATTAATTGGTAGAAGATGTCTCACTTTATAACACCTGTATTTCTAATAACTATTTATTATCTCTATATTGATTACACATGCTCAGTGTTTGACGCTCTCTGTGTGTTTTACCTGTGGATGCTCAAGCATACCTTTGAATTAGCACCATACAAAATGACCATGGGGTTGCTTCTCAGCAGGCTCTTCGCTATGTGTATTAAATGTCTTGTATATTTAAATGTCTAACTGAGTGATGAATTAAGAGCATAATCTATGAAATTATTCACCAATAAAAGTTTAAATGCAATACATCAGGGGGCTGATAGGCTTATTAAATTATTTTATTTGCCATGAATCAAATGCCTCTCGCTCTATCTCCCTCTCCTCTTTCATTTACTAAATGTATTAATCTATTCTCTTTCAACCATCTGAGATGTTATCCAACCTTTGCTGTATCAGTGTAATTGCTGTCTACAGAAAGTGTCACCGTGCTGTGGTCACCTACTCCTAAAACTCCATCGATGGTCTTTATTATACTTTGTGAGTGATTCTCACGAACTTGATATTACTCTTGGTACATTTTGAAAAGACAAAGACAAAAATTGCATCTTTTGTCATGGATTAAATACCATCTGTTATTGTCCATGTTAAATTAATCATCTTAACTGTTCAGATTTAATGATTTTTTTTTACACATTTTCCAAGACCATGCACAAGAAAATCTCTTTACCGTAACACTTGTAAAGTTAGAAGAAAAACATAGCAAGGTGAAAATGTAGTAATCTTCTTAATTGCCTAAGATACTGGAGAGTCATTAAAACAATATTTCATTTTTTTTTAAATGACATCTTGGTTTTAAGTATATTTCCATTTTAATCAGATCTCATTACTGTAACGTGTGGCATGTTCATAACCTGGATTTTTTATTATTTTGTTTTAAACTATTATTATTATTATTATTTATTATTATTTTAAAAGTACACAAATATAAAGAGCAAATTACACATTTTATGCACAGCTCAAATATGTTGAATTATGTAATATTATTATAGGAATATTTTGTCATTGATGTTGCATTTCGGTAATGAGATCCATGTTACAGTAGATGAGAGACCACATTATGGAAATAAGCAAATGAGCAAACAGTACCTCATCAAGAGCCAAAAATATATAATTTTGAAACATATTAACCATCTGAAGCATTAAGCAATGCTTTAATCATCACAACAAATTAATCATTAACTCCCCACCACTGCCCAGCTCCACCACATCCCACCCTCCCTCCCAGTATTTCATGTTTTTTGTGTTCTTTAGGAGTCAAGTCTACCACCACAGCCTTAAGAAGTCCATTTCTCTTTCGTTTTTGATATCTGTGAAAATATGGAAATTAATCTAATTAAATGTAATGATAGCCACTCTCTTTTTTTATGAACAGTCCCTCCCTATTACTCATGTGTAATTACATAAACAGCTAAACTCCATTAGAATGCAATTACAATGCAATAACATGATTACAGTTTTACTAGTGTAGGCTTAAAGTGTTACAACCAGTGCCTAAAATAATCCTAATCGCTAACTAGCTAGCTGCACTAGCTAGGGCGAAGCAAACATTAGCTCTAATACAGTTTGCTACCAGTGGTGGTGTCGATCAGCATGTTGTTTATGCAATGGCATGTTTTGAATCAGATAGCCTATTCTAAAATCTTTGTCTAAATGCTATTCAAATGTGATTAGGGTCCCCTGGGAAACACCGGCCAACACTTTGGTTCCTACCCTATCATTACCCCTAGGTGGCTTTTTCATTTGTTGTAATGCCAAACAACACCAACCATAAAATTAGAATAATCAATATATTTCTATGATTACAACAGTTCACCCAAGTGTTCTGATCTATATCGCAAGTCAAATCGCAATCTTTGGTTGAAAAATCGCACTTAGATTTTTTGCCCATATCGTGCAGCCCTACTAACAACCTGGTAACTTTAACAGTATATGCAAACATTTGGTGGCACAGAAAGAAAGGAAAATGGCTATCTTCTTCAGGAGATGAGCTTCAAAAGTAAGTAGGATTCACATAGACCCAATGTAGGCTATATCTCAATCAATTAAAAAATCTATTTCTCTGGTGCTTCTAAATTGTATGTGGTGCTCCTAACTTTTCTACCAATGAAAAACAGTGCTACCGATGAACATTTTTAAAAGAGCCCTGGTTACAACACAGGTATAAAAGCGATGTTGTGCATTGTTACCAAACATTTCTGTAAGGACAAGTGAGTCATCAAAAACACTTGTCTGCAACTTTCCTCTCTATATACCTCTTTCCTTTCTTCTGTACTCCTCAAGCAGCTCTGGATTTCTCCACCCTAGTTTTTGATGCAGCCCTCTTTCCTTATCTGCCAGTCTTAATAACAAGAAGTTTAGATTAATCAAATTGTTCTGTTTATTAGACTCCTACATTATTACACAACCCCTAACGGGGTATTATACTCGAAACATTTTAAGTCTGTCAGATGTTTTGATATCTCAAAAGTAGTCTTATGGGGATAGTTCACCCAAATTGCATCATTGGTACATTGGTTTCCTTAGCCTGTAAGCAGTCATTGGACAAGGTAAGACCTCATTCTATGCTTTGGATTTGTTTAGCATTTCATAGCACAAAACCAATGCAAGGGGTATCCTCGATATAAGCATTTTCACGTTCCATGTCCAAATCATCCCAAAGTGTCAACAATTGATTGTATAGCTCAATAAAGTTACTTGAAGATGATTTGGAATTGAAAAGCGAAAAATGCTAATATCAGGGATATTCACTTACATTGGTTTTGTGCTATAAATGCTAAAAAGCTGGAGACAGTGACCAGGTAAACAAAACCCAATCATGGCTTGCAGTCTTATCCTGTTCATAGACTGCTTACAAGGTAAGGAAACCAATACGTAATTTTGTAATTTGTGAGAACTATCCCTTTAAGTCCACATCCCAGGCCATTAATTGTGTAGATACACCTATATGCAAAACCCCGAAATGAATAAAAAAAGAAAAGCACCCAATATGATCTGGAAATCATATGATGTTCATCTTTTCCTGTTGGTTTTGAGGCATACAGCTGGCTCTACGCAATCAATGGTATGGGGTGTGTATTTATCTTGTAAAAAGCATGAGCTGGCACACACCCAAAACAGTTAGTAGAGGTGCTGATTAACGATGAGTAAGCTGTAGGCTTTAAAAATAAAGATAGTCGCACACTCTATGTATAAGCTCCCAGTAATGTCTATGAGTAAACCACCAACGTTTCGGCATCATCTTGTATTCATCTTGACAATTCATCTTTGAATTTTTGAGTGTAATGCCCCTTTAACAGTTTATATCAAAGTTTGTTAGATGTTTTCAGACCTAAAAAGTAGTGTAATGTCAAGAGTCCACTTCACATGCAAACAATTAGAACATCATGCTATATGCCTCAACCCCAAATGACTGATTTTATTTATTTTTATTCGGATCCCCATTAGCTGTTGAAGAAGCAGCAGCTATTCTTCTTGGGTCCACACAAAACATAGAACAAGACAAAATACAGAACACTAATGGACAGGAACAGCAACATGAGAACACTACGACTAAAGAACAATACAACTATTTTAAATATTAATATTAATATTAATAAGAAAGATAAAATAAATAAAATTAAAATAAATAAATGAATAACACTAAGAAGTGTGTGTGTGTGTCAACAGTCCACATTGTTCCTTGTGGTGTTATTTTATGTTTTTTTAAACAGATTTTATTGCTTGCCTGAGGTGGAAGAGAATTCCATCTAGTCATTGCTCTATATAGTAATGTGCATCTCCCAGCCTCTGTTCTGGACTTGAGGACGGGACTGTGAAGAGACCCCTGATTGCTTGTCTTGTGGGGTATGTATACGTTTTTGACCTGTGTGTTAACTGGCTGAACAGACAATTTGGTACTTTCAGCATGTCAATACTTATTACAAAGACCAATAGTGATGCAGTCTATCTCTCCTCCACCCTGAACCAGGAGAGACTGACCTGCATGTTATTCAAATCAAATCAAATGTTATTTGTCACATACACGTGTTTAGCAGATGTTATAGCGGGTGTAGCGAAATGCTTGTGCTTCTAGCTCCGACAGTGCAGTAATATCTAACAAGTAATATCTAACAATTTCACAACATATACCCAATACACACAAAACTAGTAAGGAATGGGATTTAAGAATATATACATATATGGACAAGCAATGACAGAGTGGCATGGACTAAGATACAGTAGAATATTATATAATAGAATGCAGTATATACATATGAGATGAGTAGTGCAAGATATGTAAACATTATTAAAGTGACTAGTGTTCCATTTCTTAAAGTGGCCAGTGATTGACATTGGCCCTCCGTGTACATTTGAGGGCAAGACGTGCTGCTCTGTTCTGGGCCAGCTGCAGCTTTTCTAAGTCCTTTTTTGCCACACCTGACCATACAACTTGGCAATAGTCAAGATGCGACAAAACCAGAGCTTGCAGGACTTGTTTGGTTGCATGTGATGTTAAAAAAGCAGAGCATCTCTTTATCACAGACAAACCTCTCCCCATCTTTACAACAATAGAATCAATATGCTTTGAACATGACAGTGTACAATCTAATATAACACCAAGAAGTTTAGTCTTTAGTGAAAAAGATAAGCACCACAAGTCTGGAAATTATTTGGTGCTCATATTTTCCTTTCATTTTGGATTGTTTGCATACAGCTGGATCTACAAAACAGATGGTCTAGGATGGGGACATTTGTTAACAGAAGACCACTTTTGAGTTCTGTAAATAAACTTTAGATATTTAAGTGTAATGTGCCTTTAAAAAGCCTAATTATAAACGGTAGCTCAGTGTTTCCCCTATATATTTTTGCTAGCAGTGGTGGTACACGAAAGGGTCGGGGAATGGGTGGTGGTTGTTCAGATTTATTTTCTTCAGGTGTACACTCTGTCACACCTTTCTAAAAAAAAAAATTTTAATGCTTAAACCACATCAGGAGACAATTTTTGCGGTCTGGGACAAATACATAAAAATATATATTTTGTAGTGTAGTTACCCTTTAATTCAGGTGTGCATGCACTTAGCACTGTTCTTTGGTTAGCGGTGTGATGGAGTTACATTGTATCAGAAACAGTTTTTATCATTACCGTAACTGAACTTCTAATTACCGTGACAGACAACCATATGGCATGGTAATGAGAAATTGGCATTATGGTAATGAGAATCCCTTAGCAAATTTAGATAACAATGGCAGATGCCATTATGATTTAGCAGAAAAATAATACATAATCAGTTCATGCTCTTTCTAATCTATTATACTGTAAATAGTTAAATCAATAATTTTGCTCAAAGATCAAGTATTACACAGTTATAGTAATGATAATCTAAAATGGGTAAATGGGGTGTACAAGGACAATTATTCAATTTAAACATAATAAAAGAGAAAACACTAGCTTACCTTGTAGCCATATTTGATCTTGTTAGAAATGTGTTATGTTTTTTTTTTTTACATTATTTAAAAAAACACTGTACTTTGTACAGGAACTTGAAGAAATGCTACGGTAATGAGAAACACGTGCTACGGTAATGGTCATATTTTAGACACGTTTTTTGTCTAAAATATGACCAGTTTGTAATGTGAATACCCAGAAATGATAACTGTCTTTAAATATGCAACACTTTAAACAATATTTAATTGGTTTTAATTAAATATACTGAACAAAAATATAAACGCAACATGCAACAAATAAAAATATTTTACTGAGTTACAGTTCATATAAGGAAATCAGTCAACTGAAATAAATAAATTAGGCCCTAATCTATGGATTTCACATACTGGGAATACAGATATGCATCTGTTGGTCATGGATACCTTTAAAAAATGGGCTGTGCATTATCATGTTGAAACATGAGGTGATGGCAGCAGATGAATGACACAACAATAGGCCTAAGGATCTCGTCACGGTATTGCATTCAAATTGCCATCGATAAAATACAATTGTGTTCGTTGTCCATGGCTTTTGCGTGCCCATACCATAACCCTACCGCCACCATAGGGTACTCTGTTCACAACATTGACATTAGCAAACCGCTAGCCCACACGACACCATACACTTGGTCTGCGGTTATGAGGCCGGTTGGACATAGTGCCACATTTTCTAAAACGATGGTGGTAGAGAAATTAATATTAATTTCCCTGGCAAAAGCTCTGGTGGACATTCCTGCAGTCAGCATGCCAATTGCACACTCCCTCAAAACTTGAGCCATTTGTGGCATTGTGTTGTGTGACAAAACTGCGCATTTTAGAGTGGCCTTTTATTGTCCCCAGCACAAGGTGTACCTGTGTAATGATCATTCTGTTTAATTAGCTTGTTGATATGCCACACCTGTCAGGTGGATGGATTACCTTGGCAAAGGAGAAATGCTCACTAACAGGGATGTAAACAAATTTGTGCACAGAATTTGAGAGAAACACGTTTTTTGTGTGTATGGAACATTTCTGGGATCTTTTATTTCAGCTCATCAAACATGGGACAAACACTTTACATGTTGCGTTTATATTTTTGTTCAGTGTATGTTAGTTATTTTAATCAATTAAATGCATGTAAAGTCCTACAAAATTGATCGGGACATATTACAGTAATGAGATTGTGAGTAAAAAACACACAAATAAGATTTAAGCCCAAAACAAGTTAAATAGCCAGAAACTAAGCATAGTGATAATATGATAGTAAATTAGTCATGTTTTTTAGAGGCTATATAGCTGAATTCATCACAGACATGGTTTTAGTTGGTTTCATGAGAATCACCCATGTATGTGAATGATTATAGAATATTTTTAACTTCCAGAGACTAACTTTGCATTCTACATTATATACTTACTGTAGTAAAGATATTCCAGTCTCATGATTTAATAAAATGATATGGCCAACATTGTTTACACACAACATGGTCTTTCTGTAATTCTCTTTGTTTAGATCTATATTTTACTCTTTTACTCTCCTAACACTTTGTAAAACAAACGTATACTCATGTGTACACAAGTATGTGTGAATGTATTCACATATGTTCAAACTACAGACACACTGACAGATATGTAAATATTTGATGATCAATATGCCTGCCATTGATCATCAACAAATATGCTAATTCATTATTGATGATCACATGATTCAAATGAAATCAATATCAAACTGCCATATGATTTTGCTGACACCTCAATAACAATACTTCCATCTGCAAACTTGACCTTTTTTTGCTGGGTAGTCAACTCTGCACTGCACACTAACTCTGCCATGCTCTATATGACAGGCATGGCAGGAGTCAGTTGTATTATATGAGAACATTGCCCCCTGCTGATATACACCAGCAAATACTATTAAAAACAGAAGAGTAAATAACATTACAAAAAATGTCTGATTGGCTGATCAAATCCTAGGCCCTATCAAAGATCCTTGGACTTATGCTACGTTCACAACATCTCGTAATTTTGTAAATACCAGCATACCACTGGGAAAAATGTACTTAAATGCCCCTCCAATTGGTAATTACTTGTGGGAAACCCGTCTATAATCCCTGTGGTCCGAGTTTCCTACTTGCACCTCTCTGATGTCATTTGTCAACAAAAAGACAGCAAGCATCTTCAGCAGTTGTTGTTTATGGTAAGAACACAATACAAATTGTTGATACAAAATTGATTTTGTTCATCACAGGCCTTCGAATTACCTCCATATTGGATGGTATTTCCCAGTTCAAAACTTGAATGCACACAACTCATATTTCGCAACTGGTAATTACCACTTTCCACTTGGTTATCAACGCAGCATTATTCCACATTGTGGAACCTTAAGGAAATAATAAAAACCAGCAGTGATGTGGTCCTCCAAGGTTGTGATTGAATAGCGCCGGTATAGGACGAAATACCCATGTACTGGTTTCTAATATTCCATTTAGTAAACTCCAATTGGATGTCTCAAATGTCTCATGAGGCTAAATCTTCCTTGAACCAAACAATGTGCAGTACAAGATGAATGTCAATGAATGATCAACAGCATATACACCAGTAGCTTGAAGCATACTGTGTAGAGACCAATGATCTTAATAGATATATTTCTTATAGACCCAACATATACTGAACAAAAATATCTCCCTCAAAACTTAAGACATCTTTAGCATTGTGTTGTGTGACAAAACTGCACATTTTAGAGTGGCCTTTTATTGTCCCCAGCACAAGCTGCACCTGTGTAATGATCATGCTGTTTAATCCTTAAGGGTACTAAGCTAACATATGGAATTGTTTTAAGATGGTCATACCATGGATCATTTAGCTATTTGATTTTGAATTATAGGACCCCTTTAGGTATATAAAGAAAAATAGAAACGCATTGAATAACACATCCATAAATGGAAAAAAAGACAGTCAAAAAATGAATCATGTCCTATATCTAGGAGATATAAGAAAGCTCAGGAGATGTGTGTGTGTGTGTGTGTGTATAAAGGGAACACTTAAACAACACAATGTAACTCCAAGTCAATCACACTTCTGTGAAATCAAACTGTCCACTTAGGAAGCAACACTGATTGACAATACATTTCACATGCTGTTGTGCAAATGGAATAGACAACAGGTGGAAATTATAGGCAATTAGCAAGACACCCCCAATAAAGGACTGGTTTGCAGGTGGTGACCACAGACCACTTCTCAGTTCCTATGCTTCCTGGCTGATGTTTTGGTCACTTTTGAATGCTGGCGGTGCTTTCACTCTAGTGGTAGCATGAGACGGAGTCTACAACCCACACAAGTGGCTCAGGTAGTGCAGCTCATCCAGGATGGAACATCAATATGAGCTGTGGCAAGAAGGTTTGCTGTGTCTGTCAGCGTAGTGTCCAGAGCATGGAGGCGCTACCAGGAGACAGGCCAGTACATCAGGAGACGTGGAGGAGGCCGTAGGAGGGCAACAACCCAGCAGCAGGACTGCTACCTCCGCCTTTGTGCAAGGAGGAGCAGGAGGAGCACTGCCAGAGCCCTGCAAAATGACCTCCAGCCGGCCACAAATGTACATGTGTCTGCTCAAACGGTCAGAAACAGACTCCATGAGGGTGGTATGAGGGCCCGACGTCCACAGGTGGGGGTTGTGCTTACAGCCCAACACCATGCAGGACGTTTGGCATTTGCCAGAGAACACCAAGATTGGCAAATTCGCCACTGGCGCCCTGTGCTCTTCACAGATGAAAGCAGGTTCACACTGAGCACGTGACAGACGTGACAAAGTCTGGAGACGCCGTGGAGAACATTCTGCTGCCTGCAACATCCTCCAGCATGACCGGTTTGGCGGTGGGTCAGTCATGGTGTGGGGTGGCATTTCTTTGGGTGCCGCACAGCCCTCCATGTGCTCGCCAGAGGTAGCCTGACTGCCATTAGGTACCGAGATGAGATCCTCAGACCCCTTGTGAGACCATATGCTGGTGCGGTTGGCCCTGGGTTCCTCCTAATGTAAGACAATGCTAGACCTCATGTGGCTGGAGTGTGTCAGCAGTTCCTGCAAGAGGAAGGCATTGATGCTATGGACTGGCCCGCCCGTTCCCCAGACCTGAATCCAATTGAGCACATCTGGGACATCATGTCTCGCTCCATCCACCAACGCCACGTTGCACCACAGACTGTCCAGGAGTTGGCGGATGCTTTAGTCCAGGTCTGGGAGGAGATCCCTCAGGAGACCATCCGCCACCTCATCAGGAGCATGCCCAGGCGTTGTAGGGAGGTCATACAGGCACGTGGAGGCCACACACACTACTGAGCCTCATTTTGACTTGTTTTAAGGACATTACATCAAAGTTGGATCAGTCTGTAGTGTGGTTTTCCACTTTAATTTTGAGGGTGACTCCAAATCCAGACCTCCATGGGTTGATACATTTGATTTCCATTGATAATTGTTGTGTGATTTTGTTGTCAGCACATTCAACTATGTAAATAAAAAAGTATTTAATAAGATTATTTCATTCATTCAGATCTAGGATGTGTTATTTTATTGTTCCCTTTATTTTTTTGAGCAGCGTATATATATATATATATATATATTTTTTTTTACACATATTTAACCCCTTATTTTTGTTGGCACAAAACTAACTCCATACTTCTATTCATTTGTATGGGTTACCTTCAGATGAGTCCCGTGGCACTTGTGGAGAACACCATCGTGTTCGTGGGGTCATATTAGTTGGTAGGCCAAACCGTTGGGACGCTACAGACGTTTTTGTGAGAAGAACGATTTTCGGGATTTCTCATGGTCTGACAGACACTGCTGTAGCTCGGCCACCTTCCACCGCAGATGTGGAAGGTCGCCATAGGCGGATGCGGCAGATTGAGACACAGCCCATGCAATAAATCTAGCAATATCTCCTCCACCCCTACTATCCCCTCCACCCCTACTATCCGGTGGAGGGGATAGTAGGGGTGGAGGGGATATCTCTACCTTAAACTGACGGATTTTGATGGGGATTTTTTTATTATGTTACTTAAATTGATGCACGGGTGTGTCAATAGACTCTTAAGGATTAAACAGCATGATCGTTACACAGGTGCAGCTTGTGCTGGGGACAATAAAAGGCCACTCTAACACAATGCTAAAGATGTCTGAAGTTTTGAGGGAGTGTGCAATTGGCATGCTGACTGCATGAATGTCCACCAGAGCTGTTGCCAGATAATTTAATGTTAATTTCTCTACCATAAGCCACCTTCACTGTCGTTTTAGAGAATTTGGCAGTACGTCCAACTGGCCTCACAACCGCAGACCACGTGTAACCACGCCAGCCCAGGACCTCCACATCCGGCTTCTTCACCTGCGGGATGGTCTGAGACGAGCCACCCAGACAGCTGATGAAACTGTGGGATTGCACAACCGAAGGATTTTTGCACAAACTGTCAGAAACCGTCTCAGGGAAGCTCATCTGCGTGCTCGTCGTCCTCACTAGGATCTTGACCCAACTGCAGTTCGGCGTCGTAACCGACTTCCGTGTGCAAATGCTCACCTTCGATGGCCGTTGGCACGCTGGAGAAGTGTACTCTTCACGGATGAATCCTGGTTTCAACTGTACCGGGTAGATGGCAGACAGCGTGTATGGTGTCGTGTGTACGAGCGGTTTGCTGATGTCAACATTGTGAACAGAGTGCCCCATGGTGGTGGTGGGGTTATGGTAGAGCAGGCATAAGCTACGGACAATGAACGCAATTTGCATTTTATCGATGGCAATTTGAATGCACAGAGATACCTTGACGAGATCCTGAGGCCAATTGTCGTGCCATTCATCCGCCGCCATCACCTAATATTTCAGCATGATAATGCACGGCCCCATGTCGAAAGGATCTGTACACAATTCCTGGAAGCTGAACATTTCCCAGCTCTTCCATGGCCTGCATGCTCACCAGACATGTCACCCATTGAGCATGTTTGGGATGCTCTGGATCGACGTGTACGACAGCGTGTTCCAGTTCCCGCCAATATCCAGCAACTTCACACAGCCATTGAAGAGGAGCGGGACAACATTCCACAGGCCACAATCAATAGCCTGATCAACTCTATGTGAAGGAGATGTGTTGCGCTGCATGAGGCAAATGGTGGTCACACCAGATACTGACTGGTTTTCTGATCCATGCCCCTACTGTTTTTTAAAGTATCTGTGACCAACAGATGCATATCTGTATTCCCAGTCATGTGAAATCCATAGATTAGGGCCTAATGAATTTATTTCAATTGACTGATTTACTTATATGAACTGTAACTCAGTAAAATCTTAGAAATTGTTGCATGTTGCATTTATATTTTTGTTCAGTGTAGATCTTCTTCAACTGAGTACCACATACTGTTTTAGCCTTAGGCCTTGCATCACAGACAATAAGACAGGCTCGAATATAATTCCTGATGGAGATGTGTGAATACAGCTATTAAACATAATGGTCCGTGGACCACAATAAATGGGTAACATAGCCCCGAGTGAGCAGAATCAGTATTCCAGGAGCGGCCCTTTCACCAACCGACGCTGTTAATCTGTATTCAAACAGTCTGTCATGTCAGATGAAAGCATTCAATTAGTAGTCAATTCTATGCAGTATCTCCCATCATGCCAACAATTTACATTCTCTCTCATCGCACCAGAGAGATCAATGCCAGACAGACAGTTGCGTTGGTGGGGATCAGTCCTTGTGAGAATAGGGGGACCCCTACTGTGAACAAAGTGTGAAAACAAGTGTTTTATTGTAATCAAGAGTACGGTAGACTGGTAATACCCCCCAATCCCTGCTTCGTGGCTGTGACTAGACGATGTTAAAATGCCATCCTTTTCAGTCTTAACCCGAGATGAAAAAGTGAAAAATCTGGCGAAGAGATTAAACATTCCCAGATGCTTTGAATTGGAGCATCATGCTGGGGGTTTAGCAAAGACCCACAGCGTGACGCATGTCCCCTCACCAGGTGTTCTAAGTAGAGGTGAGCCTCTGATTAAATGTTTACTCTACCACCTACATGTCTCTACTGCTATACTGGATGTATTTGCTTGCGCACAATATTTTCTATCCTGTTCATTCCCATTGCTGCACAAAGGCACAGTATCATAGTACACTACATGACCAAGAGTATGTGGACATCTGCTTGTCGAACATCTCATTCTAAATTCATGGGCATCAATATGGAGTTGGTCCCCCCTTTGCTGCTATAACAGCCTCCACTCTTCTGGGAAGGCTTTCCACTAGATGTTGGAACATTGCTGCGGGGACTTGCTTCCATTCAGCCACAAGAGCATTAGTGAGGTCGGGCACTGATGTTGGGCGATTATGCCTGGCTCGCAGTCGGCGATCCAATTCATTCCAAAGGTGTTCGATGGGGTTGAGGTCAGGGCTCTGTGCAGGTCAGTCAAGTTCTTCCACACCAATCTCGACAAACCATTTTCTGTATGGACCTCACTTTGTGTACAGGGGCATTGTCATGCTGAAACAGGAAAGGGCCTTCCCCAAACTGTTTCCACAAAGTTGGAAGCACAGAATCGTCTAGAATGTCATTGTATGCTGTAGCATTAAGATTTCCCTTCACTGGAACTAAGCAGCCTGAACCATGAAAAACAGCCCCAGACTATTATTCCTCCTCCACCAAACTTTACAGTTGCCACTATGCATTGGGGCAGGTAGCATTCTCCTGGCATCCACCAAACCCAGATTAGTCCGTCGGACTGCCAGATGGTGAAGCATGATTCATCACTGCTCCAGAGTCCAATGGCGGCGAGATATATACTGAAAGGATGGCATTATGACCTTCCATGGCCTGAAGGTCAACTTCTAAATTGATGAAAGCAGCATTACCATACCCCTCAGTAAGATGATCCTTAACACCCATATCTGCTGAGCTCCAATAGATGTTTGATTGACCTCTTACCCCCGACCTTTGCAGGTTTGGTGTACAGAGAGAACAGTGTGGTAGCGGTATCAATCACTTAAGTTGGAATGTGAGTGATGTACCCGTATTTGCATTTCGTGCAGGCTATGCATTTTCTCTTCTCTGTTTATCTTCCCCGACATAGCATCAGTGGGGAGCCAACAGTTCTGATTCTGGGCATGTTGAACAGGGTCAGGAACTGACAGAGCTGAGCCGAAGCTGCCAAGGCCCTGTTGAGTGAACTTTGAGCTTTGCCTGTACCTATCTCCTCTAGAGTGGAACCCCACTGTGAACCTCCTGGCTGGAATTGCCCTGACCTTTTTGCACTTGACCCTTCGGCCTCTATGGACTACTGCACTATAGGCTACAGTGCACTTGTGCTAATTAGATCATATAGACCCAATGCATGTCTTCATTCTATCAACTCACTAATTTCGGAGGCAGTAGCATGAAACAGCAAAAGTGTTAAACCATTTAAGTACCAGAAGAAAAGTGAAGAAGACTTCAACCATAGATGTTCCAGTGTAATTGCTAAACGTGTGCCCAAAACCATATGATTTCAAATTCAAGAAATTGTTTAAGACATTTTTTAGTTTAAGAAATTGTTTATGTCAGAGAAAGTATTCAAAGAGATGGTAGTAAATTTACAATCTTTCGTATTCATTGAGAGGAGTGATGCTTCCTCATGCAGAGAAATTATGAACAATGTACAGATGGCCATAATTCTGTGATTTGCCAGACCTTTTGGGGGCAGTACCAACAGGGATACTTTAAGAAGTTACTTAAAGTATCCCTGGAATCAACACAGGGAAGTGACGTTTGACTCGTATGGTGGATGGAAAAGGAATGAAAGCCTATTGGTTTTAGTGATGTTTCATGATGTTCTCCCGACACGTAATGCTGGGGTATGTGAGATACGGGGTGAGAGTGTATGTGCAAAACCCACTACAATGTCGCAAGTGTAAGATGTAAGCAGTGGAAATAGTTGAAGGACCGAATGGAGATGAGGAAGACATTGCAGTGGATGTCCCTGCAGCATGCTGAGAATGTTGTTCAGCAGTTGAGGAATCCTGAAACACTGATCGTGAAGAAAGTGGACTTTTTGCATTTATTGCGCAGATGATAAATTATACTGGCCAAACTAACAAGAAGTCTAAGAAACTGGATATCATTGTGAAGGCAGCTAAAAGGGTTTTGGATCTCCAGGACTTCACGGCCGAAAAACATTGCAGGGAATACTCTCCGAAGAAGTTCCCCCTCTCTCAGGCCCCAGAGCCTTTGTAGGGATCTGAGTAGACATGAATAATTTTTTGTTGGCTCTTTGATTGAGGTTTTTAGGGAAATATTATGAGTATGTTTTCACCCTTGCGTTAAAGTTTCTCAGTTACCACCCCACCCAGTAAGTGATGGCAATACACCATTATATGATCTAGTCTGCTGTAAAACTCCACCGAAGAAGAAGCTGAACAAGAAAAAGAAGAAGAAGAAGACAGGAAAGTGAATTCATCCAATCAGGCGCCAGTCTTTAATGCTGAAACAAGACGACGGGCGACCTTGATGGTCGTCACTAGTTACCATCAAGGGGCCATGGTTCTGGTCTGGAAGTACAATTTTGACTGCTCATACAGTTTTGCTTCGGTACTGCAGTTTAACTGATGCCCGGCCCAGAAAGACAATTTCCATACATGGTCACATAGACAGGTTGATTGTTTAGCAACAAAACCGACGCGTGCACAACTATGGGGCAAAACAGACAAGGTTGGCTTAGATTGTTGACAACATGTACGCTATATACATTTGCACTATGAGCACTTGTTGTCTCTCAAATACATCGTTAGTTGTTGGTTAGCTAGCTAGCGAATTTTTGCCTCATAAGCATTGACATGAAATCAGTCAAAACTCCTCAAAAACCGTAATAATGCAATTTAGAAAGAAATATTTCATGATCAACCCTGTCAAACGCTTTGGATGAATCTAAAAGGATGCCAAGAGCATATTCATTGTTGTTAAGGTCTGTAAATATTTTCTCCACAAGTTGCAAAAAAGCCATATCTGCGGAATAGTTTTTACTATTGGTGCTCATATAGAATACAATGTTGATTTAAATGTTTCGACATTCTCTTATACACCATCTTTTCTAGGATTTTAGAAAAACATGGTAGTACAGATATAAAACATGGTAGTACAGATATAAAACATGGTAGTACAGATATAAAACATGGTAGTACAAATATAAAACATGGTAGTACAAATATAAAACATGGTAGTTGTCACGATCGTTATACGGAGTAGACCAATGCGCAGCGTTAGTTGCAAACATACTTAACTTTATTATCTTTAGTGATAATAAAACAACAAAACAATAAACGAAACGTGCAGTCCTACGGTTAACACGGAAACAAACCAAACGGAAACAAGATCCCACAAACACTAAGGAAAACAGACTGTTTAAATATGGCTCCCAATCAGAGACAACCAGCAACAGCTGACACTCGTTGCCTCTGATTGGGAGCCACTCTGGCCAACATAGAAATACACAAACTAGAACTCCCACACAGAACATAAACACATAGAATCTACACACCCTGGCTCAACATATAGAGTCCCCAGAGCCAGGGTGTGACAGTACCCCCCCCCCAAAGGCGCGGACTGCGACCGCGCCTCCACATAAATAAACCAGGGAAGGGCTGGGTGGGCATTCCTCCTCGGAGGCGGTTCCGGCTCCGGGCTTGACCACCACCCTCTAATAATCCCCCCGTAGCGCCCCTGGTCCGGACTGGCCCCGCTGGCTGGAGCTGGACTGGACATCGTAGGAGCGGATTGCTTCAGCTCCGGTGTGGAGCAGCTGACCAGGCACCTGACCAGGCACCGGTGACCCAGGCACGGGTTGTGCCGGACTGACGACGCACACCCCTGGCTTGGTGCGTGGAGCAGTAACGGGCCGGACCGGACTGACGATGCGCACCCCTGGCTTGGTGCGTGGAGCAGCAACGGGCCGGACCGGGCTGACGATGCGCACCCCTGGCTTGGTGCGTGGAGCAGGAACGGGCCGGACCGGGCTGACGATGCGCACCCCTGGCTTGGTGCGTGGAGCAGGAACGGGCCGGACCGGGCTGACGATGCGCACCCCTGGCTTGGTGCGTGGAGCAGGAACGGGCCGGACCGGGCTGACGATGCGCACCCCTGACTTGGTGCGTGGAGCAGGAACGGGCTGGACCGGGCTGACGACTCGCACCCCTGGCTTGGTGCGAGTGGCAGGAACAGGCCGGGCCGGGCTGGCGACGCGCACCGTAGCTTTGGTGCGAGTGGCAGGAACAGGCCGGGCCGGGCTGGCGACGCGCACCGTAGCTTTGGTGCGAGTGGCAGGAACAGGCCGGGCCGGGCTGGCGACGCGCACCGTAGGCTTGGTGCGAGTGGCAGGAACAGGCCAGGCCGGCGACGCGCACCGTAGACTTGGTGCGAGTGGCAGGAACAGGCCGGGCCGGGCTGGCGACGCGCACCGTAGGCTTGGTGCGAGGGGCAGGAACAGGCCGGGCCGGGCTGGCGACGCGCACCGTAGGCTTGGTGCGAGGAGCAGGAACAGGCCGGGCCGGGCTGGCGACGCGCACCGTAGGCTTGGTGCGAGGAGCAGGAACAGGCCGGGCCGGGCTGGCGACGCACACCGTAGGCTTGGTGCAGGGAGCAGGAACAGGCCGGGCTGGGCTGGCGACGCGCACCGTAGGCTTGGTGCGAGGGGCAGGAACAGGCCGGGCCGGGCTGGAGACGCGCACCATCCACTTAGTGCGGGGAGAAGGAACGGGCCGGACCGGACTGGTGACGCACACCACTTGCTTGGTGTGAGGAGCGGGACTGGGTTTCGTCATAACCCTCCGCTCCCTCAGCTGCCTACCGAGTTCCTCTCGCCGTGCCTCAATTCTCACCTTCTCCCTTATCGCCTCCAATAGCTCCACCCTCTGCACCACTAACTCCTGCTCCCTCTGCGCCAATAGCCCCCTTAACCTGGTGGCCTCCTCACCTAACCTCCTACTATGCCCTGTAGCTGCCTCCTGCTACCCCGTCGCCCATGCCGTATGCCCCCCCCTAAAAATGTTTTGGGGTTGCCTCTCGTCCGTCCGACGACGACATTGTTGACGCCGTTGCTCCTCTCTCCGTCGCGCCTCTACCGTCTCACTCCATGGACGGCGATCCATCCCGGCCTGGATTTCCTCCCAGGTCCAGGACCCCTGCCCGTCCAATATTTGCTCCCACGTCCAGGCTGCCTGCTCCTGGACACGCTGCTTGGTCCTGGTATGGTGGGATCTTCTGTCACGATCGTTATACGGAGTAGACCAATGCGCAGCGTTAGTTGCAAACATACTTAACTTTATTATCTTTAGTGATAATAAAACAACAAAACAATAAACGAAACGTGCAGTCCTACGGTTAACACGGAAACAAACCAAACGGAAACAAGATCCCACAAACACTAAGGAAAACAGACTGTTTAAATATGGCTCCCAATCAGAGACAACCAGCAACAGCTGACACTCGTTGCCTCTGATTGGGAGCCACTCTGGCCAACATAGAAATACACAAACTAGAACTCCCACACAGAACATAAACACATAGAATCTACACACCCTGGCTCAACATATAGAGTCCCCAGAGCCAGGGTGTGACAGTAGTACAGATACTGGGCGATAATTTGTAAAAGATCTTGGATCCCCAGATTTATAGAGGGCGATAACTTTGGCAATTTTCAAATCTTTAGGAACAATACCAGTTTGCATAGATTTGGTGAAGATATACGTTAGAGGCTCAGTGATCGAGGAAGACACTGATTTCACCAAAGAGGCACCAATCTCATCATTACCTCCATCACCTCCATTACATCAGGAGGATCAAACTGAAGCAGAGAAGGAAATGTCCCTTAATGTAAACCAAGGGAATTCTACCAGTTTTCTAAATTTTATTTCACATGAAATAACATCAGGATCACTATAGGTCTTATTTCCAACAATAAATTGAGATGGGATAGTTGTAGATGCATTTTTCTAATTCAACAGTTGATTGATGATTTTCCAAGTTGACTTTATATTATTTAAGGATTCTTGGAATGTGTTAGTAAAATATATTTTTTGGGATAGCCGAAGTAGGTGAGTAAATTTGTTATTATACTTTTTGTAATTTGCAGAATTCAGGGGAGAGGGATTTGTGAGAAACCTTTTATAGAACTTTTTTTTTTAATCTGAGGATTTTTCTTTGACCGGTTGTAAACCAAGGTTTCCATAACCCTTCTGCTGCTCGCTTACGTGGTTTAACTAAGGGAAAGCAGTGGTGAAATACAGAGTTGAAAGGTGAGAAAAGTCTGGTAAGCAGACTCCACATCAGCCTGATTATAAACAGTTTCCCATGATATATCATCAATCAACATCTTAAAGCGCTCACAATTACTTTTGTTAAATATTCTACATTTAATGCTACTAATCATTCCCATCTGTTCATTTCCAGCTGCCAAAGAGAAGTGGAACATTGGAAAGTGGTCAGAAATGTCAGTATAAAGTACACCTGTATTAAGCACATTATTCAAAGAATGTATAAAAATATTATCAATAAGGGTGACAGATGAACTGGTCACTCCTGTGGGCTTATAGATGAGGGGATACAGATAGCTGGAGCATATACTAATCAAAAAGTCAGATGTCAGTGAGTGTTTCTAACTTTTATATACAGTTCCTTGCAAAATTATTCATCCCCCTTGGCATTTTACTATTATGTTGCATTACAACCTGTAATTTAAATTGATTTTTATTGGGATTTCATGTAATGGACATACACAAAATTGTCCAAATTGGTCAAGTGAAATGAAAAAAATAACTTGTTTCAAAAAATTCTAAAAAATACATAACGGAAAAGTGTTGTGTGCATATGTATTCACGCCCTTTGCTATGAAGCCCCTAAATAAGATCTGCCGCAACCAAGTACCTTCAGAAGTCACATAATTAGTTTTAAATAAAGTCCACCTGTGTTCAATTTAAGTGTCATATGATCTGTCACATGATCTCAGTATATATACACCTGTTCTGAAAGGCCCCAGAGTCTGCAACACCACTAAGCAAGGGGCACCACCAAGCAAGCGGCACCATGAAGACCAAGGAGCTCTCCAAACAGGTCAGGGACAAAGTTGTGGAGAAGTACAGATCAGGGTTGGGTTATAAAACAATATCCGAAACTTGAACATCCCACGGAGCACCATTATTAAAAAATGGAAAGAATATGGCACCACAACAAACCTGCCAAGAGAAGGCCGCCCACCAAAACTCACAGACCAGGCAAGGAGGGCATTAATCAGAGGCAACAAAGAGACCAAAGATAACCCTGAAGGAGCTACAAAGCTCCACAGTGGAGATTGAAGTATCTGTCCATAGGACCACTTTAAGCCGTTCACTCCACAGAGCTGGGCTTTACGGAAGAGTGGCCAGAAAAAAGCCATTGCTTAAAGAAAAAAATAAGCAAACACGTTTGGTGTTCGCCAAAAGGCATGTGGGAGACTCCCCAAACAAATGGAAGAATGTACTCTGGTCAGATGAAACTAAAATTGAGCTTTTTGGCCATCAAGGAAAACGTTATGTCTGGCGCAAACCCAACACCTCTCATCACCCCGAGAACACCATCCCCACAGTGAAGCACTGTGGTGGCAGCATCATGCTGTGGGGATGTTTTTCATTGGCAGGGACTGAGAAACTGGACAGAATTGAAGGAATGATGGATGGCGCTAAATACAGGGAAATTCTTGAGGGAAACCTGTTTCAGTCTTCCAGAGATTTGAGACTGGGACAGAGGTTCACCTTCCAGCAGGACAATGACCCTAAGCATACTGCTAAAGCAACACTCGAGTGGTTTAAGGGGAAACATTTAAATGTCTTGGAATGGCCTAGTCAAAGCCCAGACCTCAATCCAATTGAGAATCTGTGGTATGACTTAAAGATTGCTGTACACCAGCGGAACCCATCCAACTTGAAGGAGCTGGAGCAGTTTTGCCTTGAAGAATGGGCAAAAATCCCAGTGGCTAGATGTGCCAAGCGTATAGAGACATACCCCAAGAGACTTGCAGCTGTAATTGCTGCAAAGGGTAGCTCTACAAAGTTGTCACGGAATCAGCCGAGGCTGCTCCTCCTCCTTGCTCGGGCAGGCTTCGGCGTTCGTCGTCCCCGGAGTACTAGCTGCTACCGATCTATGTTTCTGTGTTTGACTTGTTTTGTCTTGATTGTGTACACCTGTTTCCTATTACGTTGTATTGTATTCCCTATATAACCCTCTGTCGTTCATTGTGTGTTGTGTGTGATTGTTCTCGTCATTTTCGGCAGTTGCTATTGTGCGGGTATTCTCCTCCCTGTTTGGAGGTTGTTTGGTACTCTGGTTACTTTGTTAGTAAAAGTACGTTTCCAGTAGCTCGGTGTCCTGCGTTTGACTTCGCCTACCGCATTCACGTCGCACTTTGACAAAAGTATTGACTTTGAAGGGGTGAATAGTTATGCACGCTCAAGTTTTCTGTTTTTTTTGTCTTATTTCTTGTTTGTTTCACAATAAAAAATATTTTGCATCTTCAAAGTGGTAGGCATGTTGTGTAAATCAAATGATACAAACCCCCCAAAAGTCTATTTTAATTCCAGGTTGTAAGGCAACAAAACAGGAAAAATGCTAAGGGGGGTGAATATTTTCGCAAGCCACTGTAAATTAACAGTGCATTCAGAAAGTATTCAGAACCTTTTACTTTTTCCACATTTTGTTACGTTACAGCTTTATTCTAAAATTGATTCAATTGTTTTTTCCCATCATCAATCTACGCACAATACCCCATAATGACAAAGCAAAAACAGGCTTTTATCCGAAGTAGGTGAGTAAAAAAAACGGAAATATGACATTTACATAAGTATTCAGACCTTTTACTCAGTACTTTGTTGAAGCACCTATGGCAGCGATTACCGCCTCGAGTCTTCCTGGGTATGACGCTACAAGCTTGGCACACCTGTATTTGGGGAGTTTCTCCCATTCTTCTCTGCAGATCCTCTCAAGCTCTGTCAGGTTGGATGGGGAGTCGTCGCTGCACAGCTATTTTCAGGTCTCTCCTGAGATGTTCGACCGGGTTCAAGTCCAGGCTCTGGCTCAAGGACATTCAGAGACTTGTCCCGAAGCCACTCCTGCGTTGTCTTGGCTGTGTGCTTAGGGTCATTGTCCTGTTGGAAGGTGAACCTTCACCCAAGTCTGAGGTCCTGAGTGCTCTGGAGAAGGTTTTAATCAAGGATCTCTCTGTACTTTGCTCCGTTCATCTTTCCCTCGATCCTGACTAGTCTCCCAGTCCCTGCCACTGAAAAACATCCCCACAGCATGATGCTGTCACCACCATGCTTCACCGTAGGGATGCTGCCAGGTTTCCTCCAGATGTGACGTTTGGCATTCAGGCCAAATAATTAAATATTGGTTTCATCAGACCAGAGAATCTTGTTTCTCATGGTCTGAGAGACTTTAGGTGCCTTTCGGCAAACTCCAAGCGGCCTGTCATGTGCCTTTTACTGAGGAGTGGCTTCTGTCTGGCCACTCTACCATAAAGGCCTGATTGGTGGAGTGCTTCAGAGATGGTTGTCCTTCTGGAAGGTTCCCCCATCTCCAAAGAGGAACTCTGGAGCTCTGTCAGTGACCATTGGGTTCTTGGTCACCTCCCTGACCATGGCCCTTCTCCCCCGATTGCTCAGTTTGGCCAATCAAGTTGTAGAAACATTTTAAGGATGATCAATGGAAACAGGTTGCACCTGAGCTCAATTTCAAGTCTCATTGCAAAGGGTCTGAATACATATGTAAATAAAGTATTTACGTTTTTTATTTTTAATACGTTTGCAAAAAAATCTAAAAACCTGTTTTCACTTTGTCATTATGGGGTATTGATGAGAAAATGTTTTTTTTAAATTATTTTTAGAATAAGGCTGTAACGTTACAAAATGTGGAAAAAGTAAAGGGTTCTGAAAACCATGAGTTTAGGGTCCAGTTTGAGTTGATCTGCCAGGAGTTTCTTGGCCTTGACTTCTGTGTCATGCCAAGTTTCAGTCTTTACGTCCTCAATTCCATTGATTAAAATGTAATTGCACCTCGATTGATTTTCAAGCTAGTCTCCTTTGGAAGAGTGCTTGTCAAGTGATATTTGGAAAATTTCAAAATCCTCAGACATGGTTTTGAATGCAGTCTGGCTTGTGACATTCGCGCCCTTTAGCTCCCCCACCTCTGACTGCATAAATTCCAAACTGTGCTTAAATTCCATTACATCCTTAAACAGATCATCAACCCTTTTGTTGGTATAATCCATAAAGAGTTACAGGAAGGACTTAAAGTTATTTTCCTGCAGATCTATTCAATCTTTATATAACTATTTTTCTTGATCGAGTAGTTCATGGAGTGTAGTGCTTGATACGTATTCCTCTTCCGCATTGAGCTTTGCTGTGTTTTTCTGTCTAGTATTAGCCATGCTACAAGCTTAATGTGAGCTAAAATGAGTTTGCAAACACAACCCACACCCCGCCTCCCGAAAACAAGCTCCGCCAGGGAAATGGCAAACACAAGCAACACAGACTTGATCAAACATGCACCAGTACGATAAACAGAGAGAAGGCGGAGAACTTACTCACTGTATGGATCCTGGCTGCACTTTACTAAGTGAGAGGGAGATCACCAACTCGCAAGTTAGTGCTGTGGATACAAGCAGTATGCGGGGCAGTAAGCCAAAATACCGGTCGAAGATGCTTGGGAGAGACAGTGGTAGGAGCATTCGCGTGAACGAGTAGCGTTGCGAATGCCATTATAGCAGAGAAGAAGAAGAAGGTGCCAGCCGAGTGACTACCGACGATTTGAGAGCATGGAGGGGCCAGAGATAGCTAGACTAGTACATTGGGCTAAGGAACAGAAGCTGGGTATTGGAGAAAGGCCATCAGTGCATGTTCTGTAAACAATACAGCGGATGAAGGTGCGGCATGAGCGTGGTGAACGGATAGACGTGGTTATGGACAGCGAGGAAGAAGGAGAAGAGCTGAGTGCAGAGGGAAGATGTGTCTTGAGGAAGAATGGAGCCAAGTACTATAAACCGTACTCTGCTGTCTCTGATGGCTCAGAAATTGAAGCTGATCAAGAGTGAGGATGAATTACTTGCGGTGGCAGGTGTGGTGAAGACCTCAGAGTTCGAGCCTCACCCTGATGGTTATGCAAAGGATGATTCTGGCCCAGTAGGAGTGACATTTTTTGAGAAAGTGGATCCTTGCCTTTTGGCTGACCCATATGTAGTCTTAAGCTGTGTAAAAAAAACAGGGAACTGTTAAATTGGTGAAGGTAGCTCGAAGTGGACTTCTGATGATTTTCTGTGTTTCTTCCACCCAGAGGGAGCGGGCACTTCGTGTCACGCGCCTGGGGACAAGACCTGTGTCATGCTTTGCTCTTCGGAGCAGTGAGCCTTTGAAAGGAGTGATTACTGGGGTGGTGTTAAGTGATGGTGGCACAACTGAAATTGAAGATTCCCTGTGTCCGAGATGTAAGAAGTGTGCAGGAGGGCATGGGACAAAGGAATGTGTAGTATCGGTGGAAAAAACTGTGTGTGTCAATTGTGGGGATGCCCATGTTGCTGGGGATCAGAAGTGCCCGGTGCAAGAAAGACAGGTTGAGGTTGCCAGGGTCAGAGTAGAACAGAAGGTGTCGTATGCTGAGGCAGTGAAGAGAGTAGAGGATGATGGGTCAAGGGTGAGTAGTAGGCCTCGGCCAATACAGAGTGATACGAATTTGTGCTTCAGTAAGGTTAGCATTCATTGCCATGTTTATCAACTGCACCGCAGATATGGAACGTAAATCAAAGAAAATAGATGTTGTGGTGGCAGCTGCAGGGAAGTAGATGTTGTGGTGGCAGCTGCAGAGAAGCACTTTGGTGTACAACTCTTTCGTTCAACACACCTTCTAACTCTTCTGCAGTAAAACCTAGTACACCCATGTACTTCTCTGCCAGCTGCCACCATCTATTTTCTGTGATTTACATTCCATATCTGCGGTACAATTGATAACCATGGCAATCAGAAAAGGCTCAAAGTAGTGGTATGGGGTAGTGTTTGCTCTTAGAAAAAAAATATATTAGTGGTGTATAGGTGTAGGGTTAGTTGGTGGTGCAATTTATTCCTTTCCCCGTTACTTACTTTTTTTTTTAGCACAAAATGTAACGTGATCGACCACACACTCCTGCACAGTAGGTGGCGACATGCACAAACAAATGTGCGAACGCCATCATGATACCAAAGAAAATCTAAGCAGGTGCTTATCTGGGACGCCTTGTCAGATGTTCACCATCAGAACAAAATTATTAGCGCGTCAGATGCATTTACGACTGCACAGACGTTTAAACCATTTTGGTTAGATTTATACTATCTTGATCGTGATACTAAAAGTAACCTGATCTATAGCTTACACTGTACACCGTCTTTCGCTCAGTAGCTATCTCGAAATCGCCATTTTAACTTCTGGTTGTGCCTGGGGCGGTTGGTGCGAGACCAGTGTCAAGTAGCTGCTAACTATTAGCTAACCTCTGGGTAGCTCACTATTTTAGACGTTGACCCAGTACAACAAGCTTTCAAAATAGCATGCTAGCTGTCTAACAAGCATAGCTACATGCTTCGTAGTTCATGGTAGCTAGCCTGTTTCAAATTGCGAAGTTAGCTCGTTAAGTTTAGCCAGGTAGCTAGATAGCCAGGCTACTAGCTAGTTGGCTAACAACAAGCCAATCAGATAATCAACTGTAGCTATTAGTAGTACTGGCTAGCTACCTAGAATACTTTATTTACAACAACCAAACTGGACAAAACGTTGGATTTGGTTGGGTTTAAGTCGGGCTCAGCGGGTTCGCTGACCCCACAAAAGAAGATGAAAAAGAGGAAGGAACTCAATGCATTGATCGGACTTGGGGACAGTAAAAGGAAGAAAACCAAAAAGGGGTCCGGTCACAGGCTCCTCCGAACCGAACCTCCACTAGACTCCGAATCCGAATCAAGCTCAGATGATGATGATGAATTCAGCACAGTCGCTGCTTTTGGAAAGTAAGTGATCGATCTAGCTACTTAGCCTCAGTAAACCTGTACTGTATTCCCTGCTGACACAATGTCTATTCCAAATATGTGACTGACTGCCTCGATTCGGTCTTATGTAGCAACATTTGTTTATATGTTTACATAGCATAAAAGTAGCGACTCGGAGCTACAACGTGGTATATCATACACTGCAGTTGGGGAACAATGGGAAAGTAATTCCGCTTTGAAAGTTGATAAACTTGTAACCCCACTTATGAGAAAATGGCCCTTGAATGTTTTGGTACACCTACTAGAGAGCTCTGCTTTGACTACACCTATTCAGCATGTTCACACCCTCTTAAGCCTTAGCCCCACCCATCTCTTTAACATTAACATTTACATCATTTAGCAGACGCTCTTATCCAGAGCGACTTACAAATTGGTGCATTCAACCTATGATAGCAAGTGGGACAACCACTTTTTTTTTTGTGGGGGAGGGGGGGTAGAAGGATTGCTTTATACTATTCCAGGTATTCCTTAAAGAGGTAGGGTTTCAAGTGTCTCCGGAAGGTGGTCAGTGACTCCGCTGTCCTGGCGTCGTGGGGGAGCTTGTTCCACCATTGGGGTGCCAGAGCAGCAAATAGCTTTGAGCGGGAACTGTGCTTCTGTAGAGGTAGGGGAGCTAGCAGGCCAGAGGTGGATGAACGTAGTGCCCTCGTTTGGGTGTAGGGTCTGATCAGAGCCTGAAGATAAGGAGGTGCCGTTCCCCTCACAGCTCCGTAGGCAAGCACCATGGTCTTGTAGTAGATGCGAGCCTCAACTGGAAGCCAGTGGAGTGTGCGGAGGAGCGGGGTGACATGAGAGAACTTGGGAAGGTCGAACACCAGACGAACACTAGACGGGCTGCGGCGTTCTGGATAAGTTGTAGGGGTTTAATGGCACAGGCAGGGAGCCCAGCCAACAGCGAGTTGCAGTAATCCAGACGGGAGATGACAAGTGCCTGGATTAGGACCTGTGCCGCTTTCTGTGTAAGGTAGGGTCGTACTCTGCGAATGTTGTAGAGCATGAACCTGCAGGATCGGGTCACCGCTTTGATGTTAGCAGAGAACGACAGGGTGTTGTCCAGGGTCACGCCAAGGCTCTTTGCACTCTGGGAGGAGGACACAATGGAGTTGTCAACCGTGATGGCGAGATCATGGAGCGGGCAGTCCTTCCCAGGGAGGAAGAGCAGCTCCGTCTTGCCGAGGTTCAGCTTGAGGTGGTGATCTGACATCCACACTGACATGTCTGCCAGACATGCAGAGATGCGATTCGCCACCTGGTTATCAGAAAATGAATTGTGTGTCGTCTGCGTAGCAATGATAGGAGAGACCATGTGAGGATATGACAGAGCCAAGTGACTTGGTGTATAGAGAGAATAGGAGAGGGCCTAGAACTGAGCCCTGGGGGACACCAGTGGTGAGAGCACGTGGTGCGGAGACAGATTCTCGCCACGCCACCTGGTAGGAGCGACCTGTCAGGTAGGACGCAATCCAAGAGTGAGCAGCGCCGGAGATGCCCAACTCGGAGAGGGTGGAGAGGAGGATCTGATGGTTCACAGTATCAAAGGCAGCGGATAGGTCTAGAAGGATAAGAGCAGAGGAGAGAGAGTTAGCTTTAGCAGTGCGGAGAGCCTCCGTGACACAGAGAAGAGCAGTCTCAGTTGAATGACCAGTCTTGAAACCTGATTGGTTTGGATCAAGAAGGTCATTCTGAGAGAGATAGCAGGAGAGTTGGCTAGAGACGGCACGCTCGAGTTTTGGAGAGAAATGATAGAAGGGATACTGGTCTGTAGCTGTTGACATCGGAGGGATCGAGTGTAGGTTTTTTGAGAAGGGGTGCAACTCTCGCTCTCTTGAAGACGGAAGGGACATGGCCAGCGGTCAAGGATGAGTTGATGAGCGAGGTGAGGTAAGGGAGGTCTCCGGAAATGGTCTGGAGAAGAGAGGAGGGGATAGGGTCAAGCGGGTCGAGTCGGAAGATTTCATCTGGAGAGAGAGGGGAGAAAGAAGTCAAAGCATAGGGTAGGGCAGTGTGAGCAGGACCACCGGTGTCATTTGACTTAATAAATGAGGATCGGATGTCGTCAACCTTCATTGATGAAGTCCTCCACGAGGAGGGAGGAGGAGGAGGATTCAGCAGGGAGGAGAAGGTGGCAAAGAGCTTCCTAGGGTTAGAGGCAGAGGCTTGAAATTTAGAGTGGTATAAAGTGGCTTTAGCAGCGGAAACAGAGGAAGAGAATGTAGAGAGGAGGGAGTGAAAATACGACAGGTCTAGTTTTCCTCCATTTCCGCTCGGCTGCCTGGAGCCCTCTTCTGTGAGCTCGCAATGAGTCGTCAAGCCACGGAGCAGGAGGGGAGGACCGAGCCGGCCGGGAGGATAGGGGACATAGAGAGTCAAAAGATGCAGAAAGGGAGGAGAGGAGGGTTGAGGAGGCAGAATCAGGAGATCGGAGGGAGAAGGATTTAGCAGAGGGAAGAGATGATAGGATGGAAGAGGAGAGAGTAGCGGGAGAGAGAGAGCGAAGGTTGCGACGGCACATTACCATCTGAGTAGGGGCAGAGTGAGTAGTGTTGGAGGAGAGCGAGAGAGAAAAGGATACAAAGTAGTGGTCGGAGACTTGGAGGGGAGTTGCAGTGAGATTAGTAGAAGAACAGCATCTAGTAAAGATGAGGTCAAGCGTATTGCCTGCATTGTGAGTAGGGGTGGACGGTGAGAGGGTGAGGTCAAAAGAGGAAAGGAGTGGAAAGGAGGAGGCAGAGAGAAATGAGTCAAAGGCAGACGTAGGGAGGTTAAAGTCACCCAGAACTGTGAGGGGTGAGCCATCCTCAGGAAAGGAACTTATCAAGGCGTCAAGATCATTGATGAACTCTAACTTTAAGGATTCACATGTGAGGCCATGTGCTAAATAGATGGAGTAAGGTAGTGTAAACAACCGAAGATTTCAAGACTAAAAGTGGTGAAAGTAGTAGCCTACAATAAGGAACAACTCCTGGTAAAAATACACTATCTAGTCCAATATCCTAATCTGACTTTGGTGCAGGTCATGTTGTTCTTCACATTAACGCCATAAACACACTATCAAATAAAATCTAAGTTTATTTGTCACATGCACAGGATACAGAAGTTAAGGTGTAAACAGTACAGTGAAATTGTTATTTGCATAGTAGCAATATCAAAAATAGAAATTGTCCAGATAAAAATATTGTATCATTATTAGATTATGCTTACCCAGACACTAGGGGTGTGCCGAGTAGTCGGACAAAACTAGTATCGTAACGAATGTGGGCAATTTTCTGGATACGATTATGATCAGAGTATTTTTTGTAATTATCTATGATCGGGGAAAAACATTAAAATGGGTGCCAGCAAGCATGTTTCTCGTGTCAGTCCAGTAAACCATACTGTACTGTCTGAGTCAGTCATGTGCGTGGTCGAAATAACTCAACTGGTTAGTTTGCCTGTCTGTAAAGAGAAGGGGTGGCTGTACGTTGATCCTGCTGCTCCGATTGGATAGAGTGTAGCTGTATTTGTCCTGGCCACTCGCTTCATAATTTCACCCAATCACTTTTCCTCGCTTGTTTTCGGTCTTATCATTTAGATTGCTGCTGCCTGTTACTATGATAAATCACATTGCGAGAACATTTGCTATCAAGCTGTCAATGTGCATAATATCTAACAAGTGTGGCAAGGGTAGGGAAAAAAGATAACTCTAATGCGCATTCTGACTGAGTGACAGTAAACCTGGCTGCCCGCTGCAAATTGAGGACACACACACCCATCCACGCGCTGCTCCTAATCTGTAACCTTTTTGCAGTGAGCATGCAGGGAGGTATTTTGCCAACATCTATTTACGCATATTAAAACACTTCAGTTTTTTCCAATCACGACTACCATCTTATCCGACTATCAACTGTCAATTTACGGACATGATTATGAAAATGGCCATGTCGGCACACCCCTACCAGACACACTTGTCTAAATTGATGGGTAATGTGAAGGAAATTCTATAACCAACCCCCAGCCACATCTAGCTAAGTGGATGGTTCACTTTTGTCTAGACATGTACACATGTTCATGAAATACAATAATGGCCGTAATCACCCCCAGACACACCTGGTTAACTTGATGGGTCATGTAATCATCTGGCGAAGTGGAGTCTTTTGTTTAGACATGTAGCTAGCTAGCTAAACAATTAACCATAATCACAACCCATACTGCTAGCAATACAAACTGATTTTCATAGCTAGCCACATGAAATGCTGTAGTATGAATCTGCAGGTTGCTAAAGCTAACCAACTAGGTTTAATGTTAGCTAGCTAGCTAACATTAGGCTATAACTAGCAATGCAAATGGATTTCTGAGATACAAATAATATTACTACACAGACCATACATGTAACATTAGCTAGCGAGCAAGGAGGCTACCTAACATTCCCTAGTTAGCTAACTGTACATTTTAACTTGCAATGAAAAAAATGTTCTGATAAAATTAGAAACGTATAATATCTGAAAATGTAACTAAACTCTTAACCGTATACAAGGATGAACGCTCCACGGCAGTGTGTCTTTCAGTTTTCAGTTAGCTACAGCTTGTTTGGCCTGTTGTGTCAAGTCACTCCGGTTCACACTGACCATGTGCAGAAAGTAGTCCATCACAACTTTTCCCCGCTGATCTTTGTCGATAGCGCCTGCTAAATTCTGGGCAGCAATGTTGTTTAGCAGTAGCAACACTTTTGCAGTTCTCCATGGCTAACGTTATATCTTTCAAAAGAGCCACAGTGGCAACGATTATCTACACATACTGAGCAGCTCATGTTATAGACAGAAGCGTGCTACGTGGCAGACCAATCTGAACTAATCGCTCGGCAAGTCCAGCCCATCCATTATCTCAGCTAATCATGGCTAGCGGGAAGGTTCCCGTCTTTTTCCGTGGCTAAACCAACTAGGCTCATAATTGTCATGTTTTATTCGTATTAACAGATGGCATACAAGTTTGTTATTAAAACACATGAAAGTTAACATGTTCCTTAAGGCATTTTTGCCTAAAAACACATTTAGTTCAAATGCCTCTCCTGAAGTAGTGACGTGCGACATACGCCTTGCTTCTTGAAACGGGTCACATATCTCTATCAATGATGCATGAAGCACTCCTTGATCATGACTCTTAGTTACATTTACATTACACAAGTCATTGGACGTAGGCTTCTTCTGTACGGGGAAGTTTTGTTAAGAGCCCTGATGCTCGGTCTGAACATTAACACGTATTGCTTGCGGAACTTATTTTTCATATCAGTGAGAAATAATCAAACAAATGTTTAAAAAGGCTAAATTGATACACACCTTTTTATAGGGCTATGGTTCCCACATGCACATGTTACAGCGCTTGTTTACGGAAAACAGACGGAGGGCAGAGTGGACTATGCTCGATGTCCACCATATGCGTTTTCTTTTGGCGGTTGTGCGTTGCATTACCATGCGGTGGTACAAACGGAAGTTCGTAAAAGTTCCCATGGGGTGGCACCATACAGAGGCCAAATGTATGATGACTATTGTGTAGTTAGAGACGAGAAGATACCGGCTGAACGACTGGAAATGTGTCTCCGGTAAGAATGACACTAGGACAATTCATCATTACTACACAGTTTTCACGAAACCAGCCAACAGAATGGCGTGCAAAATTAATACGCACAAAACTGTTCTGTGTGTAATTTAGCAAGCTAGTGATTTGAAATCCGTACTCTATATGGGAATAACCAGTTCAATGTATTGATGTTGCTTGAGATGGGTGACAGAAGAATAGAAACAAACTAGATGAATTGTTGTAATGCGCCCTTGTGCGCACCAGTCTGTTGGTAGTTCTGCCGGTCTATGAAACCAATAGGTCAATAGGAGAATAACTTTAATCTGTTCTAATTATTAGCTTTGGTCGAAGAGGGTGAAAATGATCTTCTCCATGCGGCAAACCGTTCTGCAGTCTTGCGAAGCAAAAATGCAGGCTAGACATCTGGCAAAAACAGCATACGGAAAAACGCATGCGCATCTGGTAGACATGGCATAGTGCGGCACCCCCAATGTAGCGTTGGCGGATTGCTCCATTGACAATGCATGACTTCCGTCGGAATTCAAAGAGTTTGATTTATCTGGTGGACATGAGGCATATACTGTGCTAATTAGCTATCTGCGTCTTCGAGTGGAAGACAGACACCACAAACATGTTGTCACTGCAAAATACTGTCGGCTGCAACTGTGTTAAAACAGTGTACAGTAAGTGTGTATTTTGCATTTGTGAAATTATTTAATGTGATATGAAATTAGAGGGATTTATGTTTCTAGAACCGTATCAGAATTGAGAATCCATTCACGTTTAGATGGAGTATTTGGCTGTTTTGGCTGATGGAGCCAATTCACCTCTGAACAGAACGTGTAAGGTCCTTGGACTATAAGGAGTAACGTTAGGCCCCTTTGGTTCATTATTGGCCTATGATGCATAAAGCTTGTGAATATAAAATATTAATACAAACTCTGTTTCTCATTCATCATAGAAGAAGTTATGTGCGGTGCTGCAATGTCTGCTATCCCTTGTTCCTGTTCATCATACTGGCTGCCTGTGTTATGGCTTGTGCCGGACTGATATGGATGCAGATTGCCCTGAAAGAAGATCTAGACTCCCTCAAAGAAAAGCTGCATACAAGTAAGCCATCAGACAAACCGCAACCTGTCATCTATCCCCTGTCAACCTTTAGAAAAGGCCTTCAGGTTCAAGCATACATTCAGCCACAAGAGTACACACTATCCCACTTTACTTTGCAATAAATAGTAGGCTAATCTTTGCACATCCATTGCTTATGGCTGAGTTGTACAATCATACAGCCCAGTGACTACAGTTTTAGTACGTTGTATGCTTATTCATGTATCTTATCTCTACAGTGGAATCCGGCCAGAAGGTGTCATCACATGAAATACCAAAACTAAGTGAAGATCTGAAGACAAAGCAGAGAAAGCTGGAGGATATTGAAAGTGGAGACAAGGGTCTGAACAAACTGTGGTCCAACCTTACAGAGATTAACAGAAAGGTAAAGTGTTAAAGGGAAAGTGATGTTATCTGTGGAACTATCTTGTTTTGTCATCTGTCCAGTTGTTATGAAACCTCACCATGGCAGGTTAAATCAAGGTTATGATTGTAGAGTGAAAGGGAAGTATGTTTGCCAAGTGTAATTGAATGTTCTGTGTTCTGGAATGCTTCTCTCCCATTAGATCAGTTTTCTGGACACTGTAGTGAACCATCTAAAGGCCAACATCAAATCAGCCTCAGACTTAATCAACTTTCCAACTACAGTTGAAGAGCTCCAAAAAGTAGGTCTAAACTTTAATCACTTCTGTGAGATATACAGAATGCAAGCATTTGAAGCATTTGAAGCATAATTGAGACACAAAAGAGAGACAAGTAAGGTTTCTCAAATGTATATTCAGAAGTATTTGCCATGTTTGTTTGCAATTATTGCCATCAATATTGCCCAGTATTCACCCACAGTCTCTATTGGGTTGTCAAATTGCCATAAAAAAAAATGTATGCATCTGGAAAGTAAGGCTTCAATGTTTTCATTTGCAGAGTGTGGCTACAATCGGCAGCACTTTAACCAGTGTGCAGCATGATGTCAAGACAATGCAGACAGCCCTTGAGGACCAGAAGAAAGAAACAGACAATCTAAAGAAGATCATGGTAAAAAACATAGAAATACTAGCTTTACATTTACATTTACATTTTAGTCATTTAGCAGACGCTCTTATCCAGAGCGACTTACAAATTGGTGCATTCACCTTATGATAGCCAGTGGGACAACCACTTTACAATATTTGTTTTTGTTTTTTTGGGGGGTGGGGTAAGGGGGGTAGAAGGATTACTTTATCCTATCCCAGGTATTCCTTAAAGAGGTGGGGTTAAGTGTCTCCGGAAGGTGGTGAGTGACTCCGCTGTCCTGGCTTGTTCCACCATTGGGGTGCCAGAGCAGCGAACAGTTTTGACTGGGCTGAGCGGGAACTGTGCTTCCGCAGAGGTAGGGGGGCCAGCAGGCCAGAGGTGGATGAACGCAATGCCCTCGTTTGGGTGTAGGGACTGATCAGAGCCTGAAGGTACGGAGGTGCCGTTCCCCTCACAGCTCTGTAGGCAAGCACCATGGTCTTGTAGCAGATGCGAGCTTCAACTGGAAGCAAGTGGAGTGTGCGGAGGAGCGGGGTGACGTGAGAGAACTTGGGAAGGTTGAACACCAGACTGGCTGCGGCATTCTGGATGAGTTGTAGGGCTTTAATGGCACAGGCAGGGAGCCCAGCCAACAGCGAGTTGCAGTAATCCAGACGGGAGATGACAAGTGCCTGGATTAGGACCTGTGCCGCTTCCTGTGTAAGGCAGGGTTGTACTCTGCGAATGTTGTAGAGCATGAACCTACAGGATCGGGTCACCGCCTTGATGTTAGCGGAGAACGACAGGGTGTTGTCCAGGGTCACGCCAAGGCTCTTTGCACTCTGGGAGGAGGACACTTTCTTTACACTCAACTCTTTTCAGCTTGATCCTATGCCTGCCTTTAATTAATCTGAGCCAGTTAGCAGTACCTGTGTCCAAATGCATGAGCTGCAGAATGATCTAGATGACAGATTATACAACATCTAGACCAATAGAAAGAAGTAACTGAGGTCAGTACACTAATCTATCATTGAACTAGCTACAGTTTTTTTTTTTTTTTTTTTTGCTTCCAGAACTAGCAATTCTGCCCACAGATTTATTGTGCACCTTTTGAATGTTTTAGCAGATTATAGGTGAAATAAACATGGGTCCCTATGTATAATATGTAACATGGATGGGATTATGTGTGCGTGCGTCATCCACATTACATGAAACAATCTAACAGTATCCGCACAAGTGCTGATCCCTTTTTTGGCATATAAAACAGGCCAGCCTGCAAAGTGAATCTGGGTCAGTTTCTGTCAGATCAACTAAAGACTTGCTGTTTTATTCTCTTTGGGCAAAATAGAATGCTGAGGCTAAAGAATCAAATGTGAAATCGACAGCCTCATTTGAAAAAGAAACAAGCAACTGCTCATCAACATTAGCTCAAAACCAGGTACTGGTACACTACTCTTACTGTTGATAAATTCCATTCTCATACCCTTTCAAAGCATTCCATTTATGAAGGATGGAATACTGAATATTTGATATGGAATCTTTATATGGATTTATTTTCTCACACAAAAGTACTTTGTTGGGTTTAAATAGAGGGTGGTTCATTTCATGTGATTTAAATTTTTCGATAAATCAGGAATTCATAAAGTCAGTTTCTTACATCTGTATCTAATCAAAATGGACTGGTGGTAGCCTCTCACCCATTATGATATATATATATATATATATATATATATGCTGTGCTGATCAATTCCTTGATCAAATATTCCTTTTTCACACATGTCCATCAATCAGATGAAGAAATAATATATATTTGTTTATTCGTGTTGTATTCTTACAGGACGTAACTCACCTGAGAGAGGTTGTGAGCGAGGTTAACAAGACGCAAGAGCTGTACCACTCCTGGACCGGTGACCAGATCCAGAGTCTCCAAAACGCTGTGTCCAACCTCACTCAGAGGGTGTTTCCTATGGAGCAGGGCTCTCCCCAGACAACACCACACAGAGTGAGTAATCAGATGGATGGTGTAATGGGAATAGTTACGATTAATAAAGTTCATATTCAGTCATTAACACTTCAAAAATGTATTCAACATGAAAAATATTTATATGAATATCTCAAAAGTACCCTTTTTGGTTTAGCTTATTTTTTTTAAATGTATTGTTTGGAACAATATACTCTTCGAATATGTCACGTTTTCAGAGTGGGTGCTCTGCAACTTTTGAAGATGTGGCCCATTTGATACATGACGAGTTTATTTCTAAAACGCTATATCCACACATTTTTCACATTTGTGTTTTTTGACCAGAAATGATTGCTTATGTTTACCTTCATGTAGGTGTAAAATATTACTGTTTTCTGATATTTCATTCATAGATTTTAGGTGTGTATTACAATATTATTTTGCAAAACGCTATATATCCATTGTTTAGCTGGAATATAAATTTTGTATATTTGATTGATATGTGGTTGTCTCACCTAGCTATCTTAAGATGAATGCACAAACTAAGTCGCTTTGGATAAGAGCATCTGCTAAATGACTAAAATTCCTCATATTACTGTATTGATGATAATAATAAAACATTTCTAATAATATTGATGTCAAATGTATCATTTGTACAGTTCTTTATTAAAGGTGTAGTTATTTGTTACATTTGACTGTAAAACCTAGCAGTACTACTTATTTATCTGAAAATGAGGTGGATATATATAGTGTTTTGCAAAAAATAAAAATGAATATTTGTCTCTGAAATGAAACTATGAAGTGATAGATTTCAAACAAATACATGTCTGTCATTGAGCAACCCCATGCCATGATTAGATAGTAAAAACATTTCTGAACATGGATATATAGCGTTTTGGAAAGAAACTCTTCACATAGAAATTGACATTATAGGTCATTAAACATTCAACAAATCACCAGCAGAGGGAGTTCTCTTTGAATCCATTTTCCCATTCACTGTGGTGGTGCTCATAAATGTATCATAACTTCAGAAGTACTGTAACAGAGCACCCACTCTGGAAATGTGATGTACTTGTGGAGTATTTTTTACTACAATATGTCAAAAAATTTACAAAATCATAAAGGGTAATTTTGAGATATTAATATACATTTTTATTTCAGAATCTAGACATACTCTATATTTTAATGACACCAAGATGTCTGTATCATGTACGGTTCACGGATCATAGGGTCTTATAGGAGGCATGTATAGGTATTAAAAGGGGCCTAAAATGGCCACTTTCATCATGGTTCTCTCAAATAGTTTGTGATACAAATGTAAAAAGCATATCAAACCGCCTTCCTCCCAATGTGAGACTTGCCACAACACTCTGAGATGGCTAAAATATTTTTGGGCCTTCCTGCTGTGGAATCGCCCCAAATCGTTTGATATTTATTGACAGAGTTACTGAAGGTACAATGGACCGAGGACACACTGATTATTATTGTATTGATGACATTATGAACACTGATTCTGTAGCAGCTGGCAAAGTCATTGTCTTTTGTTTTGACTTTGTACATGGTACAAGCCTCTCAGGCTGAGGTTTAGAGGACATTTGTCACTTTCTGATTAGAATATAAAGGCCCGTTAGACATTTTCTCTGGTTCTGTTCTCGAGGTGTCTCCCTGTTGCAACTTGTAATAAACCTGATTTTATTTCTGATTGAGTTTATCAATGATTACTCTCCTTTTGGTTCACCTGGAAATTCCCGTTACAGATGGTTCAGATTATATAGTCACGTAATGGCACACAGACCGATGAGATGTAGCAAGAGCTGCTTGACGCTCAGTGGCTTTTTGCCCAGATGATAAGTACTGTTCTTACTGCACTGGAGTTGAGATGCATTTCAAATTGGGCCGTTCATGATTTATAGTTGTGCTCGCATGTATTACAATACCGTCAATTATGCTATGATCACTTAATTGTAAAAAAATATATACAGTGCATTTGGAAAGTATTCAGACCCCTTTACTTTTTCCACATTTTGTTACGTTACAGCCTTATTCTAAAATGGATTCAATTGTTTTTCACCCTCAATCTACACACAATACCCCATAATGACAAAGCAAAAATAGTTATTTAGACATTTTAGCGAATGTATAAAATAAAAATTAAACGGAAATATCACATTTACATAAGTATTCAGACCCTTTACTGAGTACTTTGTTGAAGCACCTTTGGCAGCGATTACAGCTTCGAGTCTTCTTGGGTATGACGCTACATGCTTGGCACACCTGTATTTGGGGAGTTTCTCAAATTCTTCTCTGCAGATCCTTTCAAGCTCTGTCAGGTTGGATGGGGAGCGTCGCTGCACAGCTATTTTCAGGTCTCTCCAGAGATATTCGATCGGGTTCAAGTCCGGGCTCTGGCTGGGCCACTCAAGGACATTCAGTGACGTGTCCCAAAGCCACTCCTGCGATGTCTTGGCTGTGTGCTTAGGGTCGTTGTCCTGTTGGAAGGTGAACCTTCGCCCCAGTCTGAGGTCCTGAGCACTCTGAAGCATCTCTCTGTATTTGCTCCGTTCATCTTTCCCTCGATCCTGACTAGTCTCCCAGTCCCTGCCGCTGAAAAACATCCCCACAGCATGATGCTGCCGCCACCATGCTTCACGGTAAGGATTGTGCCAGGTTTCCTCCAGACGTGACGCTTGGCATTCAGGTCAACGAGTTCAATCTTGGTTTCATCAGACCAGAGAATCTTGTTTCTCGTGGTCTGAGAGTCCTTTAGGTGCCTTTTGGCAAACTCCAAGCGGGCTGTCATGTGCCTTTTACTGAGGAGTGGCTTCCGTCTGGCCACTCTCACATAAAGGCCTGATTGGTGGAGTCCTGCAGAGATGGTTGTCCTTCTAGAAGATTCTCCCATCTCCACAGAGGAACTCTGGAGCTCTGTCAGAGTGACCATTGGGTTCTTGGTCACCTACCTGACCAAGGCCCTTCTCCCCCGATTGCTTCGTTTGGCCAGGCGGCTAGCTCTAGGAAGTGTCTTGGTGGTTCCAAACTTCTTCCATTTAAGAATGATGGACGCCACTGTGTTCTTGGGGACCTTCAATGCTGCAGAAATGTTTTGGTACCCTTCCCCAGATCAATGGAAACAGGATGCACCGGAGCTCAATTTCGAGTCTCATAGCAAAGGGTCTGAATACTAATGTAAATAAGGTATTTCAGTTTTTAATTTTTAATAAATTTGCAACAATTTCTAAAAACCTGTTTTCACTTTGTCATTATGGGGTATTGTGTGTAGATTGATGAGGAAAAACATTTATTTAATCAATTTTAGAATAAGTCTATAACGTAACAAAATGTGGAAAAGGGCAATGCACTGTATATAAAAAATTAAGTTAAATTTCAACCTCTTTAAGGACCTTGTGGAGGTAGTTGAACCAGTGCCTGTCAGTGGAGATGTACCAGTAAAGGACCCGGTCACAGAGAGTGACACCAATTCAGATGGACTTAAAGCAACAACTTCAGAAGCTACACATGGTATAAATAAGACAAGAAAACTTAATTGTCTATTACATTTTCATAAAAAATAAGTACAGTGATGTACAATGTTACCTTTGGATGACTTTTTCCTGTTCTTTCTCCAGAAAAATCCACAGGTTCAAAGCCAACGAGACGTCCACGGTTTTTGACTCCAAACCGAACCAAGAGAGAGTCTGGAACAGAAAGCCCAAAGACTGTGTCATTCCCTGGAGTCAGCTCTCTGAAAGGTATTGGATACATTTTTTTAGTTATGAAGTTTCACATCTGTGATCATACATAAAAAATCTTAGTCATAAGTAGTGGTGGAAAAAGTACCCAATTGTCATACTTGAGCAGGGGTGATAGTAAGGCGGTCCGGTATGGCGTCCGGGCAAAATAAATAGTGGGGGTACGCCGTACCAGTAAAACATGAGCCTATCACAATTAATACAACATGCCCAAAAAACTATAGGCTATTACACCATTATTTAACATTACTGCATGTCAGCTGCATGGAAAAATTCGTGAATTGACTGGAAACCGGGTGGTATACGCTCCAAATTGTGTTGTGGTTCGAGGAGAACACTTACATTTTGTTAAGGCGGAGATGAGTGGCCAAGACCGAGGCGCGCGTGGACAACAGTGGATGCATCGATTGAGGTTACAAATGTAGGCCTAATGACAATCGCAGAATGTAGCCAACAGGAGTAGCCTACATGAGTACCTTTAAGTGATTGTTTGACAATCAGATGAAAACATAATGACTGGTTGTGTTTATGCCACATTAAAAGGCATAGGCGGCGTGTCCATAAGGCTAGGGGAAGCTTTCCCTGAAGTAAATTAAATTAACAAAATTATATAGCCTAATTAGCTTACTCCTGTCTATACAGAAATAAATCATTCAAAATAGGCTACTACACCAGAAAGCATGATTTGACCACAAAGGATCATTAGCTTAAAAAAAAAAGCTGTGGATTGTTTTAAATCACATAGCCTACAGTCGGAAGGGCCCGCAATTTGGGCAGCGCTGCAAATACCAATTAGATTGTTGAGTTGGAACCATCAGTGAAAAGCAGAGACCCAGCCAGGCATATAGCAATATTTAAAAATACAATCGCCGAGAAACTGTTTGGAAAGCAAATGGCTATTGCTGAGAAGAGATGACAATGAAAACACTCCAATCTGTCTTTTAGTTATCCAAATTCTTAACTTAATTGAGCGAACAGTAGCCTATCTTATTAGCACCAGCGGAGAACATTTGCCATATCCTTGGTGAGTGTGCACATTCACTGTCTTTATCAGTGGGTCAGTGCAACTTTTGTTTTTGGACAATCATTTCCTCCTCCAGGTTAGATGGAAGTCATATTGTATTTGTGTCTCCCATTTTCATAGGCCGATTATATGGATCAGACATCGTTTTTATTGATCTGTTTGTCAGTCAGCAGAGTAAGCTACCCTGTAATTTTTGCAGTATAAAAAGAAAGTGTGCGCGCACTTGGGTGTCCCGTACCGCTAAGAAGTTAAATCTACTTTCACCACTGTACTTGAATAAAAGTAAACATACCTTAACCCCCTAGAGTCAATGTCCTGTGAAAGTTGAATTAGCATAATACAACAATCCAGATAAATATGTTTAAGCTAGAGATATCTGGGGTCTTTCACTGGATGCGTCTAAATCCACTGCATCCGCCAATGTCGCTCTTCCTTATCTGGGGTGAAAGGTGACAGAACTAGAGCGGTGTTTGTCAGACCATGACACATCACAAATAGGTCTTCTCACAAAATCGTCTGTAGTGTCCGAACGGTTTAGCTACAAACTAAACTCAGCACAAAAAGAAACGTCATCTCACTGTCAACTGCGTTTATTTTCAGCAAACTTAACATGTGTAAATATTTGTATGAACATAACAAGATTCAACAACTGAGACATAAACTGAAGAAGTTCCACAGACATGTGACTAACAGAAATGTTATGTGTGCCTGAACAAAGGGTGGGTCAAAATCAAAAGTTACAGTCAGTATCTGGTGTTAAGTACAGCAGTGCATCTCCTCATGGACTGCACCAGATTTGCCAGTTCTTGCTGTGAGATGTTACCCCACTCTTCCACCAAGGCACCTGCAAGTTCCCGGACATTTCTGGGGGGAATGGCCCTAGCCCTCACCCTCCGATCCAACAGGTCCCAGACGTGCTCAATGGGATTGAGATCCGGGCTCTTCGCTGGCCATGGCAGAACACTGACATTCCTGTCTTGCAGGAAATCACGCACAGAACGAGCAGTATGTCTGGTGGCATTGTCATGCTGGAGGGTCATGTCAGGATGAGCCTGCAGGAAGGGTACCACATGAGGGAGGAGGATGTCTTCCCTGTAAAGCACAGCGTTGAGATTGCCTGCAATGACAACAAGCTCAGTCCGATGATGCTGGGTCACACCGCCCCAGACCATGAGGGACCCTCCACCTCCAAATCGATCCCGCTCCAGAGTACAGGCCTCGGTGTAACGCTCATTCCTTCGACGATAAACGCGAATCCGACCATCACCCCTGGTGAGACAAAACCGCGACTCGTCTGTGAAGTGCACTTTTTGCCAGTCCTGTCTGGTCCAGCGACAGTGGGTTTGTGCACATAGGCGACGTTGTTGCCGGTGATGTCTGGTGAGGACTTGCCTTACAACAGGCCTACAAGCCATCAGTCCAGCCTCTCTCAGCCTATTGCGGACAGTCTGAGTACTGATGGAGGGTTTGTGCATTCCTGGTGTAACTCGGGCAGTTGTCGTTGCCATCCTGTACCTGTCCCGCAGGTGTGATGTTCGGATGTACTGATCCTTTGCAGGTGTTGTTACACGTAGTGTGCCACTGCGAGGACGATCAGCTGTCCTATTATATAATAATTTAAATTGAAAAATTCTAATTTTTGAATCCGGTGTCGTTTTGCGTGTCAGTTCATAAACACTATGCCATGGGATCGGTACGTCAAAAATCTCTTCCCAACTATTTTGCAATTTATATGGGACGGCTGTCAATCCTTTGGTCCTGAAGTGAAACTGATATACTTTTTTATTTATCACAGTTTTCCTTAACCAATTATGTTCTTTAATGCAAGGCCGACAGACAAGTTCCTTACTTTCTCCCCCTTCCACTTTCCTCTTCCACTTTTGCGGTAAGGCTGCAATTATTTGGTTGTAATTTTGGGTAGAGCAGACATCTCCATATGTTTTTGTTAGCTGCATGTGCGACATACATACATAAGTTTCTACAACTTGATTAGAGTCCACCTGTGGTAAATTCAATTGATTGGTGGACATGATTTGGAAAGGCACACACCTGTCTATATAAGGTCCCACAGTTGACAGTGCATGTCAGAGCATAAACCAAGCCATTAGGTCGAAGGAATTGTCCGTAGAGCTCCGAGACAGGATTGTGTCGAGGCACAGATCTGGTGAAGGTCCCCAAGAACACAGTGGCCTCCATCATTCTTAAATGCAAGAAGTTTGTAACCACCAAGACTCTTCCTAGAGCTGGCCGCCCCGCCAAACTGAGCAATCAGGGGAGAAGGGCCTTGGTCAAGGAGGTGACCAAGAACCTGATGGTCACTCTGACAGAGCTCCAGAGTTCCTCTGTGGAGATGGAAGAACCTTCTAGAAGGACAGTCATCTCTGCAGCACTCCACCAATCAGGCATTTATGGTAGAGTGGCCAGATGGGAGCCACTCCTCAGTAAAAGGCACATGACAGCCCTCTGAGTTTGCCAAGAGGCACCTAAAGACTCTCAGACCATGAAAAACAAGATTCTCTGGTCTGATGAAACCAAGATTGAACTCTTTGGCCTGAACGCCAAGCTTCACGTCTGGAGGAAACCTGGCACCATCCCTACAGTGAAGCATGGTGGTGGCAGCATCATTCTGTGGGGATGTTTTTCAGCGGCAGGGACTGGGAGACTAGTCAGGATCGAGGGGTAAGATGAACAGAGCAAAGTACAGAGAAATCATTGATGAAAACCTGCTCCAGAGCGCTCAGGACCTCAGACTGGGGCAAAGGTTCACCTTCCAACAGGACAACAACCGTACGCACACAGCCAGAGCCCAGACTTGGCTTCGGGACAAGTCTCTGAATGTCATTGAGTGGCCCAGCCAGAGCCCAGACTTGAACCCGATCGAACATCTCTGGAGAGACCTGAAAATAGCTGTGCAGTGACGCTCCCCATCCAACCTGACAGAGCTTGAGAGGATCTGCAGAGAAGAATGGGAGAAACTCCCCAAATACATGTGCCAAGCTTGTAGCGTCATACCCAAGAAGACTTGAGGCTGTAATCGCTGCCAAAGGTGCTTCAACAAAGTACTGAGTAAAGGGTCTGAATACTTATGTAAATCTGTTTTTGCTTTGTCATTATGGGGTATCGTGTGTTGATTGATGAGGGGGGGGAAACTATTTAATCTATTTTAGAATAAGGCTGTAACGTCACAAAGTGGAAAAAGTCAAGGGGTCTGAATACTTTCCTAATGCACTGTATATAGTGGATCTCTCAGATATAGGACAGACACTTCAGAAAAAGTACTCGTTTCATTTTGAATGCTTAGCAGGTTAGGAAAATGCAACTTACACACTTATCTAGAGAACATCCCTGGTCATGCCTCTGATCTGGCAGACTTACTAAACACATACTTTGTTTGTAAATTATGTCTGAGTGTTGGAGTGTGCCCTGGCTAAAAAACAACAACATTGTGCCATCTGGTTTGCTTAATATAAGGAATTTGAAATGATTTATACTTTTACTTTTGACACTTAAGTATATTTCAAACCAAATACTTTGACTTTTACTCAAGTAGTATTTTACTGGGTGACTTCCACTTGAAGTAATTTTTTCTTGGGGGGGGACTATCTGTTCCATGTAGTGGATCTGTTATTCAATGCGTTTGTATGGGCTACTGCAAAAAAATATTTTAAATAAAATAGCAAAATGGTCCTTGTTATGACTTTCTTAAAATAATTATATGTAGCTTATTAGTAGGCTTAGACTGCTATGGGTTTTTAATAAATGATTCAAGTGGAAGTCACCCAGTAAAATACTACTTGAGTAAAAGTCAAAGTATTTGGTTTGAAATATACTTAAGTGTCAAAAGTAAAAGTATAAATCATTTCAAATTCCTTATATTAAGCAAACCAGATGGCACAATGTTGTTGTTTTTTAGCCAGGGCACACTCCAACACTCAGACATAATTTACAAACAAAGTATGTGTTTAGTAAGTCTGCCAGATCAGAGGCATGACCAGGGATGTTCTCTAGATAAGTGTGTAAGTTGCATTTTCCTAACCTGCTAAGCATTCAAAATGAAACGAGTACTTTTGGGTGTTGAAGGAAAATGTATGGCGTGAAAAGTACAAGATAATTCACCTGACCGGTGTGGCATATTAAGAAGTTGATTAAACAGCATTATCATTACACAGGTGCACCTTGTGCTGGGGAGAATTAAAGGCCACTCTAACATGTGCAGTTTTGTCACACAATACAATGCCACAGATGTCTCAAGTTTTGAGGGAGAGTGCAGTTGGCATGCTGACTGCAAGAATGTCCACCAGAAATGTTGCCAGAGAATTTAATGTTAATTTCTCTACTATAAGCCGCCTCCGTCATTTTAGAGAATTTGGCAGTACGTCCAACCTGGCCTCACAACCACAGACCACGTGTAACTACGCTAGCCCAGGACCTACCTCCACATCCGGCTTCTTCACCAGCGGCATCATCTGAGACCAGCCACCAGACAGCTGATGAAACCTTGTGGGTTTGAACAACCGAAGAACTTCTGCACAAACTGTCAGAATCCGTCTCAGGGAAGCTCATCTGCGTGCTCGTCGTCCTCACCAAGGTCTTGACCTGACTGCAGTTCGGGGTCGTAACTGACTTCAGTGGGCAAATGCTCGCCTTCGATGGCCACTGGCACACTGGAGAAGTGTGCTCTTCACAGATTAATCCTGGTTTCAACTGTACCGGGCAGATGGCAGACTGCGTGTATGGCATCGTGTGGGCGAGTGGTTTGCCGATGTCAATGTTGTGAACAGTGTGTCCCATGGTGGCGATGGGTTTATGGTATGGGCAAGCAGGCATAAGCTACGGACAACGAACACAATTGTATTTTATCTATGGCAATTTAAATGCACAGAGATACAGTGATGAGATCCTGAGGCCCATTGCTGTGCCATTCATCCGCTGCCATCACCTCATGTTTCAGCATGATAATGCACGGCCCCATGTGTTGCAATGATCTGTACACAATTCCTAGAAGCTGAAAATGTCCCAGTTCTTCCATAGCCTGCATACTCTCCAGACATGTCACCCACCTATTGAGCATGTTTGGGATGTTCTGGATCGACGTGTTCAAGTTCCTGCCAATATCCAGCAACTTTGCACAGCCATTGAAGAGTGGGACAGCATTCCACAGGCCACAATCAACAGCTTGATCAACTATATGCGAAGGAGATGTCGCGCTACATGAGGCAAATGGTGGTCACACTAAATACTAACTGGTTTTCTGATCCACACCCCTACCTTTTTTTTAAAGGTATCTGCGACCAACAGATCCATATCTGTATTCCCAGTCACGTGAAATCCATAGATTAGGGCCTAATGAATTTATTTCAATTGACTGATTTCCTTATATGAACTGTAACTCAGTAAAATCTTTGAAATTGTTGCATGTTGCGCTTATATTTTTGTTCAGTGTAAGTAGTACTTTTACTTAAGTATTTTACACCACTGGTCATAAGATTGGCAACACATTTTCATGCGAATATCCTAAAATCTGCATTAACAGAATGCACATTTTCCCAATGTATGTTTCCATCAAACTGACTAATTGTGGATAAAATGCTGTGCGTAATGATAAAGTGAACATAAAAAGCATTTTTGGGCTTAAGTTTCATGTACCGAATAAAAAGCAGGTTCAATGTGTTTCCATCGCATTTTCAACTCTACCGATGTTTTTTTCACAAAAACTGTTGTGATAACTTGCCCAATCTGGTTTTGGCGCATGCTCTCTAGACAACAGTTCGCTGATAAAGTGGACAGGGTAGGTTATATGAGATATGGACAAGAGCAATATCATTTTTATTTGATCATTGGCAGCCAAACATTGATCATGTCACCAGCATTAAAAACAAAAGTTCATCGCCGTCCATCACTTAACCACCATGAAGTTCATCAAAACGTATTTAATCTGTCTATAAACTCTTAATGCGTTTCACGTCTTAGTGGTAGTACAACATAGTATTTCATCCTGTGACTCCCAAGTTTACTTCAACATGATGGTTTATTATATCAATATTTGCACCTAAAGGAGTTTCCACGACAATTGATGCATAATGATTTTACAGACACAAAAAGATCCCACCATGTTGAACGAACAAATTGTCTCGACATTTGACATCGTACCAACACTTCCTGTTTCCATCACACCTGTTGTGATTTTGTTTTATACTGCATGACTTTACTCACATAAAAACTGTGTATGGAAATGTACTTCTTTACAGAGTATCCTGCATATACAAGGAGAAATGCAGACGTAAAAGTCAGATTGCATTTTATTCTGTGGCCAATTAACAATTACTTGAAACCTCTTCTACTTCCAATAGATCTCAAAGAGCTCTTTGAGCGCTCAGGGACCGACCCCGCCTCTCAGGGAATGTCTTACCAAGTCTTGAGGAAACTCTTTGACACAGCAACACCAGACCCCCGTAGCCTGGAATGCTACGACAAAGATGGGGACCAGAGGTTCTCACTGGCTGAAATGAAAGCTGCTGCAGGTCTGTGAGAAGAGGAGTGGCAGAGGCAGCAGTGGAAGGAGAGGAAGTCTCTGGTGTGTGTGGAGTGCCTCACAGTAATGATGGTTGCACTTTTATTGAACTGAATATTTAATAAGCTGAATGTGGAACCGTGGCACTGGCATGCCCCCCCTGCACACCTCACTGGTCCTACACGCCTAAGCTACAGTAAGCAACACAGATCCAAGCTTTGATATTTCTTATAAGTTGACAAATTGTACTTTTCAGAAATATTTTTATTTATGACCAGTTGATGTCAAATGAATCATTGAATAGGGACATCATGACTTCACCCAAATATCACTTATCATAATGTAGTACCTACCACACACTTCAGTTTGTCTTTGCTTATTTTCTGTCTTTTCTTTATACATGTTTTGTGGTAAGTCTTGAGTTATTGTCTGCATTTTTATTTGGATTTTAATGTAACACTGTAGATTTTTGTTTTATTTTTTAAATCTGCAAGATTTGAAGGGCTATAAAGACACACTTTTGACTAGTTCAGAAAGAATCACCTTGATTGTCCTGAAGCATATGTAGCAATAATACAATGTAAATGAGCTTATACTAGCGGAGTATAGTGTTAACTTCAATTTGCAGTATATAAGTGTTGTGTGTAGTACAGATGAAAAAATACATAAGTAGGCACACCTGGCTGTGATGATGTAACAGGTAGTGAGAGAAGCACTGATTCCTCTTTACTTGATTCTGTCATTTTGTGTGGGCCTTTACATTAAATGCAAATGTACAAATCAGGACATGTCAAATCACTCAACACTGTTGTATGATGTAAATATGGTACAATTGTTTTATATGGCATCCTGTAAGATTGACTTGTTTGGGGGGGGCTGTTTTATATAGCTAGAGGACTGTAGAAAATCCTCAGCATTGTACATGGTAATGGAAATGATTTTATGAAGTTGTGCTTTGCATGTTTCTCTTAATGTAACATGAATAAATGTGTAATTTAACAAAGGACTGTTTGAGAGTAATTTAGTTTTGCAGGGTAATGGTGTGGAATTCTGGAACTCAATTAGGTCAAACTGATTTTGAATTGTCATTTAGATTTCCGACAGGAATATTGTCCCTATAAAGATGTGTGCTTTGGGAATTTTATGTTTTGTGTGAGCACTAATGAATAAATGAAAATGTGGATTAACAGGATTTGACAATCTGTAGTTTCCATACTTTTTCAAACGTTAGATGGTATTTAAGTCAAGGTTCTCATAAAGGAGGACTCTGTAGTTTTTGTTTTGGAATGCAGTGTATCAAGTACCAGTATGCACCAGGTTCCGATAAGGAGGAACAGATGGGTGTAAATCGAATACGTTATTTTTTTTGGAATTAGCTGTGATTGTATATTCGTTGTGCAACCATGGCGGAAACTAAATGAGTGTGCATTTAATTATGGGGTTGATTTGTGTTGAGCTGTGTGTAAGGGCTCCAGGAATGAGAATTGAGGATTTGGCTCCCAATTATTTTTTTAATGAGTGCTGATAGTACAGTATTTCACATACAGATTAAGATTTCTGCAAATGTGCGACAGTCTGACAGTAGAAAAATACCATTTACCACAAAAGCAAGTTATATACATAAAAACTGTATTAGACAACACTTTTAGACATTCAATATCCTCAACAAAGGTGTATCATTGACATGGAGGGAGGAAAGAAGTGGCTTCCTTTGCAACTTCACTTTTTTATTTATAATCTGAAGAAACCTTTTGACCAAGTTAGGGTCGAAAGGCCCCAGGGATTTTAAGCAAGGGCCCCTTTGGCCCGCCAGTCCCTTGACAACAAGTGGAGAAGTTTTTCTTCGTCCTCATCGCTTCCGCTGGAGTCTTCCTGGTTTTCTGTTTTCTCCTTCACAACCTTCTTCACCATATCTTGCTTATCTCTCAATACCTCAACCCTCCGGTAACATTCGATTTGCTCATCAATTTCATCAATCTGACGCTCAAGACGACCCTCCTCGTCATCCTCAGCTACAATGGCCTCTGATTTGGTGTTCACCTGCCGCATTTCCTTTTGGAACTCTTCCCACTCCTTATCCATTTGATCTTTGGGGGCATCCACATTACGGACTTTGGCATCTCTCACTGGGTCGTCAAAGAAGCCTTCTGGTAGTGCTTCAGGTGTATTTCCCTTCTTCTCCACACTCTTCTCAGTTTCATCTGGTTTGAGGATAGACCCCGAATGAGAAGCAGCTGGGACTGCTGGAATGGTGCTGTTGTCAAAGAAATCAGGTGGGAGTCCTGGGGCAGGTGCCCCCTTCTGCACAACCAAGCTAGAGGCTGCCCCCTGGTCACCAGCCTCATCTTCATCATTGTCGTCCTCATCATAGACTCCGGCCAGCAGACTCAATCCAGCAGATGTCGTTTTTTTCAAAATTCCAGTTAGTTTCTTCGGCCCTGGCGGGGCAGGTTTCGCAAAGAAATCATCAGGCAGCCTTGACGTAGATGACTTCTCTGTACCTGCCACTGGTTTAGACTTCTTCCCATTCGTGTCTTCAGAATCCAATGCTTTCCTTTTCAGCGGGGGCTGGGGTCCTTGACTTGTAGAACTTTGTTTAGACCCCTTGAGCTCGGCAACTTTCTCCTTGTGCTGTTTTCCAAGAATGTGAGTCTGCCACAATAGTTCATTCTTTACCCGCTCGTTGCAGAGTACGCAGCTAAGGTGATCGAGACTGTTGTACTTGGCGTATGGGGATTCGACACGATTCTTATCTATCGTTTGCCTTTGTTTCGCTCTCATTAACCGTCGCAGTTCATCTTGATGTATCACTTTCCTCTGCTTATTTTTTGGAGGCATTCTTTAATTGAGTTTCAAAACAAAATTACTGGAAGCTTGGGAAAGAAGTAAAACACGGAACATGTAGATGTGTTTTTTCAAGACCCCTAGTAGGCGTCGAAAATATTGCCAGATTAAAATGTGAGAACAAATACTGTAAATTATACCCAACGCTGGTCCTTTCACATTGCATGTATCATGAGTTTACAACAATATATTTTGTGTGCCTTAAATATGTATTTCGCTTTTCTAAATAGATGATGCACAACTAATTATCGCAATAGCGAGGGGAATGTGGTTTGATGTTTGTCATTCTCGCGAGATACTAAGCGGAAAATGGCAGATGGTCTTTTCACTCGGTCATCTTGCTTTTTAGCAAGCAAACAACCGCAGTGCAAGCTGCAACGGGAACATTTTTGAAAGGAGTATTTTCAAGGATGTAGCCGAAATATTTGGTATTTCCATTCTTAATCGATTGTTACAATCGTGAGAGTATATTTTTCATCTGCTTTGTTTTTACGTCTGTGTTGTTTCTGTTGTTGTTAACACCGCACCTCTACCCACATCCATTCTATGCTAGCAAAACTGCTAACTAGGTTAGCTAAATAGTAACTGTTAGTAAGGTAGCAATTGCAGGTGTCGTTGACAATCAGAACACATCATTAATACAACATTTATTTTAGGTAGTCTGTTTGCTGGTTAGTTACGTTAAATCATGACCGGGGAAAAGATTCGCACGTTGCGGAAAGACCATAACAAGCCTAGTATTAAGGATGGGGATATAATGGAAACCTATGATGAATCTACAAATGTGACAATGTCATCTCCAACCCCCAACGGTACCATCATCATGTACAAATCAAACAAGAACCATAACAAGACGGTGAAACCTTTGGTACTGCAGCAGCTGTCGAATATCAATGCAAACAACATCAATGGCAATCAATCAGTTGTCGCCATCATCGATGACAATAACAAGAACCCCATCATTCTGACCAATGGCAATGAGGACTTGAATTTGGAATTCCCTGTTCACGAATGCGTGTTCAAAGGAGATGTGCGTCGCTTGTCCTCACTCATTCGGACCCAGAACATCTCCCAGAAAGATGTACATGGTGAGTGTGCATGGTAACCCTTACCCATTCATAGACGCTAACTACCTTTAGCGCCTATTGATGATAGAAAGTATCTTCTGTCCAGGGGAGTTTTGTTAAGAGGCCCGAACGCTCGTTGTGATCGTTAAAATGCATCGCTTGCTGTGTGGTTTTGGAAACATAAGTAACTTATCTTTCATGTCAGCAATAAATGATTGTCAAAAAACAAAAGGATCAATTACTACACACCTTTTTAATAAGGTTAGTGTTCCCACACAGCCATATCTCCATGTTACAGCACTTGTTTATGGAAGACCATAGGCAGCCACCTGGGCTTCAGCTATCTTGCATGCTCTGAAGTGTTGCCAACTCCTCAGTAAGGAAAGTAACTATTGGCTGTCCTAAAAGTCGCTAGAAGTTTAATAACTTGCATAATTGCCAATGTGCATGTAAGTGTGATGGACGCTGTAGGAGAGAGGAATAACGTCGTGGGTGAGACAAAACGTGAGTAAAAAGCTGCGCGATGACTGGGCCGCCTTTGAGTGCTTTGGGAGGGGGTGGGACCCGCTGCTCGTTGAGAAGAGTAAGAACGATACGTGCTTTCACGTCAGTCTCAAATAACACCAGAAAAAGTCGCTAGTCGCTTTTTTGAAAATGTGTAGCTAGAGGGGTCTGAATACTCGCTAAATATAGCGACAAAGTCGCTAAATTGGCAACACTGCTGAACACCTGTGTGTAAGCTAATGATGGGAAGTTCGGCTCTTTTCTGAGAGCCGGCTCTTTTGACTCGGCTCCCAAAGAAGAGCCGGCTCTTTCGACTCCCGAACGGCTCTTTATTTAGGATCTTTTGTAGCCTATATTTTACCTTAACTTTGAAAAAAAATCATGGTTTATGTGTTGAAAACCCTTTTGCTTTCAGTGTTTTTATGAGAGACCTTATAATGCCTAATTCTGTGCATTTATTCTGTGACAAAACCACTCTTACATTTGTTTATTTCAATTAAACTTTTTTATTGCACAAATTAACAATAAACTTCAAACAAATCCACAGAACAGAATCAAAACCAGAACCAAACTCCAGCAAACAGCATTAGTCCTCAGGGCAGGTTGGCATTCAGGAAGATCAGATGCCTCAGCTTGGATGGGCTGATAGGCCTGATACGATTTCGCCTCTCCGTGAGTATCTGCCCTGTTTTGGAGAAGATTCTCTCAGAAGGAACTGATGTGGCAACAATACATAGTCTCCCCTCCATCACCTTCACCAGGAGTGGAAAGACTGAGGCCTTGGCCTGCCACCAGCTCAGTGGGTCTTCTGCTCTCTGGATGAGGGGCTCCTCAAGGTAGCTCCTCACCTCCATTATAGCATCAGCTGTCGGATTTCTCCTTGAAGCATCTCCTGTAGCTCTGTCATCAAAAAGCCTCCAAACAGCAGAGGTTTGCTGCTCCTCCTCCACTTGGCCCTGTAATGGTGGAGCTGGCTGGCTGCTGGGGGTGCATTTTGCTGCTGCTGCTGCACTAATCCTCTGAAGAGCTTCATCAACAGCTCTACGATCACTGAAGGCAAGTTTTTTAAACCTTGGATCCAATAAGGTAGTTTCTGAAAGGACAGTGTTGTACTCCATCCGCAGAAATTTGCGGTCCATGGCTGAACAAAGAGCTGCAACTAATTCCTTCACTTTCTGCACAGTTACTGTCCATTGGTTCTCGGCTGTCACCAGCTGCAGACCTTTGCAAAGCAGGAGCATTTTCGAGGCTGTGACATAGCTGAAGGAGAGAAAACAGCAACTTTTAGAATTTAGTTTTTTAAAAGTATGTGGCATATTATACGTGATGCATTATACTGTATGTGTTGTGTTTGCAATGTATAATAGTGACTGAATAGTAGTAGAGAAAACAATGCTTCAATGGTTCTAGGTACCTGTCTGCACTTATCTCCACAGTCACCTCCTGGAATGGTTGCAGGACGGCGCAGACCTCTTTCACCAGCTCCCATTCCTCTTGGCTTAATGGCTCAATAGATGCGTTGATGAGGGCCAGGGTGGAGATGATGGCATCTTTTATTTCAAGCATTCGTTTCAACATATCAAATGTTGAGTTCCACCTGGTGGCACACTCTTGTTTGGGCCTCAGTTCAGGAATCCCCATTTGGCGCTGTGTGGACTTTAGCTTCTGTGCTGCTACTGTGCTTTTGTGGAAAAACTCCACAACAGCCTTCACCTTATCCACGGTTGTTTTGATCACCTTCAGAGCATCTCTAACCACCAGGTTTAGTGTATGCGCCAGACATGGGTGATGGGTCCACTTCAAAACTTTTATGGCTTTGGTGATGTTTGCAGCATTATCACTCACACAGCACACCACTTTGTCCTCTACTTGCCACTCTTTTGCCACTCTTAGTAGCTCCACTGCCAAGTTTTCTGCAGTGTGTCTGTCGGTGAACTCGAAGCAGTCCAGAAGGCAAGATGTCATCTTGTAATCTTCAATAAAGTGGCAAGTGACAGACATGAAAGAGCAGGTTGTTCTGGAGGTCCAGCAGTCAGTTGTCAGGCAAACTGATGGAGCTTTTGTCACCCTTTCTTGCCATAATGCACGTTCTGTGTCATATAGTTTTGGGATCATTGTTTGGGAAAGTGTTTTTCTACTGGGTAGAGTGTATGTGGGATTTAGGGCTTTGACAAAGTTTTTCATTCCTTTGTCCTCCACAATGGAAAAGGGTTGAAAATCAGAAGCTACCATTTTAGCCAACTCATCATCAATACTGTGCTGTTTGGCTGGGGTCATCAGTTTAGGTAAAAACTGACTTATTTTGCTTTGAGTTGCAGTAGGAGAGGTTATACTTGCACGCATGGGGATGGCAGTAGACGTTACAGCAGCTGTTGTTCTGGTATGAGACACACCAGGATCAGTAGATGGTGAGCTGGCTTGCCCTCTCTCCTCTAACTGCACTGTAGGATGGACAGTTCTTGTATGTCTATGCAGGTTTGTGGTGGAACCTGCTCTTATAGTGACCTTCGTTTTGCAGTGAAGGCACTCTGCTTTCTTGTTCCCAATATCTTTAAACTGCAGCCAGATGCTGCTTCGCTTTCTAGTGTCACTCATAGTTAAACGACACGACAATGCAAGACGCACACACGCTCCTCAGTCCGCTCTGTCTCTCTCTTCACTTGCAGTGGAGTCAAGTGGTGTGTCTGCCCCGCCCCCTCTCTGTTTACACATCCTTAATTCTCACGTGAATGCCGCATGCTGGTCGCCATGCTGGCCAATCATAACAGACCTCTGTGAAAGTGAAACCTAAGCAGCGAATGGGCAAAAAACTGGGAGCCGGCTCTCACTCGATGCGAGCCGGCTCTTCTGATTCACTACAAAGAGCCGGCTCTCAGAGCCGATGCTTGTGCGCATGACCCATCACTAGTGTAAGCATAACTGGGGAGGAAGTGTAGCTTGTCAGCTGGAGGCACACAGGGTATGGATCTGTGCAACACTGCTACAGTAAATGATTATTTCTAGCTGATATGAAAGATAAAGGGCATATGTTTTGAAAACCGTTTTGCAAGCAATGATTGATGTTTCTAAACGTTAAAACACAGCCTCAGAATTGTAGTTTACATGCAGCCAACCGTGGGCGATGAGAACTACTGAAACTGCTACGGATAATAAGGGTTTTCAAGAGCTAGGGAACCCAAACGTAGTACATGTAATTGAGCTAGAAAATCACATAACTAGGCTATCACTTCTACTTCTGGATCCATTAAATATTAGCTGACAATCATGTGACCAACCTGTGCTTGCTCACAAAACGTATGTTGAATTAAACAAACATTGTCCATGTGCACCTGCACCAGCTGTGACATCAATTATCTCATAACAGTTCTCTGTCTATCTTTCCAGGAAACACACCTCTTCACTTAGCTGTGATGATGGGCCACAAAGGTAAGGGCTTTGACTTTTGTAATCAAGAATATCTGATATGGAGAATAACAGATACATAGGCCTACTTGAACGGGACAGAGACATGCAAACAGCGTTGTTTCCCATTGGGAGCAGAATGACCAGTACATCTGTACTACTTTTCTCTAAACATCACATAGCACCAGAGTTTGACAGGATGGTTTGCCTCATATTCTCATCTCTGGCCTAAACCTAAGCCCAGCCAGGGGTTTTGCCATTCACATAACATAATCACCATGTTTTCTAGCTCTCCTCTAATAAGTCCTCCATGTGGCTTTTTTTCTGGGATAAGTCCCCTTTCTGTCCTGCTGTACTGAGCTTATCCTGGCTGACCTCTGCAGACTGCAGTGTGTTACATAGTCTAGTAGTCTCATGGCAGTGGCTGTCCCATGGGTGGGACAGGTCCACATGATCCCCTAATCCCATTGATTAGTCTGACTCAAATGCAAAGCAGCATCTCTCTTATGTGAAGGTCATACACAGTAAATTAACTGTCAAAATGTAATATACTGGTAACATGGATGGATGGTAATGAGAATTCACTGTCCAAGTACAAAGACCATGGAGACAGGTAGTAGGCTTGAAAACAAAAACAATTCATCTAAAAGCAGCTTGATGTTTGTTAAATTCTGTTTGTGTGTTTTTTGTTGTTGTGCTATAGAGTGTGCCCTCCTGCTCCTGGCCCATAATGCCCCTGTGAAGGTGAAGAATGCACAGGGCTGGAGCCCCCTGGCAGAGGCCATCAGCTATGGAGACCGACAGATGAGTAAGGATATGGGGTATTTTATATCCTTTTTTATACACGGTACCGGAAGGCTATTATTTTATATTATATATAATGTATCATTGAACAGTCATGTTCCGTCCCTGAGTTTTCTTTACATAGATTTGAGTTTATCCTGTATTTGAGTACACATTTACACTCAGGTTCTCTCATGTCATGGTCCTCCCTCTATTTGTACTGTATTTGTTTGTCTCTGTCCTAATTGGATCCTTCCTGGGCTGTCCGGCTGTAGACTAACTCTGATTGCTCTCTGATGCTGATGAGAGGTTGGGTTGTAGGTTGTCCCAGCCAGCCAAAGCCATGCAGGGGATTTTCTCTGAGCGCTCTATCCACATTCATACGGAACCCAGCCTGGCCCAGGGCTTAGTATGACTGCGAGGGCACTGAGCAGCTTTACAGCTGGCTGGCTTCCTCTCTCTGTTCACATTTAATGCCCCATCCTAATGCTTTTAACACTGAACACTAGAGGCCTCAATATATGTTTTATGTGTATTGATTATTTGAATGTTTGTTAGGAATGCCAGTTGTGGAGTGTCCTTTTTGAAATGGTGGGAATAGTGTAGAGGATTGAATCAAATGCCATGTTTTCCCCATGGGCTTTACTAGCTTGCTCTGTTTTTTTTTCTGTTTTAATGCCTTGTTAGCAAAGAAATCATAAGCTGCATAAATTAAAATAATATTATAAATAGGCTAGTTCATAAAAAATTCCATGCAAGTAATTGTTACGTTAGGCAAATCAATTTACTCAAAAAATACCCAAAGATACTGATAATGTATACTGAACAAAAATATAAACGCAATATGCAACAATTTCAAAGATTTTACGGAATTACAGTTCATGTAAGGAAATCGGTAAATTTAAATAAATAAATTATGCCCTAATCTATGGATTTCACATGACAGGGCAGGGGCGCAGCCATGGGAGGGCATAGACACTGGGGAGCCAGGCCCAGCCAATCAGAATGAGTTTTTCCCCACAAAAGGGCTTTATTACAGACATATACTCCTCAGTTTTATCAGCTGTCCAGGTGGCTGTTCTCACACGATCCCGCAGGTGAAGAAGCCGGATGTGGTGGTCCTGGGCTGGCGTGGTTACACGTGGTCTGCGCGTATTGCCATATTCTCTAAAACAACATTGGAGGCGGCTTATGGTAGAGAAATTAACATTCAATTCTCTGGCATCAGCGCAATCCAGCAGTCAGCATGCCAATTGCACGCTCCCTCAACTTGAGACATCTGTGGCATTGTGTTGTGTGAGAAACTGCACATTTTAGAGTGGCATTTTATTGTCCCCAGCACAAGGTGTACCTGTGTAATGATCATGCTGTTTAATCAGCTTCTTGATATACCACACCTGTCAGGTGGATGGATGGATTATCTTGGCAAAGGAGAAATGCTCATTAACATGGATGTAAACTAATTTGTGCACACAATTTGAGAGAAATACTTTTTTTTGCATATGGAACATTTCTGGGATCTTGTATTTCAGCTCACGAAACATGGGACCAACACTTTACATGTTTTATATTTTTGTTCAGTATACAAATCTTTATTTCCCGCCTATTAAATTCCCTGTTATATGTTGAGCGGGTTAGCGCTATGACCCTGTCACCCCAGCATGTATTAGTATGCGGCTCCAGTCCAGCAGTAGGGATGATTTGGCAGACTGGGAACACAGAGGTCAGGCATGGGAAGGTCAGATCGCGGTGTGGGGGCAGGGATCGGAGGAAAGGACAGCATGGCTCCAGCCACACAGTACAGCAAGGACACGCAAAGGCAGCCAAACTCTGGCCAGTGACTGGGGCAGTACTAGTAGTGGTAAAATAAAAATAATGCAGCGTATACTAGGGCAGTGGTTCCCAACTCCAGTCCTAGAGTGCCCCCAACAGTACACATTTTTATTGTAGCCCCGGACAAGCACACCTGATTCTAGTTGTCAACTAATCACCAAGCCCTCAACCAGTTGAATCTGGTGTTTTTTGTCTGGGGCTACAACAAAAATGTGTGCTGTTGGGGGTACTGGAGGACTGGAGTTGGGAACCACTGTACTAGGGCTTATTATTGAGAGAGGGAGAGAAAGAAAGTAATCTTGTATAGATGGAGCCTATTGATTTTTCCTATTTCAATTGCATAAGATCAAATAATGTCATAGTAACTAGGCTTTCATCTCTCTCACACACACGCCCTGCGACAGCAGCTCACTCTAGATGTCAATATCCACCGTGCAACACTGCTCTGCCCCTGCAGCGAGCGCTTGCTTTGTCAGCACTTCCTCACACTCAAAATCCCCATTCTAATGTTTCTCACTGGTCAAGATTACTGGATAGAAGATAGAGCTATCACCCCAATTATAATTCATTGCAAGATAGCACACATTTAGCAATCCATCCAAAAACTCATAAGGCCTGAGTGGGGTTATATAACTGAGGTTCAGCCTGTATTAAATTGCATATTAGAACGAGTATGCGCAGCCTCCCCTGAATACTCTGCTGCACCAAGAATCCACGGCCCGGATTGCTGGCTGCATCAGTGTTGAGCATTCATGTCATGTAACAGTCACACACGGGTGTTTCATGATGACATGCAGTGACGTGACACGCTTTAGAGTGAAGATCTGAGGTCACCTTAACTCTCACTTACACTGTCAGAGTAGTATCAGCCTAAACCCCATCGGATTACTGTTACAGTATATCACTTGGTTGACTGATTTATCGCTCATTGACTGGCTGGGTATCTCTCCTCTCCCTTTTCTTCTCTGGCTCATGACTTTCACTGTTATTGAAGTGTGGGTTTGCAAAGCTCGTTTTTCACTTTTAGGTTTACTGCATATTGCTTTTTTACAAGATCATCTGCCCTTGGAATCCCTTCTGCTGTGTATGGAGAAACGTACACACGTAGAATATCTAGGGCTATAGAATATATTCGCTGTTTTGTGTGGTGTAGTGCCTTGCTAAGGCTTTGTTTTAAACTCCCTCCTCTCCCCTCCTCAGTTACGGCTCTACTGCGGAAGTTGAAACAGCAGTCCAGAGAGAGTGTGGAGGACAAGAGGCCCAAGCTGCTGAGAGCACTGAAAGAGGTGAGGTTCTGACAGCCAACTAGACTAGGGACTACTACAGTGTCTGGTTAGAAATAGGATCTGTGCACTCTATACATATGTCAAATACTTGAGCTGCGCTTGATTTAGTTTGCCTGGTACAGTGGAATAAATTGAATAGTCCCAAATGTATTTGGACGGATTTGATATGCATTTGACCCAGGTCTGGTCCACTCCATAACAAGTTTCAGTTTACAACCACTATCTTGCTATACCTTTACCCCTTCTCTCAAACATCAGCATCTGTCCAATGTAACAGCCCCTACCTCTCACCAAAACACACTCTTTCCCTAATTAAAATGGTCTAACAAGTTATGCCTCCAGCTATAAAGAAAAAGTATTGATGGATTTAGTTTGGTGTTATGTGGCTTGCATGACAAGATAATAATGTGTCACGTTTTGTTTCTTCATAGCTTGGTGACTTCTACTTGGAGCTTCACTGGGACTTTCAAAGTTGGGGTGAGTCGACTCTACATCATATGCAATACATTAAAATAACAAGCTACAACGATGAGCCAACATCTCCTTTCACACGCTCTGTCTCCATTCATTGTTATTCTTAGTGGAGGACACCTTAGCCAAGTAGTTTCATTCTCCAATATAATTAGTGTTCTGTTCCCATTCTATCCTGGCTGTGAGTGTGATGTGTTAATTGCTTAGTGGGTTTGGGGCTCTCTGTCTCTCAGCTCAGGGATTCAGGGCCTAGCCACGGCCGTGTTCATTTATATACCACATAATGATACCACGTATTATCTCTGCAGTTTCTTAGTTCATCTTATTCATCAACTGTGGATCATTACATTGTTATATTTTCCTGTCTCATAGTGCCCTTGCTCTCCCGGATTCTGCCATCTGATAACTGCAAGATCTACAAGCAGGGGATCAACATCAGGTAAGGCATCAAATACACGTCTGACACAGACACCAGCTATACTCCTCACAGGTTGTGAGGAGTATAGCTGGCGTCTGCAACCACTCACCTTCCGAGTTAACTCATTACACTCTTTCTCTCCTCTGACAGACTGGACACCACTCTGGTAGACTTCACGGATATGAAGTGTCAGAGAGGAGACCTCAACTTCATCTTCAACGGAGACGCTCCGCCCGCTAAGTCCTTTTATGTTCTGGACAATGAGCAGAAGGTGTACCAGCGTATACATCACGAGGTGAGCTATCTGGTTTACATTTAACATCATCACCATCCTCCAAGCCAACCGCTCTTACAGAAATGCTTTTATTGCAAATGCTTGTATTGACTGAAAGCTCTGCCATTGTCACAGTAAAATAAACATTTGCATAGATTCTATATTGTGCAGAAGTCATGTCACCATCCAGCATGATAATATCTGACTGACTGTTGTTGTGTCCCTGCAGGAGTCTGAGATGGAGACTGAGGAAGAGGTGGACATCCTGATGAGCAGTGACGTCTATTCTGCCACCCTGTCCACCAAGTCCATCACCTTCTCCCGCAGTCAGATCGGCTGGCTCTTCAGAGAGGACAAGACAGTAAGCACCCCACCCTGTCCTGGGTGCTGTTCAGTAGGGACAAAATGTGTTGAAATGGGGTTCTACCTGGAGTTGTCCAATAAGAGCGCAGATTTGTTTTACCGGTTGCAAAACATTTTCCCATGGTGTGTCCTACTGAACACGACCCTGTTGTCAAATTAGGCCAGTCACTGGAATATAAAGCAAATAATACAATGGGTCTCTGATCATAATCTGTGCACTGTATTGGGAATAGGGTGTCATAACTCAGCCACCAGTGTTTATTATACGTCTGGCTTGTGTCTGTCCCTGAAGGAGAGGGTTGGTAACTTCCTGGCAGACTTTTACGTTGTGAACGGCCTGGTGCTGGAGTCCAGGAAGCGCCGGGAGCACCTGAGTGAGGAGGACATCCTGAGGAACAAGGCAGTCATGGAGAGCTTGAGCAAGGGAGGCAACCTGGTGGAGCAGAACTATGAGGTGAGGAATGGAAGGGAGGGAGGGACTAGGATGGAGGGAGGCTTTGGGTCTTTAGTCTCTTCTTCAGTGGTGGGTGTGGTGCACATTATATGGATATAAAAGTAAGCCTACATGTGATCATCTCCCTCTCTGTCTTTCCCTCAGCCTCAGAGAAGGCTGTCCCTCTTGGCTCCAGATCCCAACACTATCTCCTGGGAGGAGTACATCTCTGCAGAGCACGGAAAGTAAGCCCTGCTTTATTCCTTTTAGGAAAGGTCACAGATGACACTACTATCCTGATGAATTTCAAGCCACTGTGTTTATTATTGAGTTATTGACATGTCAGTGCATTGAAGCTCATTACTAGCAGTGGCTTACTCTTAACCCTCCAAACGTATACGCCAATGATGCTGACTTAGCCCGTGTGTGTTCATCCCCAGGGCACCTCATCTTGGGAGAGAGCTTGTGTGTAAGGAGAGCAAGAAGAACTTTAAAGCGACCGTAGCCATGAGCCAGGATTTCCCTCTGGGCATTGAGTCGTGAGTAGAATCCCTCCTCTTATTGGCTAATAGTCTCTCGTCAGTCTCATCACTGACTGCAGTGCTATTGGAAACGTCCATGTATTGATCATTGTTGTGCACACAGGTTCTAATTAAATGTACATTAGGCTGTTGCAGATTCGTGTCTAGCTAATGCTTTTCAAAGGCCTCTTGATTTTTTTTTGTATTACTTATTGGTTTTATTGTTTAAATGGTACCTCATCAAATAATGTACTGTAAGAACATTTTTGATTTACCCTGACCCTAATGATTTAGCACTGACCCTTTTTTTTTTCGGTCTTCTTCCAGGTTACTGAATGTGTTGGAGGTCATAGCCCCATTTAAGCACTTCAACAAACTCCGAGAATTCGTTCAAATGAAGCTTCCTCCTGGGTTCCCAGTCAAGCTTGGTATGCATCTACTGTACATTGTGTGGCCACATGGCAATTTTATTTTTAAGTTAAAAATAAAGTGAAATATTGTGAAATAATGAAGAAACTGACAAATATTAAACGCTCTAAATAACCCCTCCTATTTCTGTGTTCCAGACATCCCTGTGTTCCCCACTATCACAGCAACGGTCACCTTCCAGGAGTTCCGCTACGAAGACTTTGACGAGTCCATCTTCTCCATCCCAGCGGAATACAAGGAGGATCCCAGCCGCTTCCCTGACCTCTGACCTGGTTGTCGTAGCAACCAGAGGTGCCCCGGCAACGCACACTCGGAAACTGACAGAGAAACGAACTCTACCTACCTACACTATTAAAAGGAAAATAACCAACTAAAGACAGTTGAGATTAAATAAGAGGATGCCATCTTATTATTTGATGTCTGTCTGTGTGTTCTGATGAAAAAAGGGAATTGTCTCTTGGCCCTGAGTTTGTTCCTTTTGTAGATATTTCCTTTATAGCCAACAAGAATCATAGTGCACCACAACAATTTTCAGATGTGTAGCAACAACAGCACAAGGTCAAACTCCAGAAGAGAAGAATTGATGAGATATAGAAAAATATTTTATGTCATCTCCGTAACAGCTTATTGTTCACCAACTACGTGATCACTGCAAACCAGCTCCTGTGAAACGTTATGGAGTTGGCTTCATCTGTGACGTCTTCAGCGTGCACTTCTCCAGGTTTAGCACTCACTGCACCCAGTTTATCTAGCGTCTGCCCTTTGGGGATTGCCCTTTTCTCAACATGTTTAAGTACCCTTGGAAGAAGTGCACTGACATTCATTGCCTGTAAATGACTATGGTATAAATGAAGTGTTAGAAATATAAAGATGTCATAACTGAACTGAGAAAATAATGTACCAAATGTACAATATATATAGTCAAAGGAGCAACACTGTGTAGCAATACATTTCCAGTACATAAGAATGTTTTTTTTAAACCTGCTGGGAGAAAGTATGGTGTAAAACTGCATTCTTACAAAGATATCAACGCCCAAGCCTTTTCTCTCTAGTGCAGGATGCAAACTCCTGTATTTTCAGGTTAGCTCATCTATCTTACCTCCTGGCTATCACTGTCTGTTTCAAGTGATAGTATGAATTTAATCTGTTTTGTGTGCGAGAGAGGACTTTAAAGGGTTGTTGGTGTGTGTGTGTGTGTGTGTGTGTGTAAGCGAACCCAAATGGGTATCAGGAAAGCTGTTCTAGTTTGATACTGCACTGACATTAAGTATATTTAATCGCATGCTATGTTGACCCAATTGGATTACTTGTGTACTCTTGAGCGTATATTTCCTACACTTGTTATACATGCTACCATCTCCCTATCCTTTCTGATTATTCAGGAAGACCAACTTCTAACGTATAAATATTGTAATCGCACTAAAACCTAAATGTACTTAGGTGCTTTAACTGCAACATTCTTTCATTGAGTATATACTTAATTTCCCCTGTCCATATTACACTACAGACTCAACTACATTACATTTCAATGAGCTTATACAGTTGGACTATCAACCTGTAAAATCCATATGGTTTTTGAAATTAGATGTGACCAGCAGTGGGTAACAGTTTGGCTCATAAGGATGTGTATCTGGCTTGGGCCTACTGGTATTTATAAATGTATTGCAGCTTTCCCATCCCTTTAAATAAAGCACCATCATGTCTCAGCTTCTTTGTCTTTTATTCAGTGGAATTTGAATTGTAGTCTCCAGCAGACTGTAGCTTGGTGTCTCTGAATCCATGGAGTCAAGCCTCCAAGATATTGGCCATAATGGGAATCCAATGGAGTATAATTTGTGACTAAGGCCAGGTTTCAATCAGATCAGCGTTAACCCACGGTAGCCGACATATGCATACCTTAATACTTGTGTCTGTGGTGTAACTACGTTGGAGCTGTCAAATTGGTGAACCGCTGCTCTTGTGGTCCTTATACCCCACCCGTGTTAGAAGTTCACAACTAGAAAATGTAGGCTATATAGAAATGACACTCAAATTGAAAATAATCATTTATATCAGCCTTATCGAGGTGTAGATTACACACATTCCAGTGTTTGAACTTGTAACACGGCTGCATGGGATTTCTACTAATGCGACCCGGCGCATCCAGTGTGCAATGTCTGTGATCGGTGTAACGCAGGGAGCTGCTTGTGAATTTGACAGCACCAATGCAGTTGCACCTCTGTGACACGGCCTAAATAAAAGCAATGATACACTATGCATATATCGGTTACCGCAGGTTACTGCTGATCTGATTGAATCCTGGGGCTCTATTCAATCTATCACTGAAGCGCGATAAAAATGTAAAGGTAATTTCTGATCAGCCAACATATGTAGTGTTCACCGTGAATGCAGTCTCCACCAACGCAGGAACATCACCTTTAAAATTAAATCACGCTGAACTTCCACAAACGGATTGAATAGAGCCCCTGGCCTAATTCTCTATTGATCAATCATACTATTCAGGCCACAGAAAGCTCAGCATTTGATACTGGGTCATACAAGGGCCCATGTTAAAACTTCGCCCTAAACCTAAATGGACAGAGCACCTGAATTTTAAACAAAATAAATCAAATATTTCCCAGGTGTTTATTGTACATAAAAAAGAACATCACTGATAAAACAATACAAACTTATAAGAATAGCAACAAGCATTAGATCTACTGGGTATTGTGAATAGGTGAGATATGGACAGGTTATTATAGCACCACAAGACTCAGTATAAGTATACATCTTCCGTATAATAACAGATGGGATATAAACACAATATACCACGTATAGGAGTAACAGAAAATAGTAGATGGTGAATTTATTGAGGCGACTTCAGTACAGACGCTCAAGAATAAAAAGCTAAGTCCACAGCAAACTGTTCTATATAGCAGCCATGTTGTCTGATGAAAATGGACATAGTGAATGTCAAGCAGTGTAACTGGCTGATTCTGCTCCTAGCAATGTGTAGAAACTAGATACGCAAATGTCATTATCATCATGTAAGCCATATGCTTAAAAAAAGAAAATCAAGTTGCAGGTTGCACACATCAAATAGTATCCACTTTCAAATTACAGCAATAAACCTTTCAACCAACCATACTTTTTTCACCAACAAAATTAGGACAAAATAATTATAATACATACAGAAAATTATGACAAAACAGAAAAATCTTAAGGTTACTCTTTCAGTTAATCTTCTAATTGATCTATTTTGTCTAGTCAATCCAAAAGAAAAACAAACAATTAAATTGAGATAAAGAGGGATGGAGTTGAGTTGATTGAAGCATGTATACAGTAAGCTCAATGGGGCATGGAGGGTTTGGTACAATGGAGGGTTGGGTACATAGAGATCTATGCATATGTCTCTATTATTGGGTGACTCAATCACTGACATCCATGTCGTCCTCTTCGCGATGATCGTCTCCATTGACTTTGGAAAACCCAGTGCCATTGCCTTCCACCGAGTGAGTAGACTGGGCTCCGGAGTCCTGGTCGGAATCCTTCTTGTCCAGCCTCTCCCTCTCCTTCTCACTGTCGTAGCCCTGCTCTTCCTCATCATAGTCTCTGGTGACCTGCAAAGACATCTAAGGAAATTTGAAATGACTAAGTTTACTATTTTGGAAACTCATTTCATATGACTTGTTATTCTTTCAAATACAGCGAGTAAACGCTAGATCTCTAACAGAGGTGAAAATACAGAAGGAAGAAAGCGGGAGTAAAAATCAACATGGACATCCTACACATCTTACATAACTTGTATAACATAAGACAAATCATTTTCAGTCATTGGTGCTGACCTTCACATCTCCTTTCTCTCCATCAGTTTTCTCCCTTTCTCTTTCCTTGTCTTTACACCTTTCTTTCTTTTCCTTCCGTTCATCCCGACTGCGGTCTTTATCGCTCCTGCGCTCACGGTCCTTCTCTCTTTCCTTGTCCCTCTTCTTCTCCTTCTTATGTCTGTAGGGAGAGGAGAGTTAAAAGCTTCTGAAACAAAGTCTCCAAATCCAAAGATAAGTGTAGTAGTAGACAGTCTAAAATGGCTTATTTCCAGGTTACTTTTTAAAAAAACTTGAAATTAAAATCTAAAAAAGTATTTATTTGATTGTTCTGAGGGCATTTACAGTTACACTTTATAAACAAAATGTCTTATCAGTTTCAGTCTCAAAATAGCAATAAAATACTACTGACATTATATTGAAAATGTGTTGACTTAGGAAATTCTCGTTCTATGAGAATCACGAGGATCGAGATCACCAAAACACCAACCTTCTAGGAGAGGGAGTCCTGGAGACTTTCCTCTTGGGGGATTTCTTAGGAGATCGGCTGGCACTGCGACTCCTTCTCCGCCTTCTATACTCAACAGCATGAAACATTTTTGTAAATATCTGACCAATCAACAACATGTTGGGACAGCATGGTGAAACAGAGCCACAAGTCAGACATGTGGCTCTGACCAATGAAAGCTGCACTAACCGATCGATACTGCGAGACCTCCTGGCAGTACTGTAGCTTTTCGGAGGTGTTTTAGAGCGCTTTTTATCCCGCTCCTCTTTCTTCCTATCCCTGTGGATCAGAGACACAAGTTAGTTACATCTGATCAATATTTGTTATTGTATATATTGGGATTAGAGTTGTGATTAGGAGGTAGACAGTAATCGCAGGGCTGTCTCGGAAGTTCTGATTGTGCAGCTTGAGGATTAAGAATGGGTCAAGTCTGTGCTCTGTGGCTCACCTGGATTTGCTTGGTGATGGTCTGCTCCTGTCTTTGGAGTGGGACCTCCCACTCCTCCTTCGGGGGCTCTTGGAGCGTCTCCTGCTCCTGGAGTGCGAGCGTCTCCTTGACCTGCTCTTTGAACGCCTGCAGATCACACAAACACAACATCAATCTCTACCCTCAATATGAAACATTTATTAAAAAATACGTACTCTATTTTTAACACAATCCAAATGATTTGTCAGAACAGAGTTTGTGTTCACCTGTGTCTGGAGCGAGAGCGGGACCTTCTGCGTCTAGACCTGGACCTGGAACGTGAGTGCTTCCTCTTGCTCTCCTTGTCTGCATAAACAAAACATTAAATTACTTTGGTACAGCAAATAATAGCTTTTAGCTAGGGCTACCAGTAATTTATCAGAGATGTAATGTGTCTTTTGGAGATGCAATGCTTTGACTACTCACTCCCAGGCTCGATGGCAGCAGAGATTAGTGACTGGGCCTCTCTGACCCTCTTCATGGCCTCTTCTATCTCTTTGTTGGAGGAGTCTGCCTTCAGGCCCGGATTCATGTTTATGTTCATGTTCATCCCTACACCCATGTGGTTCATTCTGAAGAAGAGGACATTATTTAGTGGTGATTATAAAGCGGGTAGTTTGGGTCCTAGATGCTGATAGGCATTCCAGCCGTGTGTATATCAGACCATATACTATGGGTATGACACAAAAGTACTTGTTTACTGTCATATTTATGTTGGTAACCGGTTTACAATAGCAATAAGGCACCCCGGGTTTGTGGTATATGGCCAATATACCACTGCTAAGGGCTGTATCTAGGCACTCCATGCATAAGAACAGCCCTTAGGCATGGTATATTGGCTCTATACCACACCTCATCAGGCCTTATTGCTTAATTAGAACACACGGGATGCCAGCTAGTTTGATGTCTTGTAATGGTAATTTTCTAGAGGCATGATGACTTACTTTGGATCCACCTGCGACATAAACTTCAGAAGCTGGTCAGTAGGAAAAGACTGTGGGGAAGAAGTGTGAAATATATAATATACAAGTTAGAAATCTGATATAATTTAAACATCTCCCTTCAACACCAGCATTTGTGTGTACACACAAAAATATCACCAGATTTCAAGCCAACACTCACCTGGGGGTTCATATTCATATTGGGGTTTGGAAACCCGAACGCTGCCATCGCATCCATGGAGGGACCACCGAAAGGATTGCCACCCATCTAAAAAAACAACAGCACATCATTAACCCTTTCATTGTCGATATAGTCATTAAGACAGATGTTTAATTTTATTAACTTAAGGATCACAGAATTTAAATAGAACAATTACACATTGTATCTCTGTGCTGAGGACCTACCTGTGGATAGGACATGGGGTTTGGTGTTGGGAGAAGTCCTACCTGTGGATTAGACATGGGGTTTGGTGTTGGAAGGAGACCTCCCCCGGGCAGAATCCCTGCAACAGCATTTGCTGGCGCCAGCAGTGACAAAGCTTTAGCCTCCTCCGGGATAACACCTACAGAAAAACCAAACAGGCATTAGGGGAAGAAGGGAACGTCTACGTCTAGACTCTACTAAAAAGGAGACATTTTGAAAAACAAAACAAAAAAAACAAAGATGACTTGCTCAAGTATTCTTCAAACAAACATTTGTACAGGTTTCAATACTGTTACCTTTGATAGCTGCTAGATTTGAGAAGGTTTGTTCCCTTTATTCTTTTAATCATTGTAGATAGAACAATAACTAAGATTGGGAAACTAGTATATCACAATACACACTACTCCAGTGAACACTGCCAAGATTGTATCACCTGAACGTGTTTTTTAAGTCATGAACCAAACGTTAGCTAGCACAGCGGCTTCTCCAGTGGGGTGTGCTCTCAATTTTCATATAGATTGAACAAGCGACTCACGTTGGCGGCTTCACTACTAAGGAGCACACAGAGAAAAATCGAGATACACAAAACAAAAAGAGTTTCAGAGAGTTGGAGATCAACAGTGAATACTGCACAGTCTGACAGTTTCTACTACTTACCAGCAATACAGTAATAAGTAGAAAAATAACCTAGCTAGCATTAACATTTTGGGTAGGTGATATCTACGCTCCCCAATAACCTTACCTGTCACTGTATCAAATATGCAACAAATGAACCAATGCCTTTTGATTAAGTGTAAAATCAACTTGGCAACATTAGATTAGCTTGTTTGCCTAACATAGGGCTCAGAAAAAAAAAATATATACATATATATGGTTTCAGATCTCAATGTTGCCATTGCTACCTAAAAAAGAAAACATACAATATCTTAATCAAGACACAATGGCAAAAGTAACATTTTTTACAGAAGACACACACACATACATACATACACACACACACACAAACAAACATTTAAAAAGGGCACATGGGGGAGAGAATTTAGCTGCAGGAGACAAAACGGTTGGGTGGTATTTTCAGCGGGGCCTGGTATACAGGACTGGCTGAGCCAGGAAAAATAACTGTAAAACACAACAACAAAAAAGAAAGACCACTGTTAAAGAGAGAGCACTGAACCAGTTGCCATTGCCATGTGGGGTGGATATCTTAACAACTAGATACAGTCAGGAACCTTAAAGTACAGTATCACTGGTCAACATTGAAAACACACAGACTAGCTATTTGAATATGCCAATTTCAGGGACAGCGTGGTAAGTGAGTGCATGTAATTTTTGCTCAATTTAAATTGGATACTATATTGGTCACCCAATTCCCAAAACCAGGAAGTGCCTTAACGCTAAAGGTGAAAAAAGTAGGAAATGTAGGTATACCAATAGCTGTGTTATTGAGATGTGTATACTTTACTGTTCAGTTATTCTGCTATGGTTTTCTTCTTACCACTTGGATAAAATGAGAAAACCAGATTGGACATTATACAGGTCAGATTATTAACACACCTATTTTGATAAATATGTACTTGTGAGCAGTCAAGTAAAATGTTGTGTAATACATGTGATATGCATTATAGCATTAACAGTAATATCTATGCTACCGCATTAAATGTAAACTAAAATACCCTAGAGAAGAGAAAATGAGAGAGAAAGAGAGAAGAAAAGACACAGGAAAAAAGAGAAAGAGAAGGGTCTGGGGGGGCTGCTTGAACGCTTGCTGGCCTTTTGTAAATGTCTACAATCCCCTGTTGGCAGGCAGAGGACCACTTTCAGCCATCAAGGAGGGGGCTCTGCTTTTGCCTTCTCCACTACAACAAATCACACACACAAATAACAGAGAGAAGTTTAGAGGATAGTCCAATATGGGGGAGAAAATAAAAAGCATGGTTAAGTTTTTATATACATGTAAGTTAATCTCAGCTTTCTTTTGAGGAGGTGCGTCTGTCTGCCCGTGGTCTGGGCTTGTTCAGCCCTCTCTTTCGGAGCAAGTCCCAGTCCCTAAAGCAGACCTTGGTATACTGTGCTTACTGGTGGAGGGGGTACAAAGAATTGGCTCTGGTGATTACTACAAGGATTAATAATGCATCATGGATGGCATTATGACCTTACAGTGTGGCAGAAGCTTTATACATGACATAATATGTGTATGGTTATAGGTTTGGTCTTTAGTTCCACAGTATATCAAGGGTCTGGGTTGAGAGAGCCGGTATAGACACCTCTCTCATTGCAATTAACAGAAGGATCGTACAAGATAGGACAAGGAGAGTGGCATGGCATCATTGATCACAGAATCAGATAGGCTTGTCAGATAAAAAATGGATACTATTCAATTCAATGGGCTTTATTGGCATGGGAAACATATGTTTACATTGCCAAAGCAAGTGAAATAAATATAATCTGAAATAGTTAGGATACATGCTTAATAGTGGTTAAAACCACAGGCTCATAGAACTCCATCCTGAAATCAATGGGGCGTCAGGCTTCACTCTCCCATCACTACGTCATACAATCCATACAATCAAGGATCATTCATACAGAAGCGGGAGAACAAAACACCAACCTTCGGCAAAAGGGACGACGATCAGCGCCCTGTCCACGAAGACGGTGTTGGTCAGATGTTGAGACACCCCCACCGACTCTGATTCTTGAAACTTCACAAAACACACACGCGACGTCACTGGCAGAGGCGATTCACTGCAATAAAAAACGTTTCTGTAGTTAACTAGTTAGTTCGCTAGCGACAGCATAGTCGATTGTATATAGCAAAACATCCCCGAAGTATCTAACCAACCTATTGTTAGCCAACTAACATTAGTTAATGTTTCGCCTTAGACCGCCAGAAATGGGGCCTCCTGATGCTAACGTTAGCATTGTTAATAATACTACATTGAAAAAAATCAAATCACAAACTGGTAGGAAGTGATTAACTAAATTAACAACTGTATCTAGCTAGCGACAACCGTTAAACAAATATGAAGCAGCTACTTACTCTGGTGGAAACAATTTGAGTTCTTCAATGGTTCCAAGAAACCCGAACAGCATTCGCATCTGCTCGGATGTTGTGCTTGGCGACACGTTCGTCACCTGCACTACGTTCGTTGTACAATTCATTTTTTCACAAAATAGTACAAACAAATATATATATAAACAATTACCTCTCTATTTCAGAATTATTTTCAGAAATATAGCCAATTAGTTGCTATCCTCGTCGAATGCGTTTTATAAACTCAAATAAACATCTCGATTCGTTTCGCCGCCATGTTGTCAGCGTGAATAGCCAAAAAAAAAGCGCATGCGCACTGTGAAAGTCCTGCAGCGATGTAGCTAGTACAGTCGCGGGCAAAAGTTTTGAGAATGCCACAATAATTGGTCTTCACAAAGTTTGCTGCTTCAGTGTTATATTTTTGTCAGATGTTACTATGGTATACTGAAGTATAATTACAAACATTTCATAAGTGTCAAAGGCTTTTATTGACAATTACATTAAGTTTATGCAAAGAGTCAATATTTGCAGTGTTGACCCTTCTTTTTCAAGACCTCTGCAATCTGCCCTGGCATGCTGTCAATTAACTTCTGGGCCACAACCTGACTGATGGCAGCCCATTCTTGCATAATCAATGCTTGGAGTTTGTCAGAATTTATGGGTTTTTGTTTGTCCACCTGCCTCTTGAGGATTGACCACAAGTTCTCAATGTGATTAAGGTCTGGGGAGTTTCCCGGCCATGGACCCAAAATGTCGATGTTTTGTTCCCCGAGCCACTTAGTTATCACGTTTTCCTTATGGCAAGGTGCTCCATCATGCTGGAAAAGGCATTGTTCGTCACCAAACTGGATGGTTGGGAGAAGTTGCTCTCAGAGGATGTGTTGATACCATTCTTTATTCATGGCTGTGTTCTTAGGCAAAATTGTGAGTGAGCCCACTCCCTTGGCTGAGAAGCAACCCCACACATGAATGGTCTCAGGATGCTTTACTGTTGGCATGACACAGGACTGATGGTAGCGCTCACCTTGTCTTCTCCGGACAAGCTTTTTTCCGGATGCCCCAAACAATCAGAAAGGGGATTCATCAGAGAAAATGACTTTACCCCAGTCCTCAGGAGTCCAATCCCTGTACCTTTTACAGAATATCAGTCTGTCCCTGATGTTTTTCCTGGAGAGAAGTGGCTTCCTCGCTGCCCTTCCAGGGTAGTGGGTTCGATCCCCGGGACCACCATAAAAATGTATGCACACATGACTGTAAGTCGCTTTGGATAAAAGCGTCTGCTAAATGGCATATTATATTATTATTATATATTATATTATTATTCTTGACACCAGGCCATCCTCCAAAAGTCTTCGCCTCACTGTGCGTGCAGATGCACTCACACCTGCCTGCTGCCATTCCTGAGCAAACTCTGCACTGGTGGTGCCCCGATCCCGCAGCTGAATCAACTTTAGGAGACGGTACTGGCGCTTGCTGGACCTTCTTGGGCGCCCTGAAGCCTTCTTCACAACAATTGAACCTCTCTCCTTGAAGTTCTTGATGATCCGAGAAATGGTTGATTTAGGTGCAATCTTATTAGCAGCAATATCCTTGCCTGTGAAGCCCTTTTTGTGCAAAGCAATGATGACAGCACGTGTTTCCTTGCAGGTAACCATGGTTAACAGAGGAAGAACAATGATTTCAAGCACCACCCTCCTTTTAAAGCTTCCAGTCTGTTATTCTAACTCAATCAGCATGACAGAGTGATCTCCAGCCTTGTCCTCGTCAACACTCTCACCTGTGTTAACGAGAGTCACTGACATGATGGCAGCTGGTCCTTTTGTGGCAGGGCTGAAATGCAGTGGAAATGTTTTTGGGGGTTTAAGTTCATTTTCATGGCAAAGAGGGACTTTGCAATTAATTGCAATTCATCTGATCACTCTTCATAACATTCTGGAGTATATGCAAATTGCCATCATAAAAACTGAGGCAGCAGACTTTGTGAAAATTAATATTTGTGTCATTGTCAAAACTTTTGACCACGACTGTAGAGATCTTCTTTGATTAGGTTTAACGGCGGTTGTCATCCAAGAAATGCTAGTAGAGGTCGCTCTCTCCCAGGAATCAAATGTGACATTTCTCACATTTCTGTGGCATGTAATAAACAGTGAATTTGATTTCTAGGCTCATTGAAATAGATGGTGTAACTCAGGCCAAGAGATATTTGATGTTTACCCCCCTGTTCAGATGCTAATCATAATCAATATGCTCTCACAGAAGTGAAACAAGCAAGCAAGAGCAATTGTTGCTCCGCTGTCTGGTCCTTACTGTCTTTCAGTCTGTCCTCCATGTTCCCCAGCTCCACTCTGCTCCACCAAAGTGGCTCCCATGTTGCACACCATGTCTCTCAGCTCCTTCAGCTCAGTCCAGATCTCAGGGGTGGTGGTAGTCTGGCCTCTCGTCCGTTTGTGAATCCTTTTTGGAGGTCATTTCTATCTGACGCTATAAAAGGCTGTGGGAGTACACAACCTGTTATTCAGCCGAAGGTCGCTCTTTATTTATGTCACATGACCTCAACCAAGCGATCTTATAAGACATATGTGTGTTTACAGTCTGTACTGTGTGTTATTTGTGAATACATTATGTTGCCTTCATATCTGATTCAGTCTCGCACACACAGACAGAGACGTTAGTTGTAGTCCAGTCACTAATTAACTACAAGATTGCTGAAAAACACTATGACAGGGGGAGAGTAGTTTGATAGTAAAAGTGTATGGGGGGGTATAGTAATTAAAGTCTAATAGTAACTATCAGGAGAGAGTTTGATAGTAAAAGGTTTTGGGTTCGATTCCCATGGGGGGCCAGTATGAAAAATGTATGCACTCACTCTGGATAAGAGCGTCTGCTAAATGACATAAATATAAATGTAATGTAAAAGTGCTTGTTTATTTAAAGAGAGTAAAAGTGTGGGGGGAGAGTAGTCTGAATTGGGTTCTGGAGGTATACTCCAACTCACACATCGCACTCATATGCCAGCCATGAGTGTTTCCAAGCCAGTGAGGTCACATCCACCAGTAGTGCTGGAGAGCTGCACTAGCTGGTTTCTTATGTGAAGACAACTCACAATGGCCCACATTCTCTGTGCACTCACTCACCCAGATCAGGTGATACCCTGCTAGGGCAGTGATTGGCTCTTGTCTCAGACCTTCCCCAAGGTGATTGGTTGAGTGACTAGCACTCTGCACGTGACCTCTACAATGAGCTTCCACCCACAATAGTAAAGAAGAGTGGGTGTTATTATATAGTGTGACATCAGCCCCGACAATCTCTATTACGGTTTTATAAGTACGTTTAAAATGACGTTTTATAACGAACCATGAGTATAGTATATATTTTTCATATATATTATTTCTATTAAAAATCCCACCTACGTACAGTTGTCTGTGTTTGTTTTTGTTCCTACAGCAGAATCAGACAAACTAGAGTGAAGCATCCTGGGAATATGCAAATCAGGACAGCTATGATTGGTCAGTAAAGGGATAGTTCGGGAATTTTGGCAATGAGGTCCTTTATCTACTTCCCCAAAATCAGATGAGCTCGTGGATACCACTCGTGGATGTAATTTATGCTCATCCCATTTCAATCCAGTAGATTGAAGCAGTGTATTATAAGAAAATAATGTGGTAGTCTTAGTAAAAATCATACAAAAGAGTGCTTTTTAAAATGTTCTTGCTTTTTAAAATGTTTATTTATTGGTTAAGAATAATAAAGGATAATTTGGGGCTTTAACCCCAGAACTACTCCCATCAGAAATAATATGAAGCCAACTTCATAAAATTGTTAGGTGGATAGTAGTATTGGCCAATTTAAGCAATAAGGCCCGAGGGGGTGTGACATATGGCCAATATACCCTGGCTAAGAGCTGTTCTTAAGCACGACGCAACGCGGAGTGCCTGGATACAGCCCTTAGCCGTGGTATATTGGCCATATACCACAAACCCCCGAGGTGCCTTATTGCTGTTATAAACTGGTTACCAACGTAATTAGAGCAGTAAAAATACATGTTTTGTCATACCTTGTAGAATAATAGTGAAGACATCAAACTATGAAATAACACATATGGAATCATGTAGTAACCAAAAAAGTGTTAAACAAATCAAAATATATTTTATATTTTAGATTCTTCAAATAGCCAGAGAACGCCAAGAGTGTGCAAAGCTGTAATCAAGGCAACGGGTGGCTATTTGAAGAATCTCAAATATAAAATATATTTAGATTTGTTTAACACTTTTTTGGTTACTACATGATACCATATCTGTTATTTCATAGTTTTGATGTCTTCACTATTTCTACAATGTAAAAAATAGTAAAAATAAAGAAAACCCTGGAATGAGTAGGTGTGTCCAACCTTTTGACTGGTACTGTATATATTTATAAATTGGGTGGTTCGTGCCCTGAATGCTGATTGGCTGACAGCCAATATACCGGCCGTATACCATGGGTATGACAAGACATTTATTTTTACTGCTCTAATTACGTTGGTAACCAGTTTATAACAGCAATAAGGCACCTCTGGGGTTTGTGGTATATGGCCAATATACCACGGCTAAGGGCTGTATCCAGGCACTCCACGTTGCGTCGTGCTTAAGAACAGCTCTTAGCCATGGTATATTGGCCATATGCCACACCCCCTGCTTGGTGTTCACGTCCACACTTCCAACATCTTTCATTTGTCTTGATCCAGGATTCTTTCTGTTCTTTGGAAAGGAGCTGAAAGTTGGTGCATTGATTCATGTAATGCTGCGTGGTGTTGCAGAACGGACAATACTTCTTTGGTTTCTCCCGTGAGCTTTCCTCCGGAGACTGGTTCTGTGCAGAGAGTTCGGCTTCGTCCTTTCTCTGCTCAACTCCATGGAGGATGGTGATGGTCTTGGGGAAGGATTTGTCTTTACGCTGATCTCGGCGTGAGCTAGGGTGGTCCCTGCTTTGGTCGCTACTGAACTGCGTGCCTTCTACTTGCACTCTCACCTCTTACTCGAGCCACTCTGCCAGGTGAAGGAGGGTTGGAATGGGTGTCTTGATGGAGTTCACACATCTCTTGAAGCTGGTTCTTAGGTCTTGTGGTAACTTAGCTAAGTGGCGGAAGAAGTATGAGCCACACCTCAGTTCTGTCTGTCCATTACTCCAGTGACTATTTGCAACGGTCAGGTGAGTAGTCGCGGCCGGGACAGTCAGGTGCGAGCTGACGACGGCGATCAGATGTAGGCTGACCGTAACGGTCAGGTGAGTAGTCGTGGCGGCGACGGTCAGGTGCAGGCTGACGACGGCGATCAGGTGTAGGCTGACCGCAGCAGTTAGGTGAGGAATGACGTTGGCGATCCTGTGAAGTCAGCCCTCTAGGTGGCACTGTAGGGCTACGAGTTCTGCAATGAGAAGTCGACCGGTCTCGCTGGTGCGATGGCTCAAGACATCGATGGGTTGACTGAGTAGATGATGACGGTCAGGATGACTGGTCTGAGAAGGAGAGCCCTCTGATCCCAAGGTTTTCAATGAGCTGCTCTATCTTATCACACTGCCTTTGTGACTGCAGTTTATCATCTCTGGTTGTCACCAGCTGTGCATGCTCAGGCTGACTTTGATGATGACAATCTCTAGTCGAGGTGCGCCTGCTATGGGGGGCTGGTGAGTTGGCCATTGATGAAGGTGAGGTTCCATCCTCACTGTTGCGGGTTAGCCTGGGTAGTGACTTGAACTGTTGGGGACCCATTGAAGCGGATGAATTTAGCTCTTCCGATAGCTCCAGTATCTCCGTATCAACTTCTCAGTTTCCTCTCCTATCAGCTTTAAGCACGTTACGACTGTTCTGGAAGAAGAACGGGTTTCTCTCTCATCTTGTACAGGAGGGTAGCTGCTGCTGGTCTTGTTGTGAGAGTAATTCCTTCGTGGTCCCTCGTTGGAGTGCTGTGTTGTTGTGTGTTGTGTCTGCCTTGACTCGTAGCTTACCTCATAGTCCACCAGACGATGTGGGGGGGCAAGTCTGACGGCGGGGACGAACCACAACTTGTGGAGGATCTTCTCTGGAGACTGGCAGCCTTGAACTCTGGAAGTTACTGAATCCGGCTCAAAGGACCATGAAAAATACGGGTTGTTCATGAATTCGAAGGACCAATAAAAAAGGGATAAAAAACGTAGGCGCTGGATTTTAGGCCGGTAGCAACCACCACAGGGTGTCCATTCAGAACACGAGGAAGCAGTAGTTCCAGTTCAAGGTTGAATGAAGATCCACACACACACATACAACACCACTCTCTCTGATACTAATTGTGGTTGTTTAGCTGCACGCACAATAAACATCAGAAAAAAAAGCAATTTCATCTAAGGAGGTAGAATAAGCAGGAGAGAAAAACAGGTTGGTCATCAGAATGGAAACTACACACTGCCTGAGGCCTGGTCTGGTATTATGTTAAGTCCCGGGGAAAAAAGTCTGCTGATTGGCTAATAAAATTATGATGATTGGCGTGACCTTATTCCAATAGGAAAACCAAAAGAAAGTTGGGGTCTTGGAAAGGAGATGAGTTGGCCGTTTTTACATCTACCATAAAACTTTTTAACAAATTGAAAATGTATCTCTTAGGTTTATGTACTTTTGTTTGTATATTTCTGTTTTGTATTTGTTTTATTGTTCATAATAAAAAAAACAAAAAAACAATTATAATTTAAAAAAAGTTATACATCCGGTGAAATATCTGTCTCATTGTTCTGTCTGTGGTCATAATACGGGGGGGGGGGGGAGACAGCGTAAGCGGATACTGATGTGGATTGTGAATCTAATGGCGGTGGAATCAAGGCGAATTGGAATAAATAAAATAAAATACAATTTTATTTGTCACATACACGTGTTTAGCAGATGTTATTGCGGGTGAAGCGAAATGCTTGCGCTTCTAGCTCCGACAGTGCAGTAATATCTAACAAGTAATATCTAACAATTTCACAACATATACTCAATACACACAAATCTAAGTAAGGAATGGAATTTAAGAATATATACATATATGGACAAGCAATGACAGAGCGGCATGGACTAAGGTACAGTAGAATATTATAGAATACAGTATATAAGTGACTAGTGTTCCATTTCTTAAAGTGGCCAGTGATTTCAATAGGCAGCAGCAGCCTCTAGTGTGCTAGTGATGGCTATTTAACAGTCTGATGGCCTTGAGATAGAAGCTGTTTTTCATTCTCTCGGTCCCAGCTTTGATTCACCTGTACTGACCTCGCCTTCTGGATGATAGCAGGGTGAACAGGCAGTGGCTCGGGTCATTGATGTCCTTGATGATCTTTTTGGCCTTCCTGTGACATCGGGTGCTGTAGGTGTCCTGGAGGGCGGGTAGTTTGCCCCCGGTAATGCGTTCAGCAGACCGCACCACCCTCTGGAGAGCCCTGCGGTTACGGGCGGTGCAGTTGCCGTACCAAGCGGTGATACAGCCCGACAGAATGCTCTCAATTGTGCATCTGTAAATGTTTGTGAGGGTTTTAGTTGCCAAGCCAAATTTCTTCAGCCTCCTGAGGTGGACCATTTAAGTTTATTAGTGATGTGTACGCCAAGGAACTTGAAGCTTTCCACCTTCTCCATTACAGTCCCGTCAATGTGGATAGGGGGGTGCACCCTCTGCTTTCCTGAAGTCCACAATCATCTCCTTTGTTTTGTTGACGTTGAGTGAGAGGTTATTTTCCTGGCACCACACTCCCAGAGCCCTCACCTTCTCCCTGTAGGATGTCTCGTCATTGTTGGTAATCAAGCCTACTACTGTTGTGTCATCTGCAAACTTGATGATTGAGTTGGAGGCGTGCTTGGCCACGCAGTCATGGGTGAACAGGGAGTACAGGAGGGGGCTGATCACGCACCCTTGTGGGGCCCCAGTGTTGAGGATCAGGGAAGTGGAGATGTTGTTTCCTACCTTCACTACCTGGGGGCAGCCCGTCAGGAAGTCCAGGACCCAGTTGCACAGGACCCAGGGCCTCGAGCTTAATGATGAGCATGGAGGGACTATGGTGTTGAATGCTGAGCTATAGTCAATGAACAGCATTCTTACATAGGTATTCCTCTTGTCCAGATGGGATAGGGCAGTGTGCAGTGTAATGGCGATTGCATTGTCTGTGGATCTATTGGGGCAGTAAGCCCCAATAGAATATTGTCCAAAAGAATGAAAAACAGAGCAAAGTAGCGTGCAGTACTGAGAATGTCCCTTTGTATCTTGTAGGAGTATGGTTTGTTAATAAGGAGCAGCTGATCGGATTACCAATCTTGAAGAATCCATTTGAGATATCCAAACTGGTGGAGAGAGTGCTGGGTAAAGTAAAGGCTGTGAGGATCACGAGAGGCGAGCTTGTATTAGATTGTTTGTACTTCTGAGGATCAAAAGGAACGTGTGTTGCGTCTCACCCGATTTGAAAAGTATGACGTGTCGTGTTTGTCTCTTCGGAACAGGGCACCCCTCAAGGGGTTAATATCTGGCGTCTCGTGGGAAGTCGATATTGAAGAGATGAAAAATATTCCTGGAGTGATTGATGCACGTCAGATGAATCGTGTGGTGAATGAAGAAAAAGTTGTCTATCTGTTCTTTTGTTTTTTGATATGGAGTCTCTCCCTACTCAAGTGCAGTTGGGGTATATAAACTACAGAGTCAGATAATTTATTCCAAGACCAATGCAGTGTAATCACTGTAAAGCTTTTGGAAATGTTTCAAGCGTTTGCAGAAGGGAGAAGCCGAGATGTCGAAGTTGTGGAAAATATCATATTGTGTATTAAAAGTGATGAAAATGTGACATGTTGCAATTGTGGTGGGAACCATGCAGCCGCTTCTTTGGAATGCCAGACAAGGGTGAAAGAGAATAAGGTGGCCAAAGGCAGGGCTGTCCAGAACATTTCATGTGCAGTGGCTGTTAAAAGGGTTGAGGGTTCGAATGGTGCTCCGGAAGAGTCCATGGTGGTGGATTGGCCTTCACTGCAGGCTGCAGGGGTTGCCTTTCACCAGCAGGACCCAGATATTAAGAAGGTTGATTTTGTGGCGTTTATAGCTATGGTGATTAATGGCACTGCCAAGGTGGAGAGGAAGTCCAGGAAAATAGATATAATTGTGGATGCGGAGACTGAAAGACTTCTCGGCGGAGGAGTTGCATGGAGTTTTGTTACAAGCCGTACCACCCTCTCAGGCCCTAGAGCCTGAGAAGGGAGATATGGAGATTTGAAGGACGGAATAAATTGAAGTTTCGTTTTTTGTCAATGTACTATTTTTATTTGGGTGGGAGGATTATCTTTCCCTATCACGTATGGAATTTCTTTTTACCTTGTTTTTTCAACCCTGTCCAGTTGGGTTTTTGGGTTGTAGTCCGCCATATAACCCACAGAAGAAGAAGAAGAAGAAGAAGAAGAAGAAGAAGAAGAAGAAGAAGAAGAAGAAGAAGAAGAGTCATAATACCCATAAAACCTAGCGGTAAAACCCGGAAATGGTTCCAATCGTTTTCTCACCATTAATTTTTCCATTGGGGATTTTAGAACTACTTCATATAAGGTCTGTGTTTCGTGTAGGCTTACCCTGGCGTGACGTTTTGATAACCGCGCAAATCTCTCTCGGACAAGGTAACTTTTATCAATTCGCCTGTAATTACCCCCCAAAATTGAAATGATAATTAGCCGTTAATGTGGCTATCATACAGAACTACACATCCTGTCGCAAGCTTTGATGTCATCCCTCAAGGCACATTTCTAAGTAACCTAGCAAGTATTATATACTTTTTTTAGTTTCTACCTTTTAGCATTTTTAAATTACTCTAATTATTTTGAATTACCCTCTGGCCTTTGTAGCGAACTAGCTAACCATAGGTCTCTCCATCGATCAGAAGCAAGGATGGTTCTGTGGTATGTACCGGACTGTAACCACTACTCCGATAAGCACACGTGCATTTTTTTTTCTTTTTTCGACCTCTTTAATTGAGAGGCATCGCTGGAGCCGTGTGATAAGGTAAGCCCTGTTCGCTAACTGCTAAGAAGCTATTTTGGTTAGGTCAAACATCTGTGGTTATCTAGGTGCTTATGACAATTGGATAGATAACCACCGACTGTAGTTACATGTACAATGCAAAATAAAACCAGCATAGGCCAGTATAATGACTGTTGTGACCTCTTGTTAGTTAGCTAGCTAGTTAACGTTAGCTCACGGTTTGTGTAGTCATACTTTTTCACATGGTGACATGCTAGCTAGCGTTAGCCCACCAGGGAAGGGATATTTAGCTAGCTAGTTAACGTTAACTCACTGTTTGTGTAGTCAGACTTGCTAGTTAATGTCAGGCCGGCCCCATGGCAAGGATAGTTGATTAGCTAGCATGTCACCACTTAGAGAAGTCTGACTACACGAACCATGAGCTAATGTTAACTAGCTAGCTAAATATTGCCTGGTAGGCTAGCTAGTTAGGCACCTTGGTTGGCTAGTTGGCTACGTTAGCTGAAGTTGGCTAGCTAGCTCAAAAAGGACTTGTGGGCTCAATGTTTTCCCCATACAAAACACAAACGGTTTTGTTCCACGAGTGCATCTGTTGTACATGACTAATCAAATGACCTGTGAAGTCAGTTATACGTGTCAGCAGGGATAGAAATTATGCTAGACCGAGGCTAGTACTTTTCAGACTGGGCTAGTAGACAATGTGCAAAACTAGCCTGACACAGCAGTGAAGTGGCTAGTAGAAAATGTGCCAAACTAGCCTGACACAGCAGTGAAATGTTGCCTTAACAAACATCGTATGCCACAGATTTAGGACCTGAATGTAGAAAAACAGTTGTGGAGACTACAGCACATTGAGCCTGTGGACGGACAGATCAGTAACTCATCAAATATGATGCAATATTGTGTGAAACATTGAATTTGTAGATGCATTGAAATTGTGACTTTATGTCCCCTTTCCCCTCCCCCCTTTTTTTTTAGACATGATGCGTGATATGTGGAACATCAAGCTCAACCCACGAGAAGCAGTGCATGATCAACGCCACCCTCAGCAAGGAGATCTGCTGGAAGTGATGTACTCTCTCACTCTCTCACTCTGGGGGTCAGTCATCATTTAAACATCTCATATACAGTGGGGGAAAAAAGTATTTAGTCAGCCACCAATTGTGCAAGTTCTCCCACTTAAAAAGATGAGAGAGGCCTGTAATTTTCATCATAGGTACATGTCAACTATGACAGACAAATTGAGAAAAATAAATCCAGAAAATCACATTGTAGGATTTTTAATGAATTTATTTGCAAATTATGGTGGAAAATAAGTATTTGGTCACCTACAAACAAGCAAGATTTCTGGCTCTCACAGACCTGTAACTTCTTCTTTAAGAGGCTCCTCTGTCCTCCACTCGTTACGTGTATTAATGGCACCTGTTTGAACTTGTTATCAGTATAAAAGACACCTGTCCACAACCTCAAACAGTCACACTCCAAACTCCACTATGGCCAAGACCAAAGAGCTGTCAAAGGACACCAGAAACAAAATTGTAGACCTGCACCAGGCTGGGAAGACTGAATCTGCAATAGGTAAGCAGCTTGGTTTGAAGAAATCAACTGTGGGAGCAATTATTAGGAAATGGAAGACATACAAGACCACTGATAATCTCCCTCGATCTGGGGCTCCACGCAAGATCTCACCCCGTGGGGTCAAAATGATCACAAGAACGGTGAGCAAAAATCCCAGAACCACACGGGGGGACCTAGTGAATGAACTGCAGAGAGCTGGGACCAAAGTAACAAAGCCTACCATCAGTAACACACTACGCCGCCAGGGACTCAAATCCTGCAGTGCAAGACGTGTCCCCCTGCTTAAGCCAGTACATGTCCAGGCCCGTCTGAAGTTTGCTAGAGTGCATTTGGATGATCCAGAAGAGGATTGGGAGAATATCATATGGTCAGATGAAACCAAAATATAACTTTTTGGTAAAAACTCAACTCGTCGTGTTTGGAGGACAAATAATGCTGAGTTGCATCCAAAGAACACCATACCTGCTGTGAAGCATGGGGGTGGAAACTTCATGCTTTTGGGCTGTTTTTCTACAAAGGGACCAGGACGACTGATCCGTGTAAAGGAAAGATTTTGAGTGAAAACCTCCTTCCATCAGCAAGGGCATTGAAGATGAAACGTGGCTGGGTCTTTCAGCATGACAATGATCCCAAACACACCGCCCGGGCAACGAAGGAGTGACTTCGTAAGAAGCATTTCAAGGTCCTGGAGTGGCCTAGCCAGTCTCCAGATCTCAACCCCATAGAAAATCTTTGGAGGGAGTTGAAAGTCCGTGTTGCCCAGCGACAGCCCCAAAACATCACTGCTCTAGAGGAGATCTGCATGGAGGAATGGGCCAAAATACCAGCAACAGTGTGTGAAAACCTTGTGAAGACTTACAGAAAACGTTTGACCTGTGTCATTGCCAACAAAGGGTATATAACAAAGTATTGAGAAACTTTTGTTATTGACCAAATACTTATTTTCCACCATAATTTGCAAATAAATTTATATAAAATCCTACAATGTGATTTTCTGGATTTTTCTTTCTCATTTTGTCTGTCATAGTTGACGTGTACCTATGATGAAAATTACAGGCCTCTCTCATCTTTTTAAGTGGGAGAACTTGCACAATTGGTGGCTGACTAAATACTTTTTTCCCCCACTGTATAAATTCCCACTTTGCCCATGATAAAATGCAATGTGAATTGTGTTGTACTACTGAGTGAAACTGAGGAGATGCACTCAGACCAGCCTTTGTGATTGAACTTACGTTAACTACATTACTTTAGTTGGCTGCTTTAAGCAAAACTTGAATGTAATATAACCTATTCTAGGAGCCTATTGTTTGTGTATGATTTTTATTCATTGTTCACTTGTTTTTCAACAATGTCAGGTACAGGCAGGGATGACTGGGGCCTTCAGCAAGTAAGACACAGGGGGTAAGAAATCATTTGAACATCACAGATATAAATTCCCACTGTGCCCATGATAAAGTTAACTACATTACTTTAGTGGGCTGCTTTGAGCAAAACCTGTATGTAATATAACCTATTCTGGGAGCCTAATGTGTGTGTATGAACTATGTGGAATATTTTTGGACCATTGGCTTCCCTGAAAACAGGTACTGACAGGAGGAGCAATATGAGGTCGTCACGCTGGATGGGGATGGTGATGGAGGCTTTGGTCCGCACAACGAAGAAGCAGGTGTCTCTTTCAGTGATGTGGAGCTGACCTTGGACCTGGTGCCAGTAAGGATGTTCTTCACGGAGGCTGTAATACCCTCGCTCCCTCCAATGGTAAGGTCCCTTGCACCATAAGGACACTTGGCGTCCACCACTGCTGTGGTGCCCACCAGACCATCCTGGGAGGCACCCAGGATCCCAGACCCCATGACCCAAAGCCCTGACTCCTGCACATCCATCCCTGTAGCCATTTTGAATGCCTTGATGCCATCATCTTCGTTATCTGTGCCCCACTTTACAGACAACACCCCACCCAACGACTGATCTAAGGACCCCTTTTAGCAGCGACGGAGAAACGTGCTTGGCCCTAACCACTGCTCCATAATTGCTGGCCGTCAACCTCCCTCTCCTCATGGTGTGACAGTTGGGGTTGGTGCACTGTCTAACTGTTGCCTGCCGTATAGCCTCCTGCAGCTCCACCGACAGCGCCATGCCAGCCAGGAAGCCTGCATACCCCAGGTGCCCTTGTTTTTTAACAATGTCCGGTACATTTAAGGATGACGGCGAGGGTAGCGGTTGTTCTGGCTCAGGTTTAAGGAGACATTCCACTGAACCTGCCTCTGATACGGTTCCTTAGCCACTGAAGATCCTCCTCTGTGGGCTCTCGGGACAGAGGGTTGTAGTTTTCGGCCGGATATACAGTGGCTTGCGAAAGTATTCACCCCCATTGGCATTTTTCCTATTTTGTTGCCTTACAACCTGGAATTAAAATTGATTTTTTGGGGGGTTTGTATCATTTCATTTACACAACATGCCTACCACTTTGAAGATGCAAAATATTTTTTCTTGTGAAACAAACAAGAAATAAGACTAAAAAATTGAGATAAAAAATATTGATAAAACTCACCTTGTCCAAGAGAAAATTACACAGTTGTAAAAAAGTCACACCAAGGTAAACCTACACCAAACACACACTTAATTTGAAGTGTTTGTAACATTCACAATGTGAAAAATGAATAGCAGAAAAACCATTTAAACAATTTGCGTGTTTTTATGGGTATTATGTTATGTCCGCTGTGGCGGACTATAGTGTCACATCAGACACATCAATCTCTATTACAGCTTTACAACTACATTTAAAAGTACCATTTAAAAAGAATCATGAGTAGACTATATATTTTCCATTTGTATTATTTTTTATCAAAAATCCCACCTAGGTACAGTTGTCTGTGTTTGTTTCTGTTTCTACAACAAACTCATACAAACTAGAGTGAAGCATGCTGGGAATATGCAAATCAGGACAGCTAAAATCGGTCATTAAAGGGATAGTTCTGGATTTTGGCAATGAGGCCCTTTATCTTCTTCCCCAGAGTCAGATGAATTCATAGATACCATGTTGATGTATCTGCGTCCAGTATGAAGGAAGTTAGAAGAAGTTTCGGGAGCTAATGCTAACTATTGTTAGCAGAATGAGTGGAAGTCTACGGGATGGGCTAGCATGCTAATTACATTTCTGTTAATCCCATGTCATTCCAGTAGACAGCAGCAGTGTACTATAAGAAAATAATGTGGTAGTCATAGTAAAATGTTAATCATAAAAAATAGTTATTTTTAAACTGTTCTTTCTTTTTAAACTGTTTATTTATTGGTTAAGAATAAATTTGGGGCTTTAACCCAAACTTAAACTAACTTCTCCCATCAGAAAGAATATGTATGCACACCCAGAGACATCATGCCCATAGGGGGCACAGGAGCATTTGCCCCCTCAGATTTCTCCAGTTTTAATATATATATATATATATACATACAGTGCATTCGGAAGGTATTCAGACACCTTGACATTTTCCACATTTTGTTATGTTACTGCCTTATTCTAAAATGGATTAAATAAAACATTTTCCTCATCAATCTACACAAAATACCCCATAACGACAAAGCGAAAACAGGGTTTTTAGAAATGTTTGCTAATGTATTAAAAATAAAAAAAACAAATACCTTATTTACATAAGTATTCATACACATTGCTATGAGACACGAAATTGAGCTCAGGTGCATCCGGTTTCCATTGATCATCCTTGAGATGTTTCTACAACTTGATTGGAGTCCACCTGTGGTAAATTCAATTGATTGGACATGCACACACCTGTCTATATAAGGTCCCACAGTTGACAGTGCATGTAAGAGCAAAAACCAAGCCATGAGGTTGAAGGAATTGTTCCTCGAGCTCCGAGACAGGATTATGTCGAGGCACAAATCTGGGGAAGGGTACCAAACCATTTCTGCAGCATTGAAGGTCCCCAAGAACACAGTGGCATCCATCATTCTTAAATGGAAGAAGTTTGGAACCACCAAGTCTCTTCCTAGAGCTGGCTGCCTGGCCAAACTGACCAATAGGGGGAGAAGGGCCTTGGTCAGGGAGGTGAACAAGAACCTGATGGTCACTCTGACAAAGCTCCAGAGTTACTCATTGGAGATGGGAGAGTCTTCCAGAAGGACAACCATCTCTGTAGCACTCCACCAATCAGGTCTTTATGTGAGAGTGGCCCGACAGAAGCCACTCCTCAGTAAAAGGCACATGACAGCCCACTTGGGAGTTTGCCAAAAGGCACCTAAAGACTCTCAGACCATGAGAAACAAGATTCTCTGGTCTGATGAAACCAAGATTGAACTCTTTGGCTTGAATGCCAAGAGTCACGTCTGGAGGAAACCTGGCACCATCCCTACGGTGAAGCATGGTGTGGCAACATCATGCTGTGGGGATGTTTTTTAGCGGCCGGGACTGTGAGACTAGTCAGTATCGAGGGAAAGATGAACGAAGCAAAGTACAGAGAGATCCTTGATGAAAACCTGCTCCAGAACACTCAGGACCTCGGACTGGGGCGAAGGTTCACCTTCCAACAAGACAACGACCCTAAGCACACAGCCAAGGCCACACAGGAGTGGCTTCAGGACAAGTCTCTGAATGTCCTTGAGTGGCCCTGCCAGATCCCAGACCCGAACAGGATCAAACATCTCTGGAGACATCTGAAAATAGCTGTGCAGCGACACTCCCCATCCAACCTGACAGAGCTTGAGAGGATCTGCAGAGAAGAATGGGAGAAACTCCCCAAATACAGGTGTGCCAAGCTTGTAGTGTCATACCCAAGAAGACTGGAGGCTGTAATCTCTGCCAAAGGTGCTTCAACAAAGTACTGAGTAAAGGGTCTGAATTCTTATGTAAATGTAATATTTCCATTTTTTATTTTGTATACATGTGCACAAATTTCAAAAAAAAAAAATGTTTTTTATTTCTCATTATGGGGAATTGTGTGTAGATTGATAAGGGGTGGAAATGATATAATCCATTTTAGAATAAGACTGTAACATAACAAAATGTGGAAAAATTGAAGGGGTCTGAATATTTTCCGAATGCACTGTATTTTTATTTATTTATTATTTCTCTGTATCACTACTATCCAGCAAGCAATTTTATGAAGATGGCTGTAACTAGCCCAGATAGGTTCCAAATCTCCCAACCTCATAATTAGCCATCAAGAAGCCATGTCAGGCTATCAATCAAATTAGAGTAACTAGCTTGTCTCACTATTTTAGCTGGCATGCCTAGCGACAAGGTTGGTAGACTTTAGAAAAGTAAGCAATTATTAAATGTACTGAATAAGACTCACATTTCTTTCAATCTTTTACCTAGATTTTAGCAGTGATGCAGAAAAGCATATTTAATTTCTTTTTTTTTTAAACACCAGTCAGGAGGATACAGACAGCTCAGTAGGTATGCTTAGATAAACAGAAGGAGAAAAAAATACTGTATCAAAATTATATATATATATGTAAAATTGTGTGGGTAGAGTAGTCTAATAGTAACTGAAGTTTAATAGTAAAAGTGTTCATTTATTTAGTTGAAAGAGTAAAAGTGAGTGAGTGGGGGACAGTAGTTTGATAGTAAAAGTGTGGGTGGAGAGTAGTCTGAATTGGGTTCTGGAGGTGTACTCCAACTCACACATTGCACTCATATGCCAGCCATGAGTGTTTCCAAGCCAGTGAGGTCACATCCACCAGTAGTGCTGGAGATGTGCATTGACTGGTTTCTTATGTGAAGACAGCTCACAATGGCCCATATTCTCTGTGCACTCACTCACCCAGAGCAGGTGATGCCCTGCTAGGGCAGCGATCAGCTCTTGTCTCAGACCTTCCCCAAGGTGATTGGTTGAGTGACTCTCACTCTGCATGTGACCTCTACAATGAGCTTCCACCCACAGAAACAGAGTTGGGTCAGTGTTGTTGTATAGTGTCACATCTTACTCAACCTTCTCTATTACGGTTTTACAACTACGTTCAAAAGTACCATTTAGAAAGAATCATGAGTAGAATATATATTTTCCATTTGTATTATTTTTATCAAAAATCCCACCTAGGTACAGTTGTCTGTGTTTGTTTCTGTTTCTACAACAAACTCATACAAACTAGAGTGAAGCATGCTGGGAATATGCAAATCAGGACAGCTAAAATCGGTCATTAAAGGGATAGTTCTGGATTTTGGCAATGAGGCCCTTTATCTTCTTCCCCAGAGTCAGATGAATTCATAGATACCATTTTGATGTATCTGTATCCAGTATGAAGGAAGTTAGAAGAAGTTTCGGGAGCTAATGCTAACTATCGTTAGCAGAATGAGTGGAAGTCTACGGGATGGGCTAGCATGCTAATTACATTTCTGTTAATCCCATGTAATTCCAGTAGATGGCAGCAGTGTACTCTAAGAAAATAATGTGGTAGTCATAGTAAAACGATAATCATACAAAATAGTTATTTTTAAACTGTTCTTTCTTTTTAAACTGTTTATTTATTCGTTAAGAAATATAAAGGATAATTTGGGGCTTTAACCCCACAACTTCTCTATCAGAAAGAATATGTATGCACACCCAGAGGCATCATGCCCATAGGGGACACAGGAGCACTTGCTCCCTCAGATTTCTCCAGTTTTAATATATATATATATATATATATATATATATATATATATATATATATATATTTACATTTACATTTACGTCATTTAGCAGACGCTCTTATCCAGAGCGACTTACAAATAGGTGCATTCACCTTATAGCCAGTGGGATAACAAAGCGAAAACAATGTTTTTATTTTATTTTATTTATTTATTTTATTTGGGGGGGGGGGGGGGGGGGGGGGGGTTGGAGTAAAGGGGGGGGTGGGGGTAGAGGGATTACTTTATCCTATCCCAGGTATTCCTTAAAGAGGTGGGATTTCAAATGTCTCCGGAAGGTGGTGAGTGACTCCGCTGTCCTGGCGTCGTGAGGGAGCTTGTTCCACCATTGGGGTGCCAGAACAGCGAACAGTTTTGACTGGGCTGAGCGGGAACTATGCTTCCGCAGAGGTAGGGGAGCCAGCAGGCCAGAGGTGGATGAACGCAGTGCCCTCGTTTGGGTGTAGGGACTGATCAGAGCATATATATATATATACAGTGCATTCGGAAGGTATTCAGACACCTTGACATTTTCCACATTTTGTATTGTTACAGCCTTATTCTAAAATGGATTAAATAAAACATTTTCCTCATCAATCTACACAAAATACCCCAGAACAACAAAGCGAAAACAGGGTTTTTAGAAATGATTGCTAATTTATAAAAAAATAAAAATAGAAATACCTTATTTACATAAGTATTCAGACCCTTTGCTATGAGACACGAAATTGAGCTCAGGTGCATCCGGTTTCCATTGATCATCCTTGAGATGTTTCTACAACTTGATTGGAGTCCACCTGTGGTAAATTCAATTGATTGGACATGATTTGGAAAGGCACACACCTGTCTATATAAGGTCCCACAGTTGACAGTAAATGTAAGAGCAAAAACCAAGCCATGAGGTCGAAGGAATTGTTCCTCGAGCTCCGAGACAGGATTATGTCGAGGTACAAATCTGGGGAAGGGTACCAAACCATTTCTGCAGCATTGAAGGTCCCCAAGAACACAGTGGCATCCATCATTCTTAAATGGAAGAAGTTTGGAACCACCAAGTCTCTTCCTAGAGCTGGCCGCCTGGCCAAACTGACCAATAGGGGGAGAAGGGCCTTGGTCAGGGAGGCGAACGAGAACCCGATGGTCACTCTGACAAAGCTCCAGAGTTACTCATTGGAGATGGGAGAGTCTTCCAGAAGGACAACCATCTCTGTAGCACTCCACCAATCAGGTCTTTATGTGAGAGTGGCCCGACAGAAGCCACTCCTCAGTAAAAGGCACATGACAGCCCACTTGGAGTTTGCCAAAAGGCACCTAAAGACTCTCAGACCATGAGAAACAAGATTCACTGGTCTGATGAAACCAAGATTGAACTCTTTGGCTCGAATGCCAAGAGTCACGTCTGGAGGAAACCTGGCACCATCCCTACGGTGAAGCATGGTGTGGCAACATCATGCTGTGGGGATGTTTTTTAGCGGCCGGGACTGTGAGACTAGTCAGGATCGAGGGAAAGATGAACGAAGCAAAGTACAGAGAGATCCTTGATGAAAACCTGCTCCAGAACACTCAGGACCTCGGACTGGGGCGAAGGTTCACCTTCCAACAAGACAACGACCCTAAGCACACAGCCAAGGCCACGCAGGAGTGGCTTCAGGACAAGTCTCTGAATGTCCTTGAGTTGCCCTGCCAGATCCCAGACCTGAACACGATCAAACATCTCTGGAGAGATCTGAAAATAGCTGTGCAGCGACACTCCCCATCCAACCTGACAGAGCTTGAGAGGATCTGCAGAGAAGAATGGGAGAAACTCCCCAAATACAGGTGTGCCAAGCTTGTAGTGTCATACCCAAGAAGACTGGAGGCTGTAATCTCTGCCAAAGGTGCTTCAACAAAGTACTGAGTAAAGGGTCTGAATTCTTATGTAAATGTAATATTTCCATTTTTTATTTTGTATACATGTGCACAAATTTCAAAAAAAAAAAACGTTTTTTATTTCTCATTATGGGGAATTGTGTGTAGATTGATAAGGGGTGGAAATGATATAATCCATTTTAGAATAAGACTGTAACATAACAAAATGTGGAAAAATTGAAGGGGTCTGAATATTTTCCGAATGCACTGTATTTTTATTTATTTATTATTTCTCTGTATCACTACTATCCAGCAAGCAATTTTATGAAGATGGCTGTAACTAGCCCAGATAGGTTCCAAATCTCCCAACCTCATAATTAGCCATCAAGAAGCCATGTCAGGCTATCAATCAAATTAGAGTAACTAGCTTGTCTCACTATTTTAGCTGGCATGCCTAGCGACAAGGTTGGTAGACTTTAGAAAAGTAAGCAATTATTAAATGTACTGAATAAGACTCACATTTCTTTCAATCTTTTACCTAGATTTTAGCAGTGATGCAGAAAAGCATATTTAATTTCTTTTTTTTTTAAACACCAGTCAGGAGGATACAGACAGCTCAGTAGGTATGCTTAGATAAACAGAAGGAGAAAAAAATACTGTATCAAAATTATATATATATATGTAAAATTGTGTGGGTAGAGTAGTCTAATAGTAACTGAAGTTTAATAGTAAAAGTGTTCATTTATTTAGTTGAAAGAGTAAAAGTGAGTGAGTGGGGGACAGTAGTTTGATAGTAAAAGTGTGGGTGGAGAGTAGTCTGAATTGGGTTCTGGAGGTGTACTCCAACTCACACATTGCACTCATATGCCAGCCATGAGTGTTTCCAAGCCAGTGAGGTCACATCCACCAGTAGTGCTGGAGATGTGCATTGACTGGTTTCTTATGTGAAGACAGCTCACAATGGCCCATATTCTCTGTGCACTCACTCACCCAGAGCAGGTGATGCCCTGCTAGGGCAGCGATCAGCTCTTGTCTCAGACCTTCCCCAAGGTGATTGGTTGAGTGACTCTCACTCTGCATGTGACCTCTACAATGAGCTTCCACCCACAGAAACAGAGTTGGGTCAGTGTTGTTGTATAGTGTCACATCTTACTCAACCTTCTCTATTACGGTTTTACAACTACGTTCAAAAGTACCATTTAGAAAGAATCATGAGTAGAATATATATTTTCCATTTGTATTATTTTTATCAAAAATCCCACCTAGGTACAGTTGTCTGTGTTTGTTTCTGTTTCTACAACAAACTCATACAAACTAGAGTGAAGCATGCTGGGAATATGCAAATCAGGACAGCTAAAATCGGTCATTAAAGGGATAGTTCTGGATTTTGGCAATGAGGCCCTTTATCTTCTTCCCCAGAGTCAGATGAATTCATAGATACCATTTTGATGTATCTGTATCCAGTATGAAGGAAGTTAGAAGAAGTTTCGGGAGCTAATGCTAACTATCGTTAGCAGAATGAGTGGAAGTCTACGGGATGGGCTAGCATGCTAATTACATTTCTGTTAATCCCATGTAATTCCAGTAGATGGCAGCAGTGTACTCTAAGAAAATAATGTGGTAGTCATAGTAAAACGATAATCATACAAAATAGTTATTTTTAAACTGTTCTTTCTTTTTAAACTGTTTATTTATTCGTTAAGAAATATAAAGGATAATTTGGGGCTTTAACCCCACAACTTCTCTATCAGAAAGAATATGTATGCACACCCAGAGGCATCATGCCCATAGGGGACACAGGAGCACTTGCTCCCTCAGATTTCTCCAGTTTTAATATATATATATATATATATATATATATATATATATATATATATATATTTACATTTACATTTACGTCATTTAGCAGACGCTCTTATCCAGAGCGACTTACAAATAGGTGCATTCACCTTATAGCCAGTGGGATAACAAAGCGAAAACAATGTTTTTATTTTATTTTATTTATTTATTTTATTTGGGGGGGGGGGGGGGGGGGGGGGGGTTGGAGTAAAGGGGGGGGTGGGGGTAGAGGGATTACTTTATCCTATCCCAGGTATTCCTTAAAGAGGTGGGATTTCAAATGTCTCCGGAAGGTGGTGAGTGACTCCGCTGTCCTGGCGTCGTGAGGGAGCTTGTTCCACCATTGGGGTGCCAGAACAGCGAACAGTTTTGACTGGGCTGAGCGGGAACTATGCTTCCGCAGAGGTAGGGGAGCCAGCAGGCCAGAGGTGGATGAACGCAGTGCCCTCGTTTGGGTGTAGGGACTGATCAGAGCATATATATATATATACAGTGCATTCGGAAGGTATTCAGACACCTTGACATTTTCCACATTTTGTATTGTTACAGCCTTATTCTAAAATGGATTAAATAAAACATTTTCCTCATCAATCTACACAAAATACCCCAGAACAACAAAGCGAAAACAGGGTTTTTAGAAATGATTGCTAATTTATAAAAAAATAAAAATAGAAATACCTTATTTACATAAGTATTCAGACCCTTTGCTATGAGACACGAAATTGAGCTCAGGTGCATCCGGTTTCCATTGATCATCCTTGAGATGTTTCTACAACTTGATTGGAGTCCACCTGTGGTAAATTCAATTGATTGGACATGATTTGGAAAGGCACACACCTGTCTATATAAGGTCCCACAGTTGACAGTAAATGTAAGAGCAAAAACCAAGCCATGAGGTCGAAGGAATTGTTCCTCGAGCTCCGAGACAGGATTATGTCGAGGTACAAATCTGGGGAAGGGTACCAAACCATTTCTGCAGCATTGAAGGTCCCCAAGAACACAGTGGCATCCATCATTCTTAAATGGAAGAAGTTTGGAACCACCAAGTCTCTTCCTAGAGCTGGCCGCCTGGCCAAACTGACCAATAGGGGGAGAAGGGCCTTGGTCAGGGAGGCGAACGAGAACCCGATGGTCACTCTGACAAAGCTCCAGAGTTACTCATTGGAGATGGGAGAGTCTTCCAGAAGGACAACCATCTCTGTAGCACTCCACCAATCAGGTCTTTATGTGAGAGTGGCCCGACAGAAGCCACTCCTCAGTAAAAGGCACATGACAGCCCACTTGGAGTTTGCCAAAAGGCACCTAAAGACTCTCAGACCATGAGAAACAAGATTCACTGGTCTGATGAAACCAAGATTGAACTCTTTGGCTCGAATGCCAAGAGTCACGTCTGGAGGAAACCTGGCACCATCCCTACGGTGAAGCATGGTGTGGCAACATCATGCTGTGGGGATGTTTTTTAGCGGCCGGGACTGTGAGACTAGTCAGGATCGAGGGAAAGATGAACGAAGCAAAGTACAGAGAGATCCTTGATGAAAACCTGCTCCAGAACACTCAGGACCTCGGACTGGGGCGAAGGTTCACCTTCCAACAAGACAACGACCCTAAGCACACAGCCAAGGCCACGCAGGAGTGGCTTCAGGACAAGTCTCTGAATGTCCTTGAGTTGCCCTGCCAGATCCCAGACCTGAACACGATCAAACATCTCTGGAGAGATCTGAAAATAGCTGTGCAGCGACACTCCCCATCCAACCTGACAGAGCTTGAGAGGATCTGCAGAGAAGAATGGGAGAAACTCCCCAAATACAGGTGTGCCAAGCTTGTAGTGTCATACCCAAGAAGACTGGAGGCTGTAATCTCTGCCAAAGGTGCTTCAACAAAGTACTGAGTAAAGGGTCTGAATTCTTATGTAAATGTAATATTTCAGTTTTTTATTTTGTATACATTTGCACAAATTTCTAAAAAAAACGTTTTTTATTTCTCATTATGGGGAATTGTTTGTAGATTGATGAGGGGGAAAAAATGATATAATCCATTTTAGAATAAGACTGTAACATAACAAGATGTGGAAAAATTGAAGGGGTCTGAATATTTTCCGAATGCACTGTATTTTTATTTATTTATTATTTCTCTGTATCACTACTAACCAGCAAGCAATTTTATGAAGATGGCTGTAACTAGCCCAGATAGGTTCCAAATCTCCCAACCTCATAATTAGCCATCAAGAAGCCATGTCAGGCTATCAATCAAATTAGAGTAACTAGCTTGTCTCACTATTTTAGCTGGCATGCCTAGCGACAAGGTTGGTAGACTTTAGAAAAGTAAGCAATTATTAAATGTACTGAATAAGACTCACATTTCTTTCAATCTTTTACCTAGATTTTAGCAGTGATGCAGAAAAGCATATTTAATTTCTTCTTTTTTTTAAACACCAGTCAGGAGGATACAGACAGCTCAGTAGGTATGCTTAGATAAACAGAAGGAGAAAAAAATACTGTATCAAAATTATATATATATATGTAAAATTGTGTGGTAACTGAAGTTTAATAGTAAAAGTGTTCATTTATTTAGTTGAAAGAGTAAAAGTGAGTGAGCGGGGGACAGTAGTTTGATAGTAAAAGTGTGGGGGGAGAGTAGTCTGAATTGGGTTCTGGAGGTGTACTCCAACTCACACATTGCACTCATATGCCAGCCATGAGTGTTTCCAAGCCAGTGAGGTCACATCCACCAGTAGTGCTGGAGATGTGCATTGACTGGTTTCTTATGTGAAGACAGCTCACAATGGCCCATATTCTCTGTGCACTCACTCACCCAGAGCAGGTGATGCCCTGCTAGGGCAGCGATTATCTCTTGTCTCAGACCTTCCCCAAGGTTATTGGTTGAGTGATTCTCACTCTGCATGTGACCTCTACAATGAGCTTCCACCCACAGAAACAGAGTTGGGTCAGTGTTGTTGTATAGTGTCACATCTTACTCAACCTTCTCTATTACGGTTTTACAACTACGTTCAAAAGTACCATTTAGAAAGAATCATGAGTAGACTATATATTTTCCATTTGTATTATTTTTATCAAAAATCCCACCTAGGTACAGTTGTCTGTGTTTGTTTCTGTTTCTACAACAAACTCATACAAACTAGAGTGAAGCATGCTGGGAATATGCAAATCAGGACAGCTAAAATCGGTCATTAAAGGGATAGTTCTGGATTTTGGCAATGAGGCCCTTTATCTTCTTCCCCAGAGTCAGATGAATTCATAGATACCATTTTGATGTATCTGCATCCAGTATGAAGGAAGTTAGAAGAAGTTTCGGGAGCTAATGCTAACTATCGTTAGCAGAATGAGTGGAAGTAATAATAATAATAATAATAATATGCCATTTAGCAGACGCTTTTATCCAAAGCGACTTACAGTCATGTGTGCATACATTTTTACATATGGGTGGTCCCGGGGATCGAACCCACTACCCTGGCGTTACAAGCGCCGTGCTCTACCAGCTGAGCTACAGAGGACCACGAAGTCTACGGGATGGGCTAGCATGCTAATTACATTTCTGTTAATCCCATGTCATTCCAGTAGATAGCAGCAGTGTACTATAAGAAAATAATGTGGTAGTCTTAGTAAAACGATAATCATACAAAATAGTTATTTTTAAACTGTTCTTTCTTTTTAAACTGTTTATTTATTCGTTAAGAAATATAAAGGATAATTTGGGGCTTTAACCCAACAACTTCTCTATCAGAAAGAATATGTATGCACACCCAGAGGCATCATGCCCATAGGGGGCACAGGAGCACTTGCTCCCTCAGATTTCTCCAGTTTTAATATATATATATATATATATATATATATATATACAGTGCATTCGGAAGGTATTCAGACACCTTGATATTTTCCACATTTTGTATTGTTACAGCCTTATTCTAAAATGGATTAAATAAAACATTTTCCTCATCAATCTACACAAAATACCCCAGAACAACAAAGCGAAAACAGGGTTTTTAGAAATGTTTGCTAATTTATAAAAATAAATAAATAAAAAAATACCTTATTTACATAAGTATTCAGACCCTTTGCTATGAGACACGAAATTGAGCTCAGGTGCATCCGGTTTCCATTGATCATCCTTGAGATGTTTCTACAACTTGATTGGAGTCCACCTGTGGTAAATTCAATTGATTGGACATGATTTGGAAAGGCACACACCTGTCTATATAAGGTCCCACAGTTGACAGTGCATGTAAGAGAAAAAACCAAGCCATGAGGTCGAAGGACTTGTTCCTCGAGCTCCGAGACAGGATTATGTCGAGGCACAAATCTGGGGAAGGGTACCAAACCATTTCTGCAGCATTGAAGGTCCCCAAGAATACAGTGGCATCCATCATTCTTAAATGGAAGAAGTTTGGAACCACCAAGTCTCTTCCTAGAGCTGGCCGCCTGGCCAAACTGACCAATAGGGGGAGAAGGGCCTTGGTCAGGGAGGTGAACGAGAACCCGATGGTCACTCTGACAAAGCTCCAGAGTTACTCTTTGGAGATGGGAGAGTCTTCCAGAAGGACAACCATCTCTGTAGCACTCCACCAATCAGGTCTTTATGTGAGAGTGGCCCGACAGAAGCCACTCCTCAGTAAAAGGCACATGACAGCCCACTTGGAGTTTGCCAAAAGGCACCTAAAGACTCTCAGACCATGAGAAACAAGATTCTCTGGTCTGATGAAACCAAGATTGAACTCTTTGGTTCGAATGCCAAGAGTCACGTCTGGAGGAAACCTGGCACCATCCCTACGGTGAAGCATGGTGTGGCAACATCATGCTGTGGGGATGTTTTTTAGCGGCCGGGACTGTGAGACTAGTCAGGATCGAGGGAAAGATGAACGAAGCAAAGTACAGAGAGATCCTTGATGAAAACCTGCTCCAGAACACTCAGGACCTCGGACTGGGGCGAAGGTTCACCTTCCAACAAGACAACGACCCTAAGCACACAGCCAAGGCCACGCAGGAGTGGCTTCAGGACAAGTCTCTGAATGTCCTTGAGTTGCCCTGCCAGATCCCAGACCTGAACACGATCAAACATCTCTGGAGAGATCTGAAAATAGCTGTGCAGCGACACTCCCCATCCAACCTGACAGAGCTTGAGAGGATCTGCAGAGAAGAATGGGAGAAACTCCCCAAATACAGGTGTGCCAAGCTTGTAGTGTCATACCCAAGAAGACTGGAGGCTGTAATCTCTGCCAAAGGTGCTTCAACAAAGTACTGAGTAAAGGGTCTGAATTCTTATGTAAATGTAATATTTCAGTTTGTTATTTTGTATACATTTGCACAAATTTCTAAAAAAACGTTTTTTATTTCTCATTATGGGGAATTGTGTGTAGATTGATGATGGGGAAAAAATGATATAATCCATTTTATAATAAGACTGTAACATAACAAAATGTGGAAAAATTGAAGGGGTTTGAATATTTTCCGAATGCACTGTATTTTTATTTATTTATTATTTCTCTGTATCACTACTATCCAGCAAGCAATTTTATGAAGATGGCTGTAACTAGCCCAGATAGGTTCCAAATCTCCCAACCTCATAATTAGCCATCAAGAAGCCATGTCAGGCTATCAATCAAATTAGCGTAACTAGCTTGTCTCACTATTTTAGCTGGCATGCCTAGCGACAAGGTTGGTAGACTTTAGAAAAGTAAGCAATTATTAAATGTACTGAATAAGACTCACATTTCTTTCAATCTTTTACCTAGATTTTAGCAGTGATGCAGAAAAGCATATTTAATTTCTTCTTTTTTTTAACACCAGTCAGGAGGATACAGACAGCTCAGTGGGTATGCTTAGATAAACAGAAGGAGAAAAAAATACTGTATCAAAATTATATATATATATGTAAAATTGTGTGGGTAGAGTAGTCTAATAGTAACTGAAGTTTAATAGTAAAAGTGTTCATTTATTTAGTTGAAAGAGTAAAAGTGAGTGAGTGTGGGACAGTAGTTTGATAGTAAAAGTGTGGGTGGAGAGTAGTCTGAATTGGGTTCTGGAGGTGTACTCCAACTCACACATTGCACTCATATGCCAGCCATGAGTGTTTCCAAGCCAGTGAGGTCACATCCACCAGTAGTGCTGGAGATGTGCATTGACTGGTTTCTTATGTGAAGACAGCTCACAATGGCCCATATTCTCTGTGCACTCACTCACCCAGAGCAGGTGATGCCCTGCTAGGGCAGCGATTAGCTCTTGTCTCAGACCTTCCCCAAGGTGATTGGTTGAGTGATTCTCACTCTGCATGTGACCTCTACAATGAGCTTCCACCCACAGAAACAGAGTTGGGTCAGTGTTGTTGTATAGTGTCACATCTTACTCGACCTTCTCTATTACGGTTTTACAACTACGTTCAAAAGTACCATTTAGAAAGAATCATGAGTAGACTATATATTTTCCATTTGTATTATTTTTATCAAAAATCCCACCTAGGTACAGTTGTCTGTGTTTGTTTCTGTTTCTACAACAAACTCATACAAACTAGAGTGAAGCATGCTGGGAATATGCAAATCAGGACAGCTAAAATTGGTCATTAAAGGGATAGTTCTGGATTTTGGCAATGAGGCCCTTTATCTTCTTCCCCAGAGTCAGATGAATTCATAGATACCATTTTGATGTATCTGCATCCAGTATGAAGGAAGTTAGAAGAAGTTTCGGGAGCTAATGCTAACTATCGTTAGCAGAATGAGTGGAAGTCTACGGGATGGGCTAGCATGCTAATTACATTTCTGTTAATCCCATGTCATTCCAGTAGATAGCAGCAGTGTACTATAAGAAAATAATGTGGTAGTCTTAGTAAAACGATAATCATACAAAATAGTTATTTTTAAACTGTTCTTTCTTTTTAAACTGTTTATTTATTCGTTAAGAAATATAAAGGATAATTTGGGGCTTTAACCCCACAACTTCTCTATCAGAAAGAATATGTATGCACACCCAGAGGCATCATGCCCATAGGGGGCACAGGAGCACTTGCTCCCTCAGATTTCTCCAGTTTTAATATATATATATATATATATATATATATATATATATATATATATATATATACAGTGCATTCGGAAGGTATTCAGACACCTTGATATTTTCCACATTTTGTATTGTTACAGCCTTATTCTAAAATGGATTAAATAAAACATTTTCCTCATCAATCTACACAAAATACCCCAGAACAACAAAGCGAAAACAGGGTTTTTAGAAATGTTTGCTAATTTATAAAAAAATAAAAATAGAAATACCTTATTTACATAAGTATTCAGACCCTTTGCTATGAGACACGAAATTGAGCTCAGGTGCATCCGGTTTCCATTGATCATCCTTGAGATGTTTCTACAACTTGATTGGAGTCCACCTGTGGTAAATTCAATTGATTGGACATGATTTGGAAAGGCACACACCTGTCTATATAAGGTCCCACAGTTGACAGTGCATGTAAGAGAAAAAACCAAGCCATGAGGTCGAAGGACTTGTTCCTCGAGCTCCGAGACAGGATTATGTCGAGGCACAAATCTGGGGAAGGGTACCAAACCATTTCTGCAGCATTGAAGGTCCCCAAGAATACAGTGGCATCCATCATTCTTAAATGGAAGAAGTTTGGAACCACCAAGTCTCTTCCTAGAGCTGGCCGCCTGGCCAAACTGACCAATAGGGGGAGAAGGGCCTTGGTCAGGGAGGTGAACGAGAACCCGATGGTCACTCTGCAAAGCTCCAGAGTTACTCTTTGGAGATGGGAGAGTCTTCCAGAAGGACAACCATCTCTGTAGCACTCCACCAATCAGGTCTTTATGTGAGAGTGGCCCGACAGAAGCCACTCCTCAGTAAAAGGCACATGACAGCCCACTTGGAGTTTGCCAAAAGGCACCTAAAGACTCTCAGACCATGAGAAACAAGATTCTCTGGTCTGATGAAACCAAGATTGAACTCTTTGGCTCGAATGCCAAGAGTCACGTCTGGAGGAAACCTGGCACCATCCCTACGGTGAAGCATGGTGTGGCAACATCATGCTGTGGGGATGTTTTTTAGCGGCCGGGACTGTGAGACTAGTCAGGATCGAGGGAAAGATGAACGAAGCAAAGTACAGAGAGATCCTTGATGAAAACCTGCTCCAGAACACTCAGGACCTCGGACTGGGGCGAAGGTTCACCTTCCAACAAGACAACGACCCTAAGCACACAGCCAAGGCCACGCAGGAGTGGCTTCAGGACAAGTCTCTGAATGTCCTTGAGTTGCCCTGCCAGATCCCAGACCTGAACACGATCAAACATCTCTGGAGAGATCTGAAAATAGCTGTGCAGCGACACTCCCCATCCAACCTGACAGAGCTTGAGAGGATCTGCAGAGAAGAATGGGAGAAACTCCCCAAATACAGGTGTGCCAAGCTTGTAGTGTCATACCCAAGAAGACTGGAGGCTGTAATCTCTGCCAAAGGTGCTTCAACAAAGTACTGAGTAAAGGGTCTGAATTCTTATGTAAATGTAATATTTCAGTTTGTTATTTTGTATACATTTGCACAAATTTCTAAAAAAACGTTTTTTATTTCTCATTATGGGGAATTGTGTGTAGATTGATGATGGGGAAAAAATGATATAATCCATTTTATAATAAGACTGTAACATAACAAAATGTGGAAAAATTGAAGGGGTTTGAATATTTTCCGAATGCACTGTATTTTTATTTATTTATTATTTCTCTGTATCACTACTATCCAGCAAGCAATTTTATGAAGATGGCTGTAACTAGCCCAGATAGGTTCCAAATCTCCCAACCTCATAATTAGCCATCAAGAAGCCATGTCAGGCTATCAATCAAATTAGCGTAACTAGCTTGTCTCACTATTTTAGCTGGCATGCCTAGCGACAAGGTTGGTAGACTTTAGAAAAGTAAGCAATTATTAAATGTACTGAATAAGACTCACATTTCTTTCAATCTTTTACCTAGATTTTAGCAGTGATGCAGAAAAGCATATTTAATTTCTTTTTTTTTTAAACACCAGTCAGGAGGATACAGACAGCTCAGTAGGTATGCTTAGATAAACAGAAGGAGAAAAAAATACTGTATCAAAATTATATATATATATGTAAAATTGTGTGGGTAGAGTAGTCTAATAGTAACTGAAGTTTAATAGTAAAAGTGTTCATTTATTTAGTTGAAAGAGTAAAAGTGAGTGAGTGTGGGACAGTAGTTTGATAGTAAAAGTGTGGGTGGAGAGTAGTCTGAATTGGGTTCTGGAGGTGTACTCCAACTCACACATTGCACTCATATGCCAGCCATGAGTGTTTCCAAGCCAGTGAGGTCACATCCACCAGTAGTGCTGGAGATGTGCATTGACTGGTTTCTTATGTGAAGACAGCTCACAATGGCCCATATTCTCTGTGCACTCACTCACCCAGAGCAGGTGATGCCCTGCTAGGGCAGCGATCAGCTCTTGTCTCAGACCTTCCCCAAGGTGATTGGTTGAGTGATTCTCACTCTGCATGTGACCTCTACAATGAGCTTCCACCCACAGAAACAGAGTTGGGTCAGTGTTGTTGTATAGTGTCACATCTTACTCGACCTTCTCTATTACGGTTTTACAACTACGTTCAAAAGTACCATTTAGAAAGAATCATGAGTAGACTATATATTTTCCATTTGTATTATTTTTATCAAAAATCCCACCTAGGTACAGTTGTCTGTGTTTGTTTCTGTTTCTACAACAAACTCATACAAACTAGAGTGAAGCATGCTGGGAATATGCAAATCAGGACAGCTAAAATCGGTCATTAAAGGGATAGTTCTGGATTTTGGCAATGAGGCCCTTTATCTTCTTCCCCAGAGTCAGATGAATTCATAGATACCATTTTGATGTATCTGCATCCAGTATGAAGGAAGTTAGAAGAAGTTTCGGGAGCTAATGCTAACTATCGTTAGCAGAATGAGTGGAAGTCTACGGGATGGGCTAGCATGCTAATTACATTTCTGTTAATCCCATGTCATTCCAGTAGATAGCAGCAGTGTACTATAAGAAAATAATGTGGTAGTCTTAGTAAAACGATAATCATACAAAATAGTTATTTTTAAACTGTTCTTTCTTTTTAAACTGTTTATTTATTCGTTAAGAAATATAAAGGATAATTTGGGGCTTTAACCCCACAACTTCTCTATCAGAAAGAATATGTATGCACACCCAGAGGCATCATGCCCATAGGGGGCACAGGAGCACTTGCTCCCTCAGATTTCTCCAGTTTTAATATATATATATATATATACAGTGCATTCGGAAGGTATTCAGACACCTTGATATTTTCCACATTTTGTATTGTTACAGCCTTATTCTAAAACGGATTAAATAAAACATTTTCCTCATCAATCTACACAAAATACCCCAGAACAACAAAGCGAAAACAGGGTTTTTAGAAATGTTTGCTAATTTATAAAAAAAATAAAAATAGAAATACCTTATTTACATAAGTATTCAGACCCTTTGCTATGAGACACGAAATTGAGCTCAGGTGCATCCGGTTTCCATTGATCATCCTTGAGATGTTTCTACAACTTGATTGGAGTCCACCTGTGGTAAATTCAATTGATTGGACATGATTTGGAAAGGCACACACCTGTCTATATAAGGTCCCACAGTTGACAGTGCATGTAAGAGAAAAAACAAAGCCATGAGGTCGAAGGACTTGTTCCTCGAGCTCCGAGACAGGATTATGTCGAGGCACAAATCTGGGGAAGGGTACCAAACCATTTCTGCAGCATTGAAGGTCCCCAAGAATACAGTGGCATCCATCATTCTTAAATGGAAGAAGTTTGGAACCACCAAGTCTCTTCCTAGAGCTGGCCGCCTGGCCAAACTGACCAATAGGGGGAGAAGGGCCTTGGTCAGGGAGGTGAACGAGAACCCGATGGTCACTCTGACAAAGCTCCAGAGTTACTCTTTGGAGATGGGAGAGTCTTCCAGAAGGACAACCATCTCTGTAGCACTCCACCAATCAGGTCTTTATGTGAGAGTGGCCCGACAGAAGCCACTCCTCAGTAAAAGGCACATGACAGCCCACTTGGAGTTTGCCAAAAGGCACCTAAAGACTCTCAGACCATGAGAAACAAGATTCTCTGGTCTGATGAAACCAAGATTGAACTCTTTGGCTCGAATGCCAAGAGTCACGTCTGGAGGAAACCTGGCACCATCCCTACGGTGAAGCATGGTGTGGCAACATCATGCTGTGGGGATGTTTTTTAGCGGCCGGGACTGTGAGACTAGTCAGGATCGAGGGAAAGATGAACGAAGCAAAGTACAGAGAGATCCTTGATGAAAACCTGCTCCAGAACACTCAGGACCTCGGACTGGGGCGAAGGTTCACCTTCCAACAAGACAACGACCCTAAGCACACAGCCAAGGCCACGCAGGAGTGGCTTCAGGACAAGTCTCTGAATGTCCTTGAGTTGCCCCGCCAGATCCCAGACCTGAACACGATCAAACATCTCTGGAGAGATCTGAAAATAGCTGTGCAGCGACACTCCCCATCCAACCTGACAGAGCTTGAGAGGATCTGCAGAGAAGAATGGGAGAAACTCCCCAAATACAGGTGTGCCAAGCTTGTAGTGTCATACCCAAGAAGACTGGAGGCTGTAATCTCTGCCAAAGGTGCTTCAACAAAGTACTGAGTAAAGGGTCTGAATTCTTATGTAAATGTAATATTTCAGTTTGTTATTTTGTATACATTTGCACAAATTTCTAAAAAAACGTTTTTTATTTCTCATTATGGGGAATTGTGTGTAGATTGATGATGGGGAAAAAATGATATAATCCATTTTATAATAAGACTGTAACATAACAAAATGTGGAAAAATTGAAGGGGTTTGAATATTTTCCGAATGCACTGTATTTTTATTTATTTATTATTTCTCTGTATCACTACTATCCAGCAAGCAATTTTATGAAGATGGCTGTAACTAGCCCAGATAGGTTCCAAATCTCCCAACCTCATAATTAGCCATCAAGAAGCCATGTCAGGCTATCAATCAAATTAGCGTAACTAGCTTGTCTCACTATTTTAGCTGGCATGCCTAGCGACAAGGTTGGTAGACTTTAGAAAAGTAAGCAATTATTAAATGTACTGAATAAGACTCACATTTCTTTCAATCTTTTACCTAGATTTTAGCAGTGATGCAGAAAAGCATATTTAATTTCTTTTTTTTTTAAACACCAGTCAGGAGGATACAGACAGCTCAGTAGGTATGCTTAGATAAACAGAAGGAGAAAAAAATACTGTATCAAAATTATATATATATATGTAAAATTGTGTGGGTAGAGTAGTCTAATAGTAACTGAAGTTTAATAGTAAAAGTGTTCATTTATTTAGTTGAAAGAGTAAAAGTGAGTGAGTGTGGGACAGTAGTTTGATAGTAAAAGTGTGGGTGGAGAGTAGTCTGAATTGGGTTCTGGAGGTGTACTCCAACTCACACATTGCACTCATATGCCAGCCATGAGTGTTTCCAAGCCAGTGAGGTCACATCCACCAGTAGTGCTGGAGATGTGCATTGACTGGTTTCTTATGTGAAGACAGCTCACAATGGCCCATATTCTCTGTGCACTCACTCACCCAGAGCAGGTGATGCCCTGCTAGGGCAGCGATCAGCTCTTGTCTCAGACCTTCCCCAAGGTGATTGGTTGAGTGATTCTCACTCTGCATGTGACCTCTACAATGAGCTTCCACCCACAGAAACAGAGTTGGGTCAGTGTTGTTGTATAGTGTCACATCTTACTCGACCTTCTCTATTACGGTTTTACAACTACGTTCAAAAGTACCATTTAGAAAGAATCATGAGTAGACTATATATTTTCCATTTGTATTATTTTTATCAAAAATCCCACCTAGGTACAGTTGTCTGTGTTTGTTTCTGTTTCTACAACAAACTCATACAAACTAGAGTGAAGCATGCTGGGAATATGCAAATCAGGACAGCTAAAATTGGTCATTAAAGGGATAGTTCTGGATTTTGGCAATGAGGCCCTTTATCTTCTTCCCCAGAGTCAGATGAATTCATAGATACCATTTTGATGTATCTGCATCCAGTATGAAGGAAGTTAGAAGAAGTTTCGGGAGCTAATGCTAACTATCGTTAGCAGAATGAGTGGAAGTCTACGGGATGGGCTAGCATGCTAATTACATTTCTGTTAATCCCATGTCATTCCAGTAGATAGCAGCAGTGTACTATAAGAAAATAATGTGGTAGTCTTAGTAAAACGATAATCATACAAAATAGTTATTTTTAAACTGTTCTTTCTTTTTAAACTGTTTATTTATTCGTTAAGAAATATAAAGGATAATTTGGGGCTTTAACCCCACAACTTCTCTATCAGAAAGAATATGTATGCACACCCAGAGGCATCATGCCCATAGGGGGCACAGGAGCACTTGCTCCCTCAGATTTCTCCAGTTTTAATATATATATATATATATATATATATATATATATATATATATATATATATATATATATATATATATATATACAGTGCATTCGGAAGGTATTCAGACACCTTGATATTTTCCACATTTTGTATTGTTACAGCCTTATTCTAAAATGGATTAAATAAAACATTTTCCTCATCAATCTACACAAAATACCCCAGAACAACAAAGCGAAAACAGGGTTTTTAGAAATGTTTGCTAATTTATAAAAAAATAAAAATAGAAATACCTTATTTACATAAGTATTCAGACCCTTTGCTATGAGACACGAAATTGAGCTCAGGTGCATCCGGTTTCCATTGATCATCCTTGAGATGTTTCTACAACTTGATTGGAGTCCACCTGTGGTAAATTCAATTGATTGGACATGATTTGGAAAGGCACACACCTGTCTATATAAGGTCCCACAGTTGACAGTGCATGTAAGAGAAAAAACCAAGCCATGAGGTCGAAGGACTTGTTCCTCGAGCTCCGAGACAGGATTATGTCGAGGCACAAATCTGGGGAAGGGTACCAAACCATTTCTGCAGCATTGAAGGTCCCCAAGAATACAGTGGCATCCATCATTCTTAAATGGAAGAAGTTTGGAACCACCAAGTCTCTTCCTAGAGCTGGCCGCCTGGCCAAACTGACCAATAGGGGGAGAAGGGCCTTGGTCAGGGAGGTGAACGAGAACCCGATGGTCACTCTGCAAAGCTCCAGAGTTACTCTTTGGAGATGGGAGAGTCTTCCAGAAGGACAACCATCTCTGTAGCACTCCACCAATCAGGTCTTTATGTGAGAGTGGCCCGACAGAAGCCACTCCTCAGTAAAAGGCACATGACAGCCCACTTGGAGTTTGCCAAAAGGCACCTAAAGACTCTCAGACCATGAGAAACAAGATTCTCTGGTCTGATGAAACCAAGATTGAACTCTTTGGCTCGAATGCCAAGAGTCACGTCTGGAGGAAACCTGGCACCATCCCTACGGTGAAGCATGGTGTGGCAACATCATGCTGTGGGGATGTTTTTTAGCGGCCGGGACTGTGAGACTAGTCAGGATCGAGGGAAAGATGAACGAAGCAAAGTACAGAGAGATCCTTGATGAAAACCTGCTCCAGAACACTCAGGACCTCGGACTGGGGCGAAGGTTCACCTTCCAACAAGACAACGACCCTAAGCACACAGCCAAGGCCACGCAGGAGTGGCTTCAGGACAAGTCTCTGAATGTCCTTGAGTTGCCCTGCCAGATCCCAGACCTGAACACGATCAAACATCTCTGGAGAGATCTGAAAATAGCTGTGCAGCGACACTCCCCATCCAACCTGACAGAGCTTGAGAGGATCTGCAGAGAAGAATGGGAGAAACTCCCCAAATACAGGTGTGCCAAGCTTGTAGTGTCATACCCAAGAAGACTGGAGGCTGTAATCTCTGCCAAAGGTGCTTCAACAAAGTACTGAGTAAAGGGTCTGAATTCTTATGTAAATGTAATATTTCAGTTTGTTATTTTGTATACATTTGCACAAATTTCTAAAAAAACGTTTTTTATTTCTCATTATGGGGAATTGTGTGTAGATTGATGATGGGGAAAAAATGATATAATCCATTTTATAATAAGACTGTAACATAACAAAATGTGGAAAAATTGAAGGGGTTTGAATATTTTCCGAATGCACTGTATTTTTATTTATTTATTATTTCTCTGTATCACTACTATCCAGCAAGCAATTTTATGAAGATGGCTGTAACTAGCCCAGATAGGTTCCAAATCTCCCAACCTCATAATTAGCCATCAAGAAGCCATGTCAGGCTATCAATCAAATTAGCGTAACTAGCTTGTCTCACTATTTTAGCTGGCATGCCTAGCGACAAGGTTGGTAGACTTTAGAAAAGTAAGCAATTATTAAATGTACTGAATAAGACTCACATTTCTTTCAATCTTTTACCTAGATTTTAGCAGTGATGCAGAAAAGCATATTTAATTTCTTTTTTTTTTAAACACCAGTCAGGAGGATACAGACAGCTCAGTAGGTATGCTTAGATAAACAGAAGGAGAAAAAAATACTGTATCAAAATTATATATATATATGTAAAATTGTGTGGGTAGAGTAGTCTAATAGTAACTGAAGTTTAATAGTAAAAGTGTTCATTTATTTAGTTGAAAGAGTAAAAGTGAGTGAGTGTGGGACAGTAGTTTGATAGTAAAAGTGTGGGTGGAGAGTAGTCTGAATTGGGTTCTGGAGGTGTACTCCAACTCACACATTGCACTCATATGCCAGCCATGAGTGTTTCCAAGCCAGTGAGGTCACATCCACCAGTAGTGCTGGAGATGTGCATTGACTGGTTTCTTATGTGAAGACAGCTCACAATGGCCCATATTCTCTGTGCACTCACTCACCCAGAGCAGGTGATGCCCTGCTAGGGCAGCGATCAGCTCTTGTCTCAGACCTTCCCCAAGGTGATTGGTTGAGTGATTCTCACTCTGCATGTGACCTCTACAATGAGCTTCCACCCACAGAAACAGAGTTGGGTCAGTGTTGTTGTATAGTGTCACATCTTACTCGACCTTCTCTATTACGGTTTTACAACTACGTTCAAAAGTACCATTTAGAAAGAATCATGAGTAGACTATATATTTTCCATTTGTATTATTTTTATCAAAAATCCCACCTAGGTACAGTTGTCTGTGTTTGTTTCTGTTTCTACAACAAACTCATACAAACTAGAGTGAAGCATGCTGGGAATATGCAAATCAGGACAGCTAAAATCGGTCATTAAAGGGATAGTTCTGGATTTTGGCAATGAGGCCCTTTATCTTCTTCCCCAGAGTCAGATGAATTCATAGATACCATTTTGATGTATCTGCATCCAATATGAAGGAAGTTAGAAGAAGTTTCGGGAGCTAATGCTAACTATCGTTAGCAGAATGAGTGGAAGTCTACGGGATGGGCTAGCATGCTAATTACATTTCTGTTAATCCCATGTCATTCCAGTAGATAGCAGCAGTGTACTATAAGAAAATAATGTGGTAGTCTTAGTAAAACGATAATCATACAAAATAGTTATTTTTAAACTGTTCTTTCTTTTTAAACTGTTTATTTATTCGTTAAGAAATATAAAGGATAATTTGGGGCTTTAACCCCACAACTTCTCTATCAGAAAGAATATGTATGCACACCCAGAGGCATCATGCCCATAGGGGGCACAGGAGCACTTGCTCCCTCAGATTTCTCCAGTTTTAATATATATATATATATATACAGTGCATTCGGAAGGTATTCAGACACCTTGATATTTTCCACATTTTGTATTGTTACAGCCTTATTCTAAAACGGATTAAATAAAACATTTTCCTCATCAATCTACACAAAATACCCCAGAACAACAAAGCGAAAACAGGGTTTTTAGAAATGTTTGCTAATTTATAAAAAAAATAAAAATAGAAATACCTTATTTACATAAGTATTCAGACCCTTTGCTATGAGACACGAAATTGAGCTCAGGTGCATCCGGTTTCCATTGATCATCCTTGAGATGTTTCTACAACTTGATTGGAGTCCACCTGTGGTAAATTCAATTGATTGGACATGATTTGGAAAGGCACACACCTGTCTATATAAGGTCCCACAGTTGACAGTGCATGTAAGAGAAAAAACAAAGCCATGAGGTCGAAGGACTTGTTCCTCGAGCTCCGAGACAGGATTATGTCGAGGCACAAATCTGGGGAAGGGTACCAAACCATTTCTGCAGCATTGAAGGTCCCCAAGAATACAGTGGCATCCATCATTCTTAAATGGAAGAAGTTTGGAACCACCAAGTCTCTTCCTAGAGCTGGCCGCCTGGCCAAACTGACCAATAGGGGGAGAAGGGCCTTGGTCAGGGAGGTGAACGAGAACCCGATGGTCACTCTGACAAAGCTCCAGAGTTACTCTTTGGAGATGGGAGAGTCTTCCAGAAGGACAACCATCTCTGTAGCACTCCACCAATCAGGTCTTTATGTGAGAGTGGCCCGACAGAAGCCACTCCTCAGTAAAAGGCACATGACAGCCCACTTGGAGTTTGCCAAAAGGCACCTAAAGACTCTCAGACCATGAGAAACAAGATTCTCTGGTCTGATGAAACCAAGATTGAACTCTTTGGCTCGAATGCCAAGAGTCACGTCTGGAGGAAACCTGGCACCATCCCTACGGTGAAGCATGGTGTGGCAACATCATGCTGTGGGGATGTTTTTTAGCGGCCGGGACTGTGAGACTAGTCAGGATCGAGGGAAAGATGAACGAAGCAAAGTACAGAGAGATCCTTGATGAAAACCTGCTCCAGAACACTCAGGACCTCGGACTGGGGCGAAGGTTCACCTTCCAACAAGACAACGACCCTAAGCACACAGCCAAGGCCACGCAGGAGTGGCTTCAGGACAAGTCTCTGAATGTCCTTGAGTTGCCCTGCCAGATCCCAGACCTGAACACGATCAAACATCTCTGGAGAGATCTGAAAATAGCTGTGCAGCGACACTCCCCATCCAACCTGACAGAGCTTGAGAGGATCTGCAGAGAAGAATGGGAGAAACTCCCCAAATACAGGTGTGCCAAGCTTGTAGTGTCATACCCAAGAAGACTGGAGGCTGTAATCTCTGCCAAAGGTGCTTCAACAAAGTACTGAGTAAAGGGTCTGAATTCTTATGTAAATGTAATATTTCAGTTTGTTATTTTGTATACATTTGCACAAATTTCTAAAAAAACGTTTTTTATTTCTCATTATGGGGAATTGTGTGTAGATTGATGATGGGGAAAAAATGATATAATCCATTTTATAATAAGACTGTAACATAACAAAATGTGGAAAAATTGAAGGGGTTTGAATATTTTCCGAATGCACTGTATTTTTATTTATTTATTATTTCTCTGTATCACTACTATCCAGCAAGCAATTTTATGAAGATGGCTGTAACTAGCCCAGATAGGTTCCAAATCTCCCAACCTCATAATTAGCCATCAAGAAGCCATGTCAGGCTATCAATCAAATTAGCGTAACTAGCTTGTCTCACTATTTTAGCTGGCATGCCTAGCGACAAGGTTGGTAGACTTTAGAAAAGTAAGCAATTATTAAATGTACTGAATAAGACTCACATTTCTTTCAATCTTTTACCTAGATTTTAGCAGTGATGCAGAAAAGCATATTTAATTTCTTTTTTTTTTTAAACACCAGTCAGGAGGATACAGACAGCTCAGTAGGTATGCTTAGATAAACAGAAGGAGAAAAAAATACTGTATCAAAATTATATATATATATGTAAAATTGTGTGGGTAGAGTAGTCTAATAGTAACTGAAGTTTAATAGTAAAAGTGTTCATTTATTTAGTTGAAAGAGTAAAAGTGAGTGAGTGTGGGACAGTAGTTTGATAGTAAAAGTGTGGGTGGAGAGTAGTCTGAATTGGGTTCTGGAGGTGTACTCCAACTCACACATTGCACTCATATGCCAGCCATGAGTGTTTCCAAGCCAGTGAGGTCACATCCACCAGTAGTGCTGGAGATGTGCATTGACTGGTTTCTTATGTGAAGACAGCTCACAATGGCCCATATTCTCTGTGCACTCACTCACCCAGAGCAGGTGATGCCCTGCTAGGGCAGCGATCAGCTCTTGTCTCAGACCTTCCCCAAGGTGATTGGTTGAGTGATTCTCACTCTGCATGTGACCTCTACAATGAGCTTCCACCCACAGAAACAGAGTTGGGTCAGTGTTGTTGTATAGTGTCACATCTTACTCGACCTTCTCTATTACGGTTTTACAACTACGTTCAAAAGTACCATTTAGAAAGAATCATGAGTAGACTATATATTTTCCATTTGTATTATTTTTATCAAAAATCCCACCTAGGTACAGTTGTCTGTGTTTGTTTCTGTTTCTACAACAAACTCATACAAACTAGAGTGAAGCATGCTGGGAATATGCAAATCAGGACAGCTAAAATCGGTCATTAAAGGGATAGTTCTGGATTTTGGCAATGAGGCCCTTTATCTTCTTCCCCAGAGTCAGATGAATTCATAGATACCATTTTGATGTATCTGCATCCAGTATGAAGGAAGTTAGAAGAAGTTTCGGGAGCTAATGCTAACTATCGTTAGCAGAATGAGTGGAAGTCTACGGGATGGGCTAGCATGCTAATTACATTTCTGTTAATCCCATGTCATTCCAGTAGATAGCAGCAGTGTACTATAAGAAAATAATGTGGTAGTCTTAGTAAAACGATAATCATACAAAATAGTTATTTTTAAACTGTTCTTTCTTTTTAAACTGTTTATTTATTCGTTAAGAAATATAAAGGATAATTTGGGGCTTTAACCCCACAACTTCTCTATCAGAAAGAATATGTATGCACACCCAGAGGCATCATGCCCATAGGGGGCACAGGAGCACTTGCTCCCTCAGATTTCTCCAGTTTTAATATATATATATATATATACAGTGCATTCGGAAGGTATTCAGACACCTTGATATTTTCCACATTTTGTATTGTTACAGCCTTATTCTAAAACGGATTAAATAAAACATTTTCCTCATCAATCTACACAAAATACCCCAGAACAACAAAGCGAAAACAGGGTTTTTAGAAATGTTTGCTAATTTATAAAAAAAATAAAAATAGAAATACCTTATTTACATAAGTATTCAGACCCTTTGCTATGAGACACGAAATTGAGCTCAGGTGCATCCGGTTTCCATTGATCATCCTTGAGATGTTTCTACAACTTGATTGGAGTCCACCTGTGGTAAATTCAATTGATTGGACATGATTTGGAAAGGCACACACCTGTCTATATAAGGTCCCACAGTTGACAGTGCATGTAAGAGAAAAAACAAAGCCATGAGGTCGAAGGACTTGTTCCTCGAGCTCCGAGACAGGATTATGTCGAGGCACAAATCTGGGGAAGGGTACCAAACCATTTCTGCAGCATTGAAGGTCCCCAAGAATACAGTGGCATCCATCATTCTTAAATGGAAGAAGTTTGGAACCACCAAGTCTCTTCCTAGAGCTGGCCGCCTGGCCAAACTGACCAATAGGGGGAGAAGGGCCTTGGTCAGGGAGGTGAACGAGAACCCGATGGTCACTCTGACAAAGCTCCAGAGTTACTCTTTGGAGATGGGAGAGTCTTCCAGAAGGACAACCATCTCTGTAGCACTCCACCAATCAGGTCTTTATGTGAGAGTGGCCCGACAGAAGCCACTCCTCAGTAAAAGGCACATGACAGCCCACTTGGAGTTTGCCAAAAGGCACCTAAAGACTCTCAGACCATGAGAAACAAGATTCTCTGGTCTGATGAAACCAAGATTGAACTCTTTGGCTCGAATGCCAAGAGTCACGTCTGGAGGAAACCTGGCACCATCCCTACGGTGAAGCATGGTGTGGCAACATCATGCTGTGGGGATGTTTTTTAGCGGCCGGGACTGTGAGACTAGTCAGGATCGAGGGAAAGATGAACGAAGCAAAGTACAGAGAGATCCTTGATGAAAACCTGCTCCAGAACACTCAGGACCTCGGACTGGGGCGAAGGTTCACCTTCCAACAAGACAACGACCCTAAGCACACAGCCAAGGCCACGCAGGAGTGGCTTCAGGACAAGTCTCTGAATGTCCTTGAGTTGCCCTGCCAGATCCCAGACCTGAACACGATCAAACATCTCTGGAGAGATCTGAAAATAGCTGTGCAGCGACACTCCCCATCCAACCTGACAGAGCTTGAGAGGATCTGCAGAGAAGAATGGGAGAAACTCCCCAAATACAGGTGTGCCAAGCTTGTAGTGTCATACCCAAGAAGACTGGAGGCTGTAATCTCTGCCAAAGGTGCTTCAACAAAGTACTGAGTAAAGGGTCTGAATTCTTATGTAAATGTAATATTTCAGTTTGTTATTTTGTATACATTTGCACAAATTTCTAAAAAAACGTTTTTTATTTCTCATTATGGGGAATTGTGTGTAGATTGATGATGGGGAAAAAATGATATAATCCATTTTATAATAAGACTGTAACATAACAAAATGTGGAAAAATTGAAGGGGTTTGAATATTTTCCGAATGCACTGTATTTTTATTTATTTATTATTTCTCTGTATCACTACTATCCAGCAAGCAATTTTATGAAGATGGCTGTAACTAGCCCAGATAGGTTCCAAATCTCCCAACCTCATAATTAGCCATCAAGAAGCCATGTCAGGCTATCAATCAAATTAGCGTAACTAGCTTGTCTCACTATTTTAGCTGGCATGCCTAGCGACAAGGTTGGTAGACTTTAGAAAAGTAAGCAATTATTAAATGTACTGAATAAGACTCACATTTCTTTCAATCTTTTACCTAGATTTTAGCAGTGATGCAGAAAAGCATATTTAATTTCTTTTTTTTTTAAACACCAGTCAGGAGGATACAGACAGCTCAGTAGGTATGCTTAGATAAACAGAAGGAGAAAAAAATACTGTATCAAAATTATATATATATATGTAAAATTGTGTGGGTAGAGTAGTCTAATAGTAACTGAAGTTTAATAGTAAAAGTGTTCATTTATTTAGTTGAAAGAGTAAAAGTGAGTGAGTGTGGGACAGTAGTTTGATAGTAAAAGTGTGGGTGGAGAGTAGTCTGAATTGGGTTCTGGAGGTGTACTCCAACTCACACATTGCACTCATATGCCAGCCATGAGTGTTTCCAAGCCAGTGAGGTCACATCCACCAGTAGTGCTGGAGATGGGCATTGACTGGTTTCTTATGTGAAGACAGCTCACAATGGCCCATATTCTCTGTGCACTCACTCACCCAGAGCAGGTGATGCCCTGCTAGGGCAGCGATCAGCTCTTGTCTCAGACCTTCCCCAAGGTGATTGGTTGAGTGATTCTCACTCTGCATGTGACCTCTACAATGAGCTTCCACCCACAGAAACAGAGTTGGGTCAGTGTTGTTGTATAGTGTCACATCTTACTCGACCTTCTCTATTACGGTTTTACAACTACGTTCAAAAGTACCATTTAGAAAGAATCATGAGTAGACTATATATTTTCCATTTGTATTATTTTTATCAAAAATCCCACCTAGGTACAGTTGTCTGTGTTTGTTTCTGTTTCTACAACAAACTCATACAAACTAGAGTGAAGCATGCTGGGAATATGCAAATCAGGACAGCTAAAATCGGTCATTAAAGGGATAGTTCTGGATTTTGGCAATGAGGCCCTTTATCTTCTTCCCCAGAGTCAGATGAATTCATAGATACCATTTTGATGTATCTGCATCCAGTATGAAGGAAGTTAGAAGAAGTTTCGGGAGCTAATGCTAACTATCGTTAGCAGAATGAGTGGAAGTCTACGGGATGGGCTAGCATGCTAATTACATTTCTGTTAATCCCATGTCATTCCAGTAGATAGCAGCAGTGTACTATAAGAAAATAATGTGGTAGTCTTAGTAAAACGATAATCATACAAAATAGTTATTTTTAAACTGTTCTTTCTTTTTAAACTGTTTATTTATTCGTTAAGAAATATAAAGGATAATTTGGGGCTTTAACCCCACAACTTCTCTATCAGAAAGAATATGTATGCACACCCAGAGGCATCATGCCCATAGGGGGCACAGGAGCACTTGCTCCCTCAGATTTCTCCAGTTTTAATATATATATATATATATACAGTGCATTCGGAAGGTATTCAGACACCTTGATATTTTCCACATTTTGTATTGTTACAGCCTTATTCTAAAACGGATTAAATAAAACATTTTCCTCATCAATCTACACAAAATACCCCAGAACAACAAAGCGAAAACAGGGTTTTTAGAAATGTTTGCTAATTTATAAAAAAAATAAAAATAGAAATACCTTATTTACATAAGTATTCAGACCCTTTGCTATGAGACACGAAATTGAGCTCAGGTGCATCCGGTTTCCATTGATCATCCTTGAGATGTTTCTACAACTTGATTGGAGTCCACCTGTGGTAAATTCAATTGATTGGACATGATTTGGAAAGGCACACACCTGTCTATATAAGGTCCCACAGTTGACAGTGCATGTAAGAGAAAAAACAAAGCCATGAGGTCGAAGGACTTGTTCCTCGAGCTCCGAGACAGGATTATGTCGAGGCACAAATCTGGGGAAGGGTACCAAACCATTTCTGCAGCATTGAAGGTCCCCAAGAATACAGTGGCATCCATCATTCTTAAATGGAAGAAGTTTGGAACCACCAAGTCTCTTCCTAGAGCTGGCCGCCTGGCCAAACTGACCAATAGGGGGAGAAGGGCCATGGTCAGGGAGGTGAACGAGAACCCGATGGTCACTCTGACAAAGCTCCAGAGTTACTCTTTGGAGATGGGAGAGTCTTCCAGAAGGACAACCATCTCTGTAGCACTCCACCAATCAGGTCTTTATGTGAGAGTGGCCCGACAGAAGCCACTCCTCAGTAAAAGGCACATGACAGCCCACTTGGAGTTTGCCAAAAGGCACCTAAAGACTCTCAGACCATGAGAAACAAGATTCTCTGGTCTGATGAAACCAAGATTGAACTCTTTGGCTCGAATGCCAAGAGTCACGTCTGGAGGAAACCTGGCACCATCCCTACGGTGAAGCATGGTGTGGCAACATCATGCTGTGGGGATGTTTTTTAGCGGCCGGGACTGTGAGACTAGTCAGGATCGAGGGAAAGATGAACGAAGCAAAGTACAGAGAGATCCTTGATGAAAACCTGCTCCAGAACACTCAGGACCTCGGACTGGGGCGAAGGTTCACCTTCCAACAAGACAACGACCCTAAGCACACAGCCAAGGCCACGCAGGAGTGGCTTCAGGACAAGTCTCTGAATGTCCTTGAGTTGCCCTGCCAGATCCCAGACCTGAACACGATCAAACATCTCTGGAGAGATCTGAAAATAGCTGTGCAGCGACACTCCCCATCCAACCTGACAGAGCTTGAGAGGATCTGCAGAGAAGAATGGGAGAAACTCCCCAAATACAGGTGTGCCAAGCTTGTAGTGTCATACCCAAGAAGACTGGAGGCTGTAATCTCTGCCAAAGGTGCTTCAACAAAGTACTGAGTAAAGGGTCTGAATTCTTATGTAAATGTAATATTTCAGTTTGTTATTTTGTATACATTTGCACAAATTTCTAAAAAAACGTTTTTTATTTCTCATTATGGGGAATTGTGTGTAGATTGATGATGGGGAAAAAATGATATAATCCATTTTATAATAAGACTGTAACATAACAAAATGTGGAAAAATTGAAGGGGTTTGAATATTTTCCGAATGCACTGTATTTTTATTTATTTATTATTTCTCTGTATCACTACTATCCAGCAAGCAATTTTATGAAGATGGCTGTAACTAGCCCAGATAGGTTCCAAATCTCCCAACCTCATAATTAGCCATCAAGAAGCCATGTCAGGCTATCAATCAAATTAGCGTAACTAGCTTGTCTCACTATTTTAGCTGGCATGCCTAGCGACAAGGTTGGTAGACTTTAGAAAAGTAAGCAATTATTAAATGTACTGAATAAGACTCACATTTCTTTCAATCTTTTACCTAGATTTTAGCAGTGATGCAGAAAAGCATATTTAATTTCTTTTTTTTTTAAACACCAGTCAGGAGGATACAGACAGCTCAGTAGGTATGCTTAGATAAACAGAAGGAGAAAAAAATACTGTATCAAAATTATATATATATATGTAAAATTGTGTGGTAACTGAAGTTTAATAGTAAAAGTGTTCATTTATTTAGTTGAAAGAGTAAAAGTGAGTGAGCGGGGGACAGTAGTTTGATAGTAAAAGTGTGGGGGGAGAGTAGTCTGAATTGGGTTCTGGAGGTGTACTCCAACTCACACATTGCACTCATATGCCAGCCATGAGTGTTTCCAAGCCAGTGAGGTCACATCCACCAGTAGTGCTGGAGATGGGCATTGACTGGTTTCTTATGTGAAGACAGCTCACAATGGCCCATATTCTCTGTGCACTCACTCACCCAGAGCAGGTGATGCCCTGCTAGGGCAGCGATCAGCTCTTGTCTCAGACCTTCCCCAAGGTGATTGGTTGAGTGATTCTCACTCTGCATGTGACCTCTACAATGAGCTTCCACCCACAGAAACAGAGTTGGGTCAGTGTTGTTGTATAGTGTCACATCTTACTCGACCTTCTCTATTACGGTTTTACAACTACGTTCAAAAGTACCATTTAGAAAGAATCATGAGTAGACTATATATTTTCCATTTGTATTATTTTTATCAAAAATCCCACCTAGGTACAGTTGTCTGTGTTTGTTTCTGTTTCTACAACAAACTCATACAAACTAGAGTGAAGCATGCTGGGAATATGCAAATCAGGACAGCTAAAATCGGTCATTAAAGGGATAGTTCTGGATTTTGGCAATGAGGCCCTTTATCTTCTTCCCCAGAGTCAGATGAATTCATAGATACCATTTTGATGTATCTGCATCCAGTATGAAGGAAGTTAGAAGAAGTTTCGGGAGCTAATGCTAACTATCGTTAGCAGAATGAGTGGAAGTCTACGGGATGGGCTAGCATGCTAATTACATTTCTGTTAATCCCATGTCATTCCAGTAGATAGCAGCAGTGTACTATAAGAAAATAATGTGGTAGTCTTAGTAAAACGATAATCATACAAAATAGTTATTTTTAAACTGTTCTTTCTTTTTAAACTGTTTATTTATTCGTTAAGAAATATAAAGGATAATTTGGGGCTTTAACCCCACAACTTCTCTATCAGAAAGAATATGTATGCACACCCAGAGGCATCATGCCCATAGGGGGCACAGGAGCACTTGCTCCCTCAGATTTCTCCAGTTTTAATATATATATATATATATACAGTGCATTCGGAAGGTATTCAGACACCTTGATATTTTCCACATTTTGTATTGTTACAGCCTTATTCTAAAACGGATTAAATAAAACATTTTCCTCATCAATCTACACAAAATACCCCAGAACAACAAAGCGAAAACAGGGTTTTTAGAAATGTTTGCTAATTTATAAAAAAAATAAAAATAGAAATACCTTATTTACATAAGTATTCAGACCCTTTGCTATGAGACACGAAATTGAGCTCAGGTGCATCCGGTTTCCATTGATCATCCTTGAGATGTTTCTACAACTTGATTGGAGTCCACCTGTGGTAAATTCAATTGATTGGACATGATTTGGAAAGGCACACACCTGTCTATATAAGGTCCCACAGTTGACAGTGCATGTAAGAGAAAAAACAAAGCCATGAGGTCGAAGGACTTGTTCCTCGAGCTCCGAGACAGGATTATGTCGAGGCACAAATCTGGGGAAGGGTACCAAACCATTTCTGCAGCATTGAAGGTCCCCAAGAATACAGTGGCATCCATCATTCTTAAATGGAAGAAGTTTGGAACCACCAAGTCTCTTCCTAGAGCTGGCCGCCTGGCCAAACTGACCAATAGGGGGAGAAGGGCCATGGTCAGGGAGGTGAACGAGAACCCGATGGTCACTCTGACAAAGCTCCAGAGTTACTCTTTGGAGATGGGAGAGTCTTCCAGAAGGACAACCATCTCTGTAGCACTCCACCAATCAGGTCTTTATGTGAGAGTGGCCCGACAGAAGCCACTCCTCAGTAAAAGGCACATGACAGCCCACTTGGAGTTTGCCAAAAGGCACCTAAAGACTCTCAGACCATGAGAAACAAGATTCTCTGGTCTGATGAAACCAAGATTGAACTCTTTGGCTCGAATGCCAAGAGTCACGTCTGGAGGAAACCTGGCACCATCCCTACGGTGAAGCATGGTGTGGCAACATCATGCTGTGGGGATGTTTTTTAGCGGCCGGGACTGTGAGACTAGTCAGGATCGAGGGAAAGATGAACGAAGCAAAGTACAGAGAGATCCTTGATGAAAACCTGCTCCAGAACACTCAGGACCTCGGACTGGGGCGAAGGTTCACCTTCCAACAAGACAACGACCCTAAGCACACAGCCAAGGCCACGCAGGAGTGGCTTCAGGACAAGTCTCTGAATGTCCTTGAGTTGCCCTGCCAGATCCCAGACCTGAACACGATCAAACATCTCTGGAGAGATCTGAAAATAGCTGTGCAGCGACACTCCCCATCCAACCTGACAGAGCTTGAGAGGATCTGCAGAGAAGAATGGGAGAAACTCCCCAAATACAGGTGTGCCAAGCTTGTAGTGTCATACCCAAGAAGACTGGAGGCTGTAATCTCTGCCAAAGGTGCTTCAACAAAGTACTGAGTAAAGGGTCTGAATTCTTATGTAAATGTAATATTTCAGTTTGTTATTTTGTATACATTTGCACAAATTTCTAAAAAAACGTTTTTTATTTCTCATTATGGGGAATTGTGTGTAGATTGATGATGGGGAAAAAATGATATAATCCATTTTATAATAAGACTGTAACATAACAAAATGTGGAAAAATTGAAGGGGTTTGAATATTTTCCGAATGCACTGTATTTTTATTTATTTATTATTTCTCTGTATCACTACTATCCAGCAAGCAATTTTATGAAGATGGCTGTAACTAGCCCAGATAGGTTCCAAATCTCCCAACCTCATAATTAGCCATCAAGAAGCCATGTCAGGCTATCAATCAAATTAGCGTAACTAGCTTGTCTCACTATTTTAGCTGGCATGCCTAGCGACAAGGTTGGTAGACTTTAGAAAAGTAAGCAATTATTAAATGTACTGAATAAGACTCACATTTCTTTCAATCTTTTACCTAGATTTTAGCAGTGATGCAGAAAAGCATATTTAATTTCTTTTTTTTTTAAACACCAGTCAGGAGGATACAGACAGCTCAGTAGGTATGCTTAGATAAACAGAAGGAGAAAAAAATACTGTATCAAAATTATATATATATATGTAAAATTGTGTGGGTAGAGTAGTCTAATAGTAACTGAAGTTTAATAGTAAAAGTGTTCATTTATTTAGTTGAAAGAGTAAAAGTGAGTGAGTGTGGGACAGTAGTTTGATAGTAAAAGTGTGGGTGGAGAGTAGTCTGAATTGGGTTCTGGAGGTGTACTCCAACTCACACATTGCACTCATATGCCAGCCATGAGTGTTTCCAAGCCAGTGAGGTCACATCCACCAGTAGTGCTGGAGATGGGCATTGACTGGTTTCTTATGTGAAGACAGCTCACAATGGCCCATATTCTCTGTGCACTCACTCACCCAGAGCAGGTGATGCCCTGCTAGGGCAGCGATCAGCTCTTGTCTCAGACCTTCCCCAAGGTGATTGGTTGAGTGATTCTCACTCTGCATGTGACCTCTACAATGAGCTTCCACCCACAGAAACAGAGTTGGGTCAGTGTTGTTGTATAGTGTCACATCTTACTCGACCTTCTCTATTACGGTTTTACAACTACGTTCAAAAGTACCATTTAGAAAGAATCATGAGTAGACTATATATTTTCCATTTGTATTATTTTTATCAAAAATCCCACCTAGGTACAGTTGTCTGTGTTTGTTTCTGTTTCTACAACAAACTCATACAAACTAGAGTGAAGCATGCTGGGAATATGCAAATCAGGACAGCTAAAATCGGTCATTAAAGGGATAGTTCTGGATTTTGGCAATGAGGCCCTTTATCTTCTTCCCCAGAGTCAGATGAATTCATAGATACCATTTTGATGTATCTGCATCCAGTATGAAGGAAGTTAGAAGAAGTTTCGGGAGCTAATGCTAACTATCGTTAGCAGAATGAGTGGAAGTCTACGGGATGGGCTAGCATGCTAATTACATTTCTGTTAATCCCATGTCATTCCAGTAGATAGCAGCAGTGTACTATAAGAAAATAATGTGGTAGTCTTAGTAAAACGATAATCATACAAAATAGTTATTTTTAAACTGTTCTTTCTTTTTAAACTGTTTATTTATTCGTTAAGAAATATAAAGGATAATTTGGGGCTTTAACCCCACAACTTCTCTATCAGAAAGAATATGTATGCACACCCAGAGGCATCATGCCCATAGGGGGCACAGGAGCACTTGCTCCCTCAGATTTCTCCAGTTTTAATATATATATATATATATACAGTGCATTCGGAAGGTATTCAGACACCTTGATATTTTCCACATTTTGTATTGTTACAGCCTTATTCTAAAACGGATTAAATAAAACATTTTCCTCATCAATCTACACAAAATACCCCAGAACAACAAAGCGAAAACAGGGTTTTTAGAAATGTTTGCTAATTTATAAAAAAAATAAAAATAGAAATACCTTATTTACATAAGTATTCAGACCCTTTGCTATGAGACACGAAATTGAGCTCAGGTGCATCCGGTTTCCATTGATCATCCTTGAGATGTTTCTACAACTTGATTGGAGTCCACCTGTGGTAAATTCAATTGATTGGACATGATTTGGAAAGGCACACACCTGTCTATATAAGGTCCCACAGTTGACAGTGCATGTAAGAGAAAAAACAAAGCCATGAGGTCGAAGGACTTGTTCCTCGAGCTCCGAGACAGGATTATGTCGAGGCACAAATCTGGGGAAGGGTACCAAACCATTTCTGCAGCATTGAAGGTCCCCAAGAATACAGTGGCATCCATCATTCTTAAATGGAAGAAGTTTGGAACCACCAAGTCTCTTCCTAGAGCTGGCCGCCTGGCCAAACTGACCAATAGGGGGAGAAGGGCCATGGTCAGGGAGGTGAACGAGAACCCGATGGTCACTCTGACAAAGCTCCAGAGTTACTCTTTGGAGATGGGAGAGTCTTCCAGAAGGACAACCATCTCTGTAGCACTCCACCAATCAGGTCTTTATGTGAGAGTGGCCCGACAGAAGCCACTCCTCAGTAAAAGGCACATGACAGCCCACTTGGAGTTTGCCAAAAGGCACCTAAAGACTCTCAGACCATGAGAAACAAGATTCTCTGGTCTGATGAAACCAAGATTGAACTCTTTGGCTCGAATGCCAAGAGTCACGTCTGGAGGAAACCTGGCACCATCCCTACGGTGAAGCATGGTGTGGCAACATCATGCTGTGGGGATGTTTTTTAGCGGCCGGGACTGTGAGACTAGTCAGGATCGAGGGAAAGATGAACGAAGCAAAGTACAGAGAGATCCTTGATGAAAACCTGCTCCAGAACACTCAGGACCTCGGACTGGGGCGAAGGTTCACCTTCCAACAAGACAACGACCCTAAGCACACAGCCAAGGCCACGCAGGAGTGGCTTCAGGACAAGTCTCTGAATGTCCTTGAGTTGCCCTGCCAGATCCCAGACCTGAACACGATCAAACATCTCTGGAGAGATCTGAAAATAGCTGTGCAGCGACACTCCCCATCCAACCTGACAGAGCTTGAGAGGATCTGCAGAGAAGAATGGGAGAAACTCCCCAAATACAGGTGTGCCAAGCTTGTAGTGTCATACCCAAGAAGACTGGAGGCTGTAATCTCTGCCAAAGGTGCTTCAACAAAGTACTGAGTAAAGGGTCTGAATTCTTATGTAAATGTAATATTTCAGTTTGTTATTTTGTATACATTTGCACAAATTTCTAAAAAAACGTTTTTTATTTCTCATTATGGGGAATTGTGTGTAGATTGATGATGGGGAAAAAATGATATAATCCATTTTATAATAAGACTGTAACATAACAAAATGTGGAAAAATTGAAGGGGTTTGAATATTTTCCGAATGCACTGTATTTTTATTTATTTATTATTTCTCTGTATCACTACTATCCAGCAAGCAATTTTATGAAGATGGCTGTAACTAGCCCAGATAGGTTCCAAATCTCCCAACCTCATAATTAGCCATCAAGAAGCCATGTCAGGCTATCAATCAAATTAGCGTAACTAGCTTGTCTCACTATTTTAGCTGGCATGCCTAGCGACAAGGTTGGTAGACTTTAGAAAAGTAAGCAATTATTAAATGTACTGAATAAGACTCACATTTCTTTCAATCTTTTACCTAGATTTTAGCAGTGATGCAGAAAAGCATATTTAATTTCTTTTTTTTTTAAACACCAGTCAGGAGGATACAGACAGCTCAGTAGGTATGCTTAGATAAACAGAAGGAGAAAAAAATACTGTATCAAAATTATATATATATATGTAAAATTGTGTGGTAACTGAAGTTTAATAGTAAAAGTGTTCATTTATTTAGTTGAAAGAGTAAAAGTGAGTGAGCGGGGGACAGTAGTTTGATAGTAAAAGTGTGGGGGGAGAGTAGTCTGAATTGGGTTCTGGAGGTGTACTCCAACTCACACATTGCACTCATATGCCAGCCATGAGTGTTTCCAAGCCAGTGAGGTCACATCCACCAGTAGTGCTGGAGATGTGCATTGACTGGTTTCTTATGTGAAGACAGCTCACAATGGCCCATATTCTCTGTGCACTCACTCACCCAGAGCAGGTGATGCCCTGCTAGGGCAGCGATTATCTCAGACCTCCCCCAAGGTTATTGGTTGAGTGATTCTCACTCTGCATGTGACCTCTACAATGAGCTTCCACCCACAGAAACAGAGTTGGGTCAGTGTTGTTGTATAGTGTCACATCTTACTCAACCTTCTCTATTACGGTTTTACAACTACGTTCAAAAGTACCATTTAGAAAGAATCATGAGTAGAATATATATTTTCCATTTGTATTATTTTAATCAAAAATCCCACCTAGGTACAGTTGTCTGTGTTTGTTTCTGTTTCTACAACAAACTCATACAAACTAGAGTGAAGCATGCTGGGAATATGCAAATCAGGACAGCTAAAATCGGTCATTAAAGGGATAGTTCTGGATTTTGGCAATGAGGCCCTTTATCTTCTTCCCCAGAGTCAGATGAATTCATAGATACCATTTTGATGTATCTGCATCCAGTATGAAGGAAGTCAGAAGAAGTTTCGGGAGCTAATGCTAACTATCGTTAGCAGAATGAGTGGAAGTCTACGGGATGGGCTAGCATGCTAATTACATTTCTGTTAATCCCATGTCATTCCAGTAGATAGCAGCAGTGTACTATAAGAAAATAATGTGGTAGTCTTAGTAAAACGATAATCATACAAAATAGTTATTTTTAAACTGTTCTTTCTTTTTAAACTGTTTATTTATTCGTTAAGAAATATAAAGGATAATTTGGGGCTTTAACCCCACAACTTCTCTATCAGAAAGAATATGTATGCACACCCAGAGGCATCATGCCCATAGGGGGCACAGGAGCACTTGCTCCCTCAGATTTCTCCAGTTTTAATATATATATATATATATATATATATATACAGTGCATTCGGAAGGTATTCAGACACCTTGATATTTTCCACATTTTGTATTGTTACAGCCTTATTCTAAAATGGATTAAATAAAACATTTTCCTCATCAATCTACACAAAATACCCCAGAACAACAAAGCGAAAACAGGGTTTTTAGAAATGTTTGCTAATTTATAAAAAAATAAAAATAGAAATACCTTATTTACATAAGTATTCAGACCCTTTGCTATGAGACACGAAATTGAGCTCAGGTGCATCCGGTTTCCATTGATCATCCTTGAGATGTTTCTACAACTTGATTGGAGTCCACCTGTGGTAAATTCAATTGATTGGACATGATTTGGAAAGGCACACACCTGTCTATATAAGGTCCCACAGTTGACAGTGCATGTAAGAGAAAAAACAAAGCCATGAGGTCGAAGGACTTGTTCCTCGAGCTCCGAGACAGGATTATGTCGAGGCACAAATCTGGGGAAGGGTACCAAACCATTTCTGCAGCATTGAAGGTCCCCAAGAATACAGTGGCATCCATCATTCTTAAATGGAAGAAGTTTGGAACCACCAAGTCTCTTCCTAGAGCTGGCCGCCTGGCCAAACTGACCAATAGGGGGAGAAGGGCCTTGGTCAGGGAGGTGAACGAGAACCCGATGGTCACTCTGACAAAGCTCCAGAGTTACTCTTTGGAGATGGGAGAGTCTTCCAGAAGGACAATCATCTCTGTAGCACTCCACCAATCAGGTCTTTATGTGAGAGTGGCCCGACAGAAGCCACTCCTCAGTAAAAGGCACATGACAGCCCACTTGGAGTTTGCCAAAAGGCACCTAAAGACTCTCAGACCATGAGAAACAAGATTCTCTGGTCTGATGAAACCAAGATTGAACTCTTTGGCTCGAATGCCAAGAGTCACGTCTGGAGGAAACCTGGCACCATCCCTACGGTGAAGCATGGTGTGGCAACATCATGCTGTGGGGATGTTTTTTAGCGGCCGGGACTGTGAGACTAGTCAGGATCGAGGGAAAGATGAACGAAGCAAAGTACAGAGAGATCCTTGATGAAAACCTGCTCCAGAACACTCAGGACCTCGGACTGGGGCGAAGGTTCACCTTCCAACAAGACAACGACCCTAAGCACACAGCCAAGGCCACGCAGGAGTGGCTTCAGGACAAGTCTCTGAATGTCCTTGAGTTGCCCTGCCAGATCCCAGACCTGAACACGATCAAACATCTCTGGAGAGATCTGAAAATAGCTGTGCAGCGACACTCCCCATCCAACCTGACAGAGCTTGAGAGGATCTGCAGAGAAGAATGGGAGAAACTCCCCAAATACAGGTGTGCCAAGCTTGTAGTGTCATACCCAAGAAGACTGGAGGCTGTAATCTCTGCCAAAGGTGCTTCAACAAAGTACTGAGTAAAGGGTCTGAATTCTTATGTAAATGTAATATTTCAGTTTGTTATTTTGTATACATTTGCACAAATTTCTAAAAAAACGTTTTTTATTTCTCATTATGGGGAATTGTGTGTAGATTGATGATGGGGAAAAAATGATATAATCCATTTTATAATAAGACTGTAACATAACAAAATGTGGAAAAATTGAAGGGGTTTGAATATTTTCCGAATGCACTGTATTTTTATTTATTTATTATTTCTCTGTATCACTACTATCCAGCAAGCAATTTTATGAAGATGGCTGTAACTAGCCCAGATAGGTTCCAAATCTCCCAACCTCATAATTAGCCATCAAGAAGCCATGTCAGGCTATCAATCAAATTAGCGTAACTAGCTTGTCTCACTATTTTAGCTGGCATGCCTAGCGACAAGGTTGGTAGACTTTAGAAAAGTAAGCAATTATTAAATGTACTGAATAAGACTCACATTTCTTTCAATCTTTTACCTAGATTTTAGCAGTGATGCAGAAAAGCATATTTAATTTCTTTTTTTTTTAAACACCAGTCAGGAGGATACAGACAGCTCAGTAGGTATGCTTAGATAAACAGAAGGAGAAAAAAATACTGTATCAAAATTATATATATATATGTAAAATTGTGTGGTAACTGAAGTTTAATAGTAAAAGTGTTCATTTATTTAGTTGAAAGAGTAAAAGTGAGTGAGTGTGGGACAGTAGTTTGATAGTAAAAGTGTGGGTGGAGAGTAGTCTGAATTGGGTTCTGGAGGTGTACTCCAACTCACACATTGCACTCATATGCCAGCCATGAGTGTTTCCAAGCCAGTGAGGTCACATCCACCAGTAGTGCTGGAGATGTGCATTGACTGGTTTCTTATGTGAAGACAGCTCACAATGGCCCATATTCTCTGTGCACTCACTCACCCAGAGCAGGTGATGCCCTGCTAGGGCAGCGATCAGCTCTTGTCTCAGACCTTCCCCAAGGTGATTGGTTGAGTGATTCTCACTCTGCATGTGACCTCTACAATGAGCTTCCACCCACAGAAACAGAGTTGGGTCAGTGTTGTTGTATAGTGTCACATCTTACTCGACCTTCTCTATTACGGTTTTACAACTACGTTCAAAAGTACCATTTAGAAAGAATCATGAGTAGACTATATATTTTCCATTTGTATTATTTTTATCAAAAATCCCACCTAGGTACAGTTGTCTGTGTTTGTTTCTGTTTCTACAACAAACTCATACAAACTAGAGTGAAGCATGCTGGGAATATGCAAATCAGGACAGCTAAAATCGGTCATTAAAGGGATAGTTCTGGATTTTGGCAATGAGGCCCTTTATCTTCTTCCCCAGAGTCAGATGAATTCATAGATACCATTTTGATGTATCTGCATCCAGTATGAAGGAAGTTAGAAGAAGTTTCGGGAGCTAATGCTAACTATCGTTAGCAGAATGAGTGGAAGTCTACGGGATGGGCTAGCATGCTAATTACATTTCTGTTAATCCCATGTCATTCCAGTAGATAGCAGCAGTGTACTATAAGAAAATAATGTGGTAGTCTTAGTAAAACGATAATCATACAAAATAGTTATTTTTAAACTGTTCTTTCTTTTTAAACTGTTTATTTATTCGTTAAGAAATATAAAGGATAATTTGGGGCTTTAACCCCACAACTTCTCTATCAGAAAGAATATGTATGCACACCCAGAGGCATCATGCCCATAGGGGGCACAGGAGCACTTGCTCCCTCAGATTTCTCCAGTTTTAATATATATATATATATATATATATATATATATATATATATACAGTGCATTCGGAAGGTATTCAGACACCTTGATATTTTCCACATTTTGTATTGTTACAGCCTTATTCTAAAATGGATTAAATAAAACATTTTCCTCATCAATCTACACAAAATACCCCAGAACAACAAAGCGAAAACAGGGTTTTTAGAAATGTTTGCTAATTTATAAAAAAATAAAAATAGAAATACCTTATTTACATAAGTATTCAGACCCTTTGCTATGAGACACGAAATTGAGCTCAGGTGCATCCGGTTTCCATTGATCATCCTTGAGATGTTTCTACAACTTGATTGGAGTCCACCTGTGGTAAATTCAATTGATTGGACATGATTTGGAAAGGCACACACCTGTCTATATAAGGTCCCACAGTTGACAGTGCATGTAAGAGAAAAAACAAAGCCATGAGGTCGAAGGACTTGTTCCTCGAGCTCCGAGACAGGATTATGTCGAGGCACAAATCTGGGGAAGGGTACCAAACCATTTCTGCAGCATTGAAGGTCCCCAAGAATACAGTGGCATCCATCATTCTTAAATGGAAGAAGTTTGGAACCACCAAGTCTCTTCCTAGAGCTGGCCGCCTGGCCAAACTGACCAATAGGGGGAGAAGGGCCTTGGTCAGGGAGGTGAACGAGAACCCGATGGTCACTCTGACAAAGCTCCAGAGTTACTCTTTGGAGATGGGAGAGTCTTCCAGAAGGACAATCATCTCTGTAGCACTCCACCAATCAGGTCTTTATGTGAGAGTGGCCCGACAGAAGCCACTCCTCAGTAAAAGGCACATGACAGCCCACTTGGAGTTTGCCAAAAGGCACCTAAAGACTCTCAGACCATGAGAAACAAGATTCTCTGGTCTGATGAAACCAAGATTGAACTCTTTGGCTCGAATGCCAAGAGTCACGTCTGGAGGAAACCTGGCACCATCCCTACGGTGAAGCATGGTGTGGCAACATCATGCTGTGGGGATGTTTTTTAGCGGCCGGGACTGTGAGACTAGTCAGGATCGAGGGAAAGATGAACGAAGCAAAGTACAGAGAGATCCTTGATGAAAACCTGCTCCAGAACACTCAGGACCTCGGACTGGGGCGAAGGTTCACCTTCCAACAAGACAACGACCCTAAGCACACAGCCAAGGCCACGCAGGAGTGGCTTCAGGACAAGTCTCTGAATGTCCTTGAGTTGCCCTGCCAGATCCCAGACCTGAACACGATCAAACATCTCTGGAGAGATCTGAAAATAGCTGTGCAGCGACACTCCCCATCCAACCTGACAGAGCTTGAGAGGATCTGCAGAGAAGAATGGGAGAAACTCCCCAAATACAGGTGTGCCAAGCTTGTAGTGTCATACCCAAGAAGACTGGAGGCTGTAATCTCTGCCAAAGGTGCTTCAACAAAGTACTGAGTAAAGGGTCTGAATTCTTATGTAAATGTAATATTTCAGTTTGTTATTTTGTATACATTTGCACAAATTTCTAAAAAAACGTTTTTTATTTCTCATTATGGGGAATTGTGTGTAGATTGATGATGGGGAAAAAATGATATAATCCATTTTATAATAAGACTGTAACATAACAAAATGTGGAAAAATTGAAGGGGTTTGAATATTTTCCGAATGCACTGTATTTTTATTTATTTATTATTTCTCTGTATCACTACTATCCAGCAAGCAATTTTATGAAGATGGCTGTAACTAGCCCAGATAGGTTCCAAATCTCCCAACCTCATAATTAGCCATCAAGAAGCCATGTCAGGCTATCAATCAAATTAGCGTAACTAGCTTGTCTCACTATTTTAGCTGGCATGCCTAGCGACAAGGTTGGTAGACTTTAGAAAAGTAAGCAATTATTAAATGTACTGAATAAGACTCACATTTCTTTCAATCTTTTACCTAGATTTTAGCAGTGATGCAGAAAAGCATATTTAATTTCTTTTTTTTTTAAACACCAGTCAGGAGGATACAGACAGCTCAGTAGGTATGCTTAGATAAACAGAAGGAGAAAAAAATACTGTATCAAAATTATATATATATATGTAAAATTGTGTGGTAACTGAAGTTTAATAGTAAAAGTGTTCATTTATTTAGTTGAAAGAGTAAAAGTGAGTGAGTGTGGGACAGTAGTTTGATAGTAAAAGTGTGGGTGGAGAGTAGTCTGAATTGGGTTCTGGAGGTGTACTCCAACTCACACATTGCACTCATATGCCAGCCATGAGTGTTTCCAAGCCAGTGAGGTCACATCCACCAGTAGTGCTGGAGATGTGCATTGACTGGTTTCTTATGTGAAGACAGCTCACAATGGCCCATATTCTCTGTGCACTCACTCACCCAGAGCAGGTGATGCCCTGCTAGGGCAGCGATTATCTCTTGTCTCAGACCTTCCCCAAGGTTATTGGTTGAGTGATTCTCACTCTGCATGTGACCTCTACAATGAGCTTCCACCCACAGAAACAGAGTTGGGTCAGTGTTGTTGTATAGTGTCACATCTTACTCAACCTTCTCTATTACGGTTTTACAACTACGTTCAAAAGTACCATTTAGAAAGAATCATGAGTAGAATATATATTTTCCATTTGTATTATTTTAATCAAAAATCCCACCTAGGTACAGTTGTCTGTGTTTGTTTCTGTTTCTACAACAAACTCATACAAACTAGAGTGAAGCATGATGGGAATATGCAAATCAGGACAGCTAAAATCGGTCATTAAAGGGATAGTTCTGGATTTTGGCAATGAGGCCCTTTATCTTCTTCCCCAGAGTCAGATGAATTCATAGATACCATTTTGATGTATCTGCATCCAGTATGAAGGAAGTTAGAAGAAGTTTCGGGAGCTAATGCTAACTATCGTTAGCAGAATGAGTGGAAGTCTACGGGATGGGCTAGCATGCTAATTACATTTCTGTTAATCCCATGTCATTCCAGTAGATAGCAGCAGTGTACTATAAGAAAATAATGTGGTAGTCTTAGTAAAACGATAATCATACAAAATAGTTATTTTTAAACTGTTCTTTCTTTTTAAACTGTTTCTTTATTCGTTAAGAAATATAAAGGATAATTTGGGGCTTTAACCCCACAACTTCTCTATCAGAAAGAATATGTATGCACACCCAGAGGCATCATGCCCATAGGGGGCACAGGAGCACTTGCTCCCTCAGATTTCTCCAGTTTTAATATATATATATATATATATATATATATATATATATATATACAGTGCATTCGGAAGGTATTCAGACACCTTGATATTTTCCACATTTTGTATTGTTACAGCCTTATTCTAAAATGGATTAAATAAAACATTTTCCTCATCAATCTACACAAAATACCCCAGAACAACAAAGCGAAAACAGGGTTTTTAGAAATGTTTGCTAATTTATAAAAAAATAAAAATAGAAATACCTTATTTACATAAGTATTCAGACCCTTTGCTATGAGACACGAAATTGAGCTCAGGTGCATCCGGTTTCCATTGATCATCCTTGAGATGTTTCTACAACTTGATTGGAGTCCACCTGTGGTAAATTCAATTGATTGGACATGATTTGGAAAGGCACACACCTGTCTATATAAGGTCCCACAGTTGACAGTGCATGTAAGAGCAAAAACCAAGCCATGAGGTCGAAGGACTTGTTCCTCGAGCTCCGAGACAGGATTATGTCGAGGCACAAATCTGGGGAAGGGTACCAAACCATTTCTGCAGCATTGAAGGTCCCCAAGAATACAGTGGCATCCATCATTCTTAAATGGAAGAAGTTTGGAACCACCAAGTCTCTTCCTAGAGCTGGCCGCCTGGCCAAACTGACCAATAGGGGGAGAAGGGCCTTGGTCAGGGAGGTGAACGAGAACCCGATGGTCACTCTGACAAAGCTCCAGAGTTACTCTTTGGAGATGGGAGAGTCTTCCAGAAGTACAACCATCTCTGTAGCACTCCACCAATCAGGTCTTTATGTGAGAGTGGCCCGACAGAAGCCACTCCTCAGTAAAAGGCACATGACAGCCCACTTGGAGTTTGCCAAAAGTTACCTAAAGACTCTCAGACCATGAGAAACAAGATTCTCTGGTCTGATGAAACCAAGATTGAACTCTTTGGCTCGAATAATATAATATGATAATATGCCATCTAGCAGACGCTTTTATCCAAAGCGACTTACAGTCACGTCTGGAGGAAACCTGGCACCATCCCTATGGTGAAGCATGGTGTGGCAACATCATGCTGTGGGGATGTTTTTTAGCGGCCGGGACTGTGAGACTAGTCAGGATCGAGGGAAAGATGAACGAAGCAAAGTACAGAAAGATCCTTGATGAAAACCTGCTCCAGAACACTCAGGACCTCGGACTGGGGCGAAGGTTCACCTTCCAATAAGACAACGACCCTTAGCACACAGCCAAGGCCACGCAGGAGTGGCTTCAGGACAAGTCTCTGAATGTCCTTGAGTTGCCCTGCCAGATCCCAGACCTGAACACGATCAAACATCTCTGGAGAGATCTAAAAATAGCTGTGCAGCGACACTCCCCATCCAACCTGACAGAGCTTGAGAGGATCTGCAGAGAAGAATGGGAGAAACTCCCCAAATACAGGTGTGCCAAGCTTGTAGTGTCATACCCAAGAAGACTGGAGGCTGTAATCTCTGCCAAAGGTGCTTCAACAAAGTACTGAGTAAAGGGTCTGAATTCTTATGTAAATATAATATTTCAGTTTTTTATTTTGTATACATTTGCACAAATTTCTAAAAAAACGTTTTTTATTTCTCATTATGGGGAATTGTGTGTAGATTGATGATGGGGAAAAAATGATATAATCCATTTTATAATAAGACTGTAACATAACAAAATGTGGAAAAATTGAAGGGGTTTGAATATTTTCCGAATGCACTGTATTTTTATTTATTTATTATTTCTCTGTATCACTACTATCCAGCAAGCAATTTTATGAAGATGGCTGTAACTAGCCCAGATAGGTTCCAAATCTCCCAACCTCATAATTAGCCATCAAGAAGCCATGTCAGGCTATCAATCAAATTAGCGTAACTAGCTTGTCTCACTATTTTAGCTGGCATGCCTAGCGACAAGGTTGGTAGACTTTAGAAAAGTAAGCAATTATTAAATGTACTGAATAAGACTCACATTTCTTTCAATCTTTTACCTAGATTTTAGCAGTGATGCAGAAAAGCATATTTAATTTCTTTTTTTTTTTAACACCAGTCAGGAGGATACAGACAGCTCAGTAGGTATGCTTAGATAAACAGAAGGAGAAAAAAATACTGTATCAAAATTATATATATATATGTAAAATTGTGTGGGTAGAGTAGTCTAATAGTAACTGAAGTTTAATAGTAAAAGTGTTCATTTATTTAGTTGAAAGAGTAAAAGTGAGTGAGTGTGGGACAGTAGTTTGATAGTAAAAGTGTGGGTGGAGAGTAGTCTGAATTGGGTTCTGGAGGTGTACTCCAACTCACACATTGCACTCATATGCCAGCCATGAGTGTTTCCAAGCCAGTGAGGTCACATCCACCAGTAGTGCTGGAGATGTGCATTGACTGGTTTCTTATGTGAAGACAGCTCACAATGGCCCATATTCTCTGTGCACTCACTCACCCAGAGCAGGTGATGCCCTGCTAGGGCAGCGATCAGCTCTTGTCTCAGACCTTCCCCAAGGTGATTGGTTGAGTGATTCTCACTCTGCATGTGACCTCTACAATGAGCTTCCACCCACAGAAACAGAGTTGGGTCAGTGTTGTTGTATAGTGTCACATCTTACTCGACCTTCTCTATTACGGTTTTACAACTACGTTCAAAAGTACCATTTAGAAAGAATCATGAGTAGACTATATATTTTCCATTTGTATTATTTTTATCAAAAATCCCACCTAGGTACAGTTGTCTGTGTTTGTTTCTGTTTCTACAACAAACTCATACAAACTAGAGTGAAGCATGCTGGGAATATGCAAATCAGGACAGCTAAAATTGGTCATTAAAGGGATAGTTCTGGATTTTGGCAATGAGGCCCTTTATCTTCTTCCCCAGAGTCAGATGAATTCATAGATACCATTTTGATGTATCTGCATCCAGTATGAAGGAAGTTAGAAGAAGTTTCGGGAGCTAATGCTAACTATCGTTAGCAGAATGAGTGGAAGTCTACGGGATGGGCTAGCATGCTAATTACATTTCTGTTAATCCCATGTCATTCCAGTAGATAGCAGCAGTGTACTATAAGAAAATAATGTGGTAGTCTTAGTAAAACGATAATCATACAAAATAGTTATTTTTAAACTGTTCTTTCTTTTTAAACTGTTTATTTATTCGTTAAGAAATATAAAGGATAATTTGGGGCTTTAACCCCACAACTTCTCTATCAGAAAGAATATGTATGCACACCCAGAGGCATCATGCCCATAGGGGGCACAGGAGCACTTGCTCCCTCAGATTTCTCCAGTTTTAATATATATATATATATATATATATATATATATATATATATATATATATATATATATACAGTGCATTCGGAAGGTATTCAGACACCTTGATATTTTCCACATTTTGTATTGTTACAGCCTTATTCTAAAATGGATTAAATAAAACATTTTCCTCATCAATCTACACAAAATACCCCAGAACAACAAAGCGAAAACAGGGTTTTTAGAAATGTTTGCTAATTTATAAAAAAATAAAAATAGAAATACCTTATTTACATAAGTATTCAGACCCTTTGCTATGAGACACGAAATTGAGCTCAGGTGCATCCGGTTTCCATTGATCATCCTTGAGATGTTTCTACAACTTGATTGGAGTCCACCTGTGGTAAATTCAATTGATTGGACATGATTTGGAAAGGCACACACCTGTCTATATAAGGTCCCACAGTTGACAGTGCATGTAAGAGAAAAAACCAAGCCATGAGGTCGAAGGACTTGTTCCTCGAGCTCCGAGACAGGATTATGTCGAGGCACAAATCTGGGGAAGGGTACCAAACCATTTCTGCAGCATTGAAGGTCCCCAAGAATACAGTGGCATCCATCATTCTTAAATGGAAGAAGTTTGGAACCACCAAGTCTCTTCCTAGAGCTGGCCGCCTGGCCAAACTGACCAATAGGGGGAGAAGGGCCTTGGTCAGGGAGGTGAACGAGAACCCGATGGTCACTCTGCAAAGCTCCAGAGTTACTCTTTGGAGATGGGAGAGTCTTCCAGAAGGACAACCATCTCTGTAGCACTCCACCAATCAGGTCTTTATGTGAGAGTGGCCCGACAGAAGCCACTCCTCAGTAAAAGGCACATGACAGCCCACTTGGAGTTTGCCAAAAGGCACCTAAAGACTCTCAGACCATGAGAAACAAGATTCTCTGGTCTGATGAAACCAAGATTGAACTCTTTGGCTCGAATGCCAAGAGTCACGTCTGGAGGAAACCTGGCACCATCCCTACGGTGAAGCATGGTGTGGCAACATCATGCTGTGGGGATGTTTTTTAGCGGCCGGGACTGTGAGACTAGTCAGGATCGAGGGAAAGATGAACGAAGCAAAGTACAGAGAGATCCTTGATGAAAACCTGCTCCAGAACACTCAGGACCTCGGACTGGGGCGAAGGTTCACCTTCCAACAAGACAACGACCCTAAGCACACAGCCAAGGCCACGCAGGAGTGGCTTCAGGACAAGTCTCTGAATGTCCTTGAGTTGCCCTGCCAGATCCCAGACCTGAACACGATCAAACATCTCTGGAGAGATCTGAAAATAGCTGTGCAGCGACACTCCCCATCCAACCTGACAGAGCTTGAGAGGATCTGCAGAGAAGAATGGGAGAAACTCCCCAAATACAGGTGTGCCAAGCTTGTAGTGTCATACCCAAGAAGACTGGAGGCTGTAATCTCTGCCAAAGGTGCTTCAACAAAGTACTGAGTAAAGGGTCTGAATTCTTATGTAAATGTAATATTTCAGTTTGTTATTTTGTATACATTTGCACAAATTTCTAAAAAAACGTTTTTTATTTCTCATTATGGGGAATTGTGTGTAGATTGATGATGGGGAAAAAATGATATAATCCATTTTATAATAAGACTGTAACATAACAAAATGTGGAAAAATTGAAGGGGTTTGAATATTTTCCGAATGCACTGTATTTTTATTTATTTATTATTTCTCTGTATCACTACTATCCAGCAAGCAATTTTATGAAGATGGCTGTAACTAGCCCAGATAGGTTCCAAATCTCCCAACCTCATAATTAGCCATCAAGAAGCCATGTCAGGCTATCAATCAAATTAGCGTAACTAGCTTGTCTCACTATTTTAGCTGGCATGCCTAGCGACAAGGTTGGTAGACTTTAGAAAAGTAAGCAATTATTAAATGTACTGAATAAGACTCACATTTCTTTCAATCTTTTACCTAGATTTTAGCAGTGATGCAGAAAAGCATATTTAATTTCTTTCTTTTTTAAACACCAGTCAGGAGGATACAGACAGCTCAGTAGGTATGCTTAGATAAACAGAAGGAGAAAAAAATACTGTATCAAAATTATATATATATATGTAAAATTGTGTGGGTAGAGTAGTCTAATAGTAACTGAAGTTTAATAGTAAAAGTGTTCATTTATTTAGTTGAAAGAGTAAAAGTGAGTGAGTGTGGGACAGTAGTTTGATAGTAAAAGTGTGGGTGGAGAGTAGTCTGAATTGGGTTCTGGAGGTGTACTCCAACTCACACATTGCACTCATATGCCAGCCATGAGTGTTTCCAAGCCAGTGAGGTCACATCCACCAGTAGTGCTGGAGATGTGCATTGACTGGTTTCTTATGTGAAGACAGCTCACAATGGCCCATATTCTCTGTGCACTCACTCACCCAGAGCAGGTGATGCCCTGCTAGGGCAGCGATCAGCTCTTGTCTCAGACCTTCCCGAAGGTGATTGGTTGAGTGATTCTCACTCTGCATGTGACCTCTACAATGAGCTTCCACCCACAGAAACAGAGTTGGGTCAGTGTTGTTGTATAGTGTCACATCTTACTCGACCTTCTCTATTACGGTTTTACAACTACGTTCAAAAGTACCATTTAGAAAGAATCATGAGTAGACTATATATTTTCCATTTGTATTATTTTTATCAAAAATCCCACCTAGGTACAGTTGTCTGTGTTTGTTTCTGTTTCTACAACAAACTCATACAAACTAGAGTGAAGCATGCTGGGAATATGCAAATCAGGACAGCTAAAATCGGTCATTAAAGGGATAGTTCTGGATTTTGGCAATGAGGCCCTTTATCTTCTTCCCCAGAGTCAGATGAATTCATAGATACCATTTTGATGTATCTGCATCCAGTATGAAGGAAGTTAGAAGAAGTTTCGGGAGCTAATGCTAACTATCGTTAGCAGAATGAGTGGAAGTCTACGGGATGGGCTAGCATGCTAATTACATTTCTGTTAATCCCATGTCATTCCAGTAGATAGCAGCAGTGTACTATAAGAAAATAATGTGGTAGTCTTAGTAAAACGATAATCATACAAAATAGTTATTTTTAAACTGTTCTTTCTTTTTAAACTGTTTATTTATTCGTTAAGAAATATAAAGGATAATTTGGGGCTTTAACCCCACAACTTCTCTATCAGAAAGAATATGTATGCACACCCAGAGGCATCATGCCCATAGGGGGCACAGGAGCACTTGCTCCCTCATATTTCTCCAGTTTTAATATATATATATATATATACAGTGCATTCGGAAGGTATTCAGACACCTTGATATTTTCCACATTTTGTATTGTTACAGCCTTATTCTAAAACGGATTAAATAAAACATTTTCCTCATCAATCTACACAAAATACCCCAGAACAACAAAGCGAAAACAGGGTTTTTAGAAATGTTTGCTAATTTATAAAAAAAATAAAAATAGAAATACCTTATTTACATAAGTATTCAGACCCTTTGCTATGAGACACGAAATTGAGCTCAGGTGCATCCGGTTTCCATTGATCATCCTTGAGATGTTTCTACAACTTGATTGGAGTCCACCTGTGGTAAATTCAATTGATTGGACATGATTTGGAAAGGCACACACCTGTCTATATAAGGTCCCACAGTTGACAGTGCATGTAAGAGAAAAAACAAAGCCATGAGGTCGAAGGACTTGTTCCTCGAGCTCCGAGACAGGATTATGTCGAGGCACAAATCTGGGGAAGGGTACCAAACCATTTCTGCAGCATTGAAGGTCCCCAAGAATACAGTGGCATCCATCATTCTTAAATGGAAGAAGTTTGGAACCACCAAGTCTCTTCCTAGAGCTGGCCGCCTGGCCAAACTGACCAATAGGGGGAGAAGGGCCTTGGTCAGGGAGGTGAACGAGAACCCGATGGTCACTCTGACAAAGCTCCAGAGTTACTCTTTGGAGATGGGAGAGTCTTCCAGAAGGACAACCATCTCTGTAGCACTCCACCAATCAGGTCTTTATGTGAGAGTGGCCCGACAGAAGCCACTCCTCAGTAAAAGGCACATGACAGCCCACTTGGAGTTTGCCAAAAGGCACCTAAAGACTCTCAGACCATGAGAAACAAGATTCTCTGGTCTGATGAAACCAAGATTGAACTCTTTGGCTCGAATGCCAAGAGTCACGTCTGGAGGAAACCTGGCACCATCCCTACGGTGAAGCATGGTGTGGCAACATCATGCTGTGGGGATGTTTTTTAGCGGCCGGGACTGTGAGACTAGTCAGGATCGAGGGAAAGATGAACGAAGCAAAGTACAGAGAGATCCTTGATGAAAACCTGCTCCAGAACACTCAGGACCTCGGACTGGGGCGAAGGTTCACCTTCCAACAAGACAACGACCCTAAGCACACAGCCAAGGCCACGCAGGAGTGGCTTCAGGACAAGTCTCTGAATGTCCTTGAGTTGCCCTGCCAGATCCCAGACCTGAACACGATCAAACATCTCTGGAGAGATCTGAAAATAGCTGTGCAGCGACACTCCCCATCCAACCTGACAGAGCTTGAGAGGATCTGCAGAGAAGAATGGGAGAAACTCCCCAAATACAGGTGTGCCAAGCTTGTAGTGTCATACCCAAGAAGACTGGAGGCTGTAATCTCTGCCAAAGGTGCTTCAACAAAGTACTGAGTAAAGGGTCTGAATTCTTATGTAAATGTAATATTTCAGTTTGTTATTTTGTATACATTTGCACAAATTTCTAAAAAAACGTTTTTTATTTCTCATTATGGGGAATTGTGTGTAGATTGATGATGGGGAAAAAATGATATAATCCATTTTATAATAAGACTGTAACATAACAAAATGTGGAAAAATTGAAGGGGTTTGAATATTTTCCGAATGCACTGTATTTTTATTTATTTATTATTTCTCTGTATCACTACTATCCAGCAAGCAATTTTATGAAGATGGCTGTAACTAGCCCAGATAGGTTCCAAATCTCCCAACCTCATAATTAGCCATCAAGAAGCCATGTCAGGCTATCAATCAAATTAGCGTAACTAGCTTGTCTCACTATTTTAGCTGGCATGCCTAGCGACAAGGTTGGTAGACTTTAGAAAAGTAAGCAATTATTAAATGTACTGAATAAGACTCACATTTCTTTCAATCTTTTACCTAGATTTTAGCAGTGATGCAGAAAAGCATATTTAATTTCTTTTTTTTTTAAACACCAGTCAGGAGGATACAGACAGCTCAGTAGGTATGCTTAGATAAACAGAAGGAGAAAAAAATACTGTATCAAAATTATATATATATATGTAAAATTGTGTGGGTAGAGTAGTCTAATAGTAACTGAAGTTTAATAGTAAAAGTGTTCATTTATTTAGTTGAAAGAGTAAAAGTGAATGAGTGTGGGACAGTAGTTTGATAGTAAAAGTGTGGGTGGAGAGTAGTCTGAATTGGGTTCTGGAGGTGTACTCCAACTCACACATTGCACTCATATGCCAGCCATGAGTGTTTCCAAGCCAGTGAGGTCACATCCACCAGTAGTGCTGGAGATGTGCATTGACTGGTTTCTTATGTGAAGACAGCTCACAATGGCCCATATTCTCTGTGCACTCACTCACCCAGAGCAGGTGATGCCCTGCTAGGGCAGCGATCAGCTCTTGTCTCAGACCTTCCCCAAGGTGATTGGTTGAGTGATTCTCACTCTGCATGTGACCTCTACAATGAGCTTCCACCCACAGAAACAGAGTTGGGTCAGTGTTGTTGTATAGTGTCACATCTTACTCGACCTTCTCTATTACGGTTTTACAACTACGTTCAAAAGTACCATTTAGAAAGAATCATGAGTAGACTATATATTTTCCATTTGTATTATTTTTATCAAAAATCCCACCTAGGTACAGTTGTCTGTGTTTGTTTCTGTTTCTACAACAAACTCATACAAACTAGAGTGAAGCATGCTGGGAATATGCAAATCAGGACAGCTAAAATCGGTCATTAAAGGGATAGTTCTGGATTTTGGCAATGAGGCCCTTTATCTTCTTCCCCAGAGTCAGATGAATTCATAGATACCATTTTGATGTATCTGCATCCAGTATGAAGGAAGTTAGAAGAAGTTTCGGGAGCTAATGCTAACTATCATTAGCAGAATGAGTGGAAGTCTACGGGATGGGCTAGCATGCTAATTACATTTCTGTTAATCCCATGTCATTCCAGTAGATAGCAGCAGTGTACTATAAGAAAATAATGTGGTAGTCTTAGTAAAACGATAATCATACAAAATAGTTATTTTTAAACTGTTCTTTCTTTTTAAACTGTTTATTTATTCGTTAAGAAATATAAAGGATAATTTGGGGCTTTAACCCCACAACTTCTCTATCAGAAAGAATATGTATGCACACCCAGAGGCATCATGCCCATAGGGGGCACAGGAGCACTTGCTCCCTCAGATTTCTCCAGTTTTAATATATATATATATATATATACAGTGCATTCGGAAGGTATTCAGACACCTTGATATTTTCCACATTTTGTATTGTTACAGCCTTATTCTAAAACGGATTAAATAAAACATTTTCCTCATCAATCTACACAAAATACCCCAGAACAACAAAGCGAAAACAGGGTTTTTAGAAATGTTTGCTAATTTATAAAAAAATAAAAATAGAAATACCTTATTTACATAAGTATTCAGACCCTTTGCTATGAGACACGAAATTGAGCTCAGGTGCATCCGGTTTCCATTGATCATCCTTGAGATGTTTCTACAACTTGATTGGAGTCCACCTGTGGTAAATTCAATTGATTGGACATGATTTGGAAAGGCACACACCTGTCTATATAAGGTCCCACAGTTGACAGTGCATGTAAGAGAAAAAACAAAGCCATGAGGTCGAAGGACTTGTTCCTCGAGCTCCGAGACAGGATTATGTCGAGGCACAAATCTGGGGAAGGGTACCAAACCATTTCTGCAGCATTGAAGGTCCCCAAGAATACAGTGGCATCCATCATTCTTAAATGGAAGAAGTTTGGAACCACCAAGTCTCTTCCTAGAGCTGGCCGCCTGGCCAAACTGACCAATAGGGGGAGAAGGGCCTTGGTCAGGGAGGTGAACGAGAACCCGATGGTCACTCTGACAAAGCTCCAGAGTTACTCTTTGGAGATGGGAGAGTCTTCCAGAAGGACAACCATCTCTGTAGCACTCCACCAATCAGGTCTTTATGTGAGAGTGGCCCGACAGAAGCCACTCCTCAGTAAAAGGCACATGACAGCCCACTTGGAGTTTGCCAAAAGGCACCTAAAGACTCTCAGACCATGAGAAACAAGATTCTCTGGTCTGATGAAACCAAGATTGAACTCTTTGGCTCGAATGCCAAGAGTCACGTCTGGAGGAAACCTGGCACCATCCCTACGGTGAAGCATGGTGTGGCAACATCATGCTGTGGGGATGTTTTTTAGCGGCCGGGACTGTGAGACTAGTCAGGATCGAGGGAAAGATGAACGAAGCAAAGTACAGAGAGATCCTTGATGAAAACCTGCTCCAGAACACTCAGGACCTCGGACTGGGGCGAAGGTTCACCTTCCAACAAGACAACGACCCTAAGCACACAGCCAAGGCCACGCAGGAGTGGCTTCAGGACAAGTCTCTGAATGTCCTTGAGTTGCCCTGCCAGATCCCAGACCTGAACACGATCAAACATCTCTGGAGAGATCTGAAAATAGCTGTGCAGCGACACTCCCCATCCAACCTGACAGAGCTTGAGAGGATCTGCAGAGAAGAATGGGAGAAACTCCCCAAATACAGGTGTGCCAAGCTTGTAGTGTCATACCCAAGAAGACTGGAGGCTGTAATCTCTGCCAAAGGTGCTTCAACAAAGTACTGAGTAAAGGGTCTGAATTCTTATGTAAATGTAATATTTCAGTTTGTTATTTTGTATACATTTGCACAAATTTCTAAAAAAACGTTTTTTATTTCTCATTATGGGGAATTGTGTGTAGATTGATGATGGGGAAAAAATGATATAATCCATTTTATAATAAGACTGTAACATAACAAAATGTGGAAAAATTGAAGGGGTTTGAATATTTTCCGAATGCACTGTATTTTTATTTATTTATTATTTCTCTGTATCACTACTATCCAGCAAGCAATTTTATGAAGATGGCTGTAACTAGCCCAGATAGGTTCCAAATCTCCCAACCTCATAATTAGCCATCAAGAAGCCATGTCAGGCTATCAATCAAATTAGCGTAACTAGCTTGTCTCACTATTTTAGCTGGCATGCCTAGCGACAAGGTTGGTAGACTTTAGAAAAGTAAGCAATTATTAAATGTACTGAATAAGACTCACATTTCTTTCAATCTTTTACCTAGATTTTAGCAGTGATGCAGAAAAGCATATTTAATTTCTTTTTTTTTTAAACACCAGTCAGGAGGATACAGACAGCTCAGTAGGTATGCTTAGATAAACAGAAGGAGAAAAAAATACTGTATCAAAATTATATATATATATGTAAAATTGTGTGGGTAGAGTAGTCTAATAGTAACTGAAGTTTAATAGTAAAAGTGTTCATTTATTTAGTTGAAAGAGTAAAAGTGAGTGAGTGTGGGACAGTAGTTTGATAGTAAAAGTGTGGGTGGAGAGTAGTCTGAATTGGGTTCTGGAGGTGTACTCCAACTCACACATTGCACTCATATGCCAGCCATGAGTGTTTCCAAGCCAGTGAGGTCACATCCACCAGTAGTGCTGGAGATGTGCATTGACTGGTTTCTTATGTGAAGACAGCTCACAATGGCCCATATTCTCTGTGCACTCACTCACCCAGAGCAGGTGATGCCCTGCTAGGGCAGCGATCAGCTCTTGTCTCAGACCTTCCCCAAGGTGATTGGTTGAGTGATTCTCACTCTGCATGTGACCTCTACAATGAGCTTCCACCCACAGAAACAGAGTTGGGTCAGTGTTGTTGTATAGTGTCACATCTTACTCGACCTTCTCTATTACGGTTTTACAACTACGTTCAAAAGTACCATTTAGAAAGAATCATGAGTAGACTATATATTTTCCATTTGTATTATTTTTATCAAAAATCCCACCTAGGTACAGTTGTCTGTGTTTGTTTCTGTTTCTACAACAAACTCATACAAACTAGAGTGAAGCATGCTGGGAATATGCAAATCAGGACAGCTAAAATCGGTCATTAAAGGGATAGTTCTGGATTTTGGCAATGAGGCCCTTTATCTTCTTCCCCAGAGTCAGATGAATTCATAGATACCATTTTGATGTATCTGCATCCAGTATGAAGGAAGTTAGAAGAAGTTTCGGGAGCTAATGCTAACTATCGTTAGCAGAATGAGTGGAAGTCTACGGGATGGGCTAGCATGCTAATTACATTTCTGTTAATCCCATGTCATTCCAGTAGATAGCAGCAGTGTACTATAAGAAAATAATGTGGTAGTCTTAGTAAAACGATAATCATACAAAATAGTTATTTTTAAACTGTTCTTTCTTTTTAAACTGTTTATTTATTCGTTAAGAAATATAAAGGATAATTTGGGGCTTTAACCCCACAACTTCTCTATCAGAAAGAATATGTATGCACACCCAGAGGCATCATGCCCATAGGGGGCACAGGAGCACTTGCTCCCTCAGATTTCTCCAGTTTTAATATATATATATATATATACAGTGCATTCGGAAGGTATTCAGACACCTTGATATTTTCCACATTTTGTATTGTTACAGCCTTATTCTAAAACGGATTAAATAAAACATTTTCCTCATCAATCTACACAAAATACCCCAGAACAACAAAGCGAAAACAGGGTTTTTAGAAATGTTTGCTAATTTATAAAAAAATAAAAATAGAAATACCTTATTTACATAAGTATTCAGACCCTTTGCTATGAGACACGAAATTGAGCTCAGGTGCATCCGGTTTCCATTGATCATCCTTGAGATGTTTCTACAACTTGATTGGAGTCCACCTGTGGTAAATTCAATTGATTGGACATGATTTGGAAAGGCACACACCTGTCTATATAAGGTCCCACAGTTGACAGTGCATGTAAGAGAAAAAACAAAGCCATGAGGTCGAAGGACTTGTTCCTCGAGCTCCGAGACAGGATTATGTCGAGGCACAAATCTGGGGAAGGGTACCAAACCATTTCTGCAGCATTGAAGGTCCCCAAGAATACAGTGGCATCCATCATTCTTAAATGGAAGAAGTTTGGAACCACCAAGTCTCTTCCTAGAGCTGGCCGCCTGGCCAAACTGACCAATAGGGGGAGAAGGGCCTTGGTCAGGGAGGTGAACGAGAACCCGATGGTCACTCTGACAAAGCTCCAGAGTTACTCTTTGGAGATGGGAGAGTCTTCCAGAAGGACAACCATCTCTGTAGCACTCCACCAATCAGGTCTTTATGTGAGAGTGGCCCGACAGAAGCCACTCCTCAGTAAAAGGCACATGACAGCCCACTTGGAGTTTGCCAAAAGGCACCTAAAGACTCTCAGACCATGAGAAACAAGATTCTCTGGTCTGATGAAACCAAGATTGAACTCTTTGGCTCGAATGCCAAGAGTCACGTCTGGAGGAAACCTGGCACCATCCCTACGGTGAAGCATGGTGTGGCAACATCATGCTGTGGGGATGTTTTTTAGCGGCCGGGACTGTGAGACTAGTCAGGATCGAGGGAAAGATGAACGAAGCAAAGTACAGAGAGATCCTTGATGAAAACCTGCTCCAGAACACTCAGGACCTCGGACTGGGGCGAAGGTTCACCTTCCAACAAGACAACGACCCTAAGCACACAGCCAAGGCCACGCAGGAGTGGCTTCAGGACAAGTCTCTGAATGTCCTTGAGTTGCCCTGCCAGATCCCAGACCTGAACACGATCAAACATCTCTGGAGAGATCTGAAAATAGCTGTGCAGCGACACTCCCCATCCAACCTGACAGAGCTTGAGAGGATCTGCAGAGAAGAATGGGAGAAACTCCCCAAATACAGGTGTGCCAAGCTTGTAGTGTCATACCCAAGAAGACTGGAGGCTGTAATCTCTGCCAAAGGTGCTTCAACAAAGTACTGAGTAAAGGGTCTGAATTCTTATGTAAATGTAATATTTCAGTTTGTTATTTTGTATACATTTGCACAAATTTCTAAAAAAACGTTTTTTATTTCTCATTATGGGGAATTGTGTGTAGATTGATGATGGGGAAAAAATGATATAATCCATTTTATAATAAGACTGTAACATAACAAAATGTGGAAAAATTGAAGGGGTTTGAATATTTTCCGAATGCACTGTATTTTTATTTATTTATTATTTCTCTGTATCACTACTATCCAGCAAGCAATTTTATGAAGATGGCTGTAACTAGCCCAGATAGGTTCCAAATCTCCCAACCTCATAATTAGCCATCAAGAAGCCATGTCAGGCTATCAATCAAATTAGCGTAACTAGCTTGTCTCACTATTTTAGCTGGCATGCCTAGCGACAAGGTTGGTAGACTTTAGAAAAGTAAGCAATTATTAAATGTACTGAATAAGACTCACATTTCTTTCAATCTTTTACCTAGATTTTAGCAGTGATGCAGAAAAGCATATTTAATTTCTTTTTTTTTTAAACACCAGTCAGGAGGATACAGACAGCTCAGTAGGTATGCTTAGATAAACAGAAGGAGAAAAAAATACTGTATCAAAATTATATATATATATGTAAAATTGTGTGGGTAGAGTAGTCTAATAGTAACTGAAGTTTAATAGTAAAAGTGTTCATTTATTTAGTTGAAAGAGTAAAAGTGAGTGAGTGTGGGACAGTAGTTTGATAGTAAAAGTGTGGGTGGAGAGTAGTCTGAATTGGGTTCTGGAGGTGTACTCCAACTCACACATTGCACTCATATGCCAGCCATGAGTGTTTCCAAGCCAGTGAGGTCACATCCACCAGTAGTGCTGGAGATGTGCATTGACTGGTTTCTTATGTGAAGACAGCTCACAATGGCCCATATTCTCTGTGCACTCACTCACCCAGAGCAGGTGATGCCCTGCTAGGGCAGCGATCAGCTCTTGTCTCAGACCTTCCCCAAGGTGATTGGTTGAGTGATTCTCACTCTGCATGTGACCTCTACAATGAGCTTCCACCCACAGAAACAGAGTTGGGTCAGTGTTGTTGTATAGTGTCACATCTTACTCGACCTTCTCTATTACGGTTTTACAACTACGTTCAAAAGTACCATTTAGAAAGAATCATGAGTAGACTATATATTTTCCATTTGTATTATTTTTATCAAAAATCCCACCTAGGTACAGTTGTCTGTGTTTGTTTCTGTTTCTACAACAAACTCATACAAACTAGAGTGAAGCATGCTGGGAATATGCAAATCAGGACAGCTAAAATCGGTCATTAAAGGGACAGTTCTGGATTTTGGCAATGAGGCCCTTTATCTTCTTCCCCAGAGTCAGATGAATTCATAGATACCATTTTGATGTATCTGCATCCAGTATGAAGGAAGTTAGAAGAAGTTTCGGGAGCTAATGCTAACTATCGTTAGCAGAATGAGTGGAAGTCTACGGGATGGGCTAGCATGCTAATTACATTTCTGTTAATCCCATGTCATTCCAGTAGATAGCAGCAGTGTACTATAAGAAAATAATGTGGTAGTCTTAGTAAAACGATAATCATACAAAATAGTTATTTTTAAACTGTTCTTTCTTTTTAAACTGTTTATTTATTCGTTAAGAAATATAAAGGATAATTTGGGGCTTTAACCCCACAACTTCTCTATCAGAAAGAATATGTATGCACACCCAGAGGCATCATGCCCATAGGGGGCACAGGAGCACTTGCTCCCTCAGATTTCTCCAGTTTTAATATATATATATATATATATATATATATACAGTGCATTCGGAAGGTATTCAGACACCTTGATATTTTCCACATTTTGTATTGTTACAGCCTTATTCTAAAATGGATTAAATAAAACATTTTCCTCATCAATCTACACAAAATACCCCAGAACAACAAAGCGAAAACAGGGTTTTTAGAAATGTTTGCTAATTTATAAAAAAAATAAAAATAGAAATACCTTATTTACATAAGTATTCAGACCCTTTGCTATGAGACACGAAATTGAGCTCAGGTGCATCCGGTTTCCATTGATCATCCTTGAGATGTTTCTACAACTTGATTGGAGTCCACCTGTGGTAAATTCAATTGATTGGACATGATTTGGAAAGGCACACACCTGTCTATATAAGGTCCCACAGTTGACAGTGCATGTAAGAGAAAAAACAAAGCCATGAGGTCGAAGGACTTGTTCCTCGAGCTCCGAGACAGGATTATGTCGAGGCACAAATCTGGGGAAGGGTACCAAACCATTTCTGCAGCATTGAAGGTCCCCAAGAATACAGTGGCATCCATCATTCTTAAATGGAAGAAGTTTGGAACCACCAAGTCTCTTCCTAGAGCTGGCCGCCTGGCCAAACTGACCAATAGGGGGAGAAGGGCCTTGGTCAGGGAGGTGAACGAGAACCCGATGGTCACTCTGACAAAGCTCCAGAGTTACTCTTTGGAGATGGGAGAGTCTTCCAGAAGGACAACCATCTCTGTAGCACTCCACCAATCAGGTCTTTATGTGAGAGTGGCCCGACAGAAGCCACTCCTCAGTAAAAGGCACATGACAGCCCACTTGGAGTTTGCCAAAAGGCACCTAAAGACTCTCAGACCATGAGAAACAAGATTCTCTGGTCTGATGAAACCAAGATTGAACTCTTTGGCTCGAATGCCAAGAGTCACGTCTGGAGGAAACCTGGCACCATCCCTACGGTGAAGCATGGTGTGGCAACATCATGCTGTGGGGATGTTTTTTAGCGGCCGGGACTGTGAGACTAGTCAGGATCGAGGGAAAGATGAACGAAGCAAAGTACAGAGAGATCCTTGATGAAAACCTGCTCCAGAACACTCAGGACCTCGGACTGGGGCGAAGGTTCACCTTCCAACAAGACAACGACCCTAAGCACACAGCCAAGGCCACGCAGGAGTGGCTTCAGGACAAGTCTCTGAATGTCCTTGAGTTGCCCTGCCAGATCCCAGACCTGAACACGATCAAACATCTCTGGAGAGATCTGAAAATAGCTGTGCAGCGACACTCCCCATCCAACCTGACAGAGCTTGAGAGGATCTGCAGAGAAGAATGGGAGAAACTCCCCAAATACAGGTGTGCCAAGCTTGTAGTGTCATACCCAAGAAGACTGGAGGCTGTAATCTCTGCCAAAGGTGCTTCAACAAAGTACTGAGTAAAGGGTCTGAATTCTTATGTAAATGTCATATTTCAGTTTGTTATTTTGTATACATTTGCACAAATTTCTAAAAAAACGTTTTTTATTTCTCCTTATGGGGAATTGTGTGTAGATTGATGATGGGGAAAAAATGATATAATCCATTTTATAATAAGACTGTAACATAACAAAATGTGGAAAAATTGAAGGGGTTTGAATATTTTCCGAATGCACTGTATTTTTATTTATTTATTATTTCTCTGTATCACTACTATCCAGCAAGCAATTTTATGAAGATGGCTGTAACTAGCCCAGATAGGTTCCAAATCTCCCAACCTCATAATTAGCCATCAAGAAGCCATGTCAGGCTATCAATCAAATTAGCGTAACTAGCTTGTCTCACTATTTTAGCTGGCATGCCTAGCGACAAGGTTGGTAGACTTTAGAAAAGTAAGCAATTATTAAATGTACTGAATAAGACTCACATTTCTTTCAATCTTTTACCTAGATTTTAGCAGTGATGCAGAAAAGCATATTTAATTTCTTTTTTTTTTTAAACACCAGTCAGGAGGATACAGACAGCTCAGTAGGTATGCTTAGATAAACAGAAGGAGAAAAAAATACTGTATCAAAATTATATATATATATGTAAAATTGTGTGGGTAGAGTAGTCTAACAGTAACTGAAGTTTAATAGTAAAAGTGTTCATTTATTTAGTTGAAAGAGTAAAAGTGAGTGAGTGTGGGACAGTAGTTTGATAGTAAAAGTGTGGGTGGAGAGTAGTCTGAATTGGGTTCTGGAGGTGTACTCCAACTCACACATTGCACTCATATGCCAGCCATGAGTGTTTCCAAGCCAGTGAGGTCACATCCACCAGTAGTGCTGGAGATGTGCATTGACTGGTTTCTTATGTGAAGACAGCTCACAATGGCCCATATTCTCTGTGCACTCACTCACCCAGAGCAGGTGATGCCCTGCTAGGGCAGTGATCAGCTCTTGTCTCAGACCTTCCCCAAGGTGATTGGTTGAGTGATTCTCACTATGCATGTGACCTCTACAATGAGCTTCCACCCACAGAAACAGAGTTGGGTCAGTGTTGTTGTATAGTGTCACATCTTACTCGACCTTCTCTATTACGGTTTTACAACTACGTTCAAAAGTACCATTTAGAAAGAATCATGAGTAGACTATATATTTTCCATTTGTATTATTTTTTATCAAAAATCCCACCTAGGTACAGTTGTCTGTGTTTGTTTCTGTTTCTACAACAAACTCATACAAACTAGAGTGAAGCATGCTGGGAATATGCAAATCAGGACAGCTAAAATCGGTCATTAAAGGGATAGTTCTGGATTTTGGCAATGAGGCCCTTTATCTTCTTCCCCAGAGTCAGATGAATTCATAGATACCATTTTGATGTATCTGCATCCAGTATGAAGGAAGTTAGAAGAAGTTTCGGGAGCTAATGCTAACTATCGTTAGCAGAATGAGTGGAAGTCTACGGGATGGGCTAGCATGCTAATTACATTTCTGTTAATCCCATGTCATTCCAGTAGATAGCAGCAGTGTACTATAAGAAAATAATGTGGTAGTCTTAGTAAAACGATAATCATACAAAATAGTTATTTTTAAACTGTTCTTTCTTTTTAAACTGTTTATTTATTCGTTAAGAAATATAAAGGATAATTTGGGGCTTTAACCCCACAACTTCTCTATCAGAAAGAATATGTATGCACACCCAGAGGCATCATGCCCATAGGGGGCACAGGAGCACTTGCTCCCTCAGATTTCTCCAGTTTTAATATATATATATATATATATATACAGTGCATTCGGAAGGTATTCAGACACCTTGATATTTTCCACATTTTGTATTGTTACAGCCTTATTCTAAAATTGATTAAATAAAACATTTTCCTCATCAATCTACACAAAATACCCCAGAACAACAAAGCGAAAACAGGGTTTTTAGAAATGTTTGCTAATTTATAAAAAAATAAAAATAGAAATACCTTATTTACATAAGTATTCAGACCCTTTGCTATGAGACACGAAATTGAGCTCAGGTGCATCCGGTTTCCATTGATCATCCTTGAGATGTTTCTACAACTTGATTGGAGTCCACCTGTGGTAAATTCAATTGATTGGACATGATTTGGAAAGGCACACACCTGTCTATATAATCAATTTTATTTTATTTTATATAGCCCTTCGTACATCAGCTAATGTCTCGAAGTGCTGTACAGAAACCCAGCCTAAAACCCCAAACAGCTAGTAATGCAGGTGTAGAAGCACGGTGGCTAGGAAAAACTCCCTAGAAAGGCCAAAACCTAGGAAGAAACCTAGAGAGGAACCAGGCTATGAGGGGTGGCCAGTCCTCTTCTGGCTGTGCCGGGTGGAGATTATAACAGAACCATGCCAAGATGTTCAAAAATGTTCATAAGTGACAAGCATGGTCAAATAATAATCAGGAATAAATCTCAGTTGGCTTTTCATAGCCGATCATTAAGAGTTGAAAACAGCAGGTCTGGGACAGGTAGGGGTTCCATAACCGCAGGCAGAACAGTTGAAACTGGAATAGCAGCAAGGCCAGGCGGACTGGGGACAGCAAGGAGTCACCACGGCCGGTAGTCCCGACGTATGGTCCTAGGGCTCAGGTCTCTCAGTTGGCTTTTCATAGCCGATCATTAAGAGTTGAAAACAGCAGGTCTGGAACAGGTAGGGGTTTCGTAACCGCAGGCAGAACAGTTGAAACTGGAATAGCAGCAAGGCCAGGCGGACTGGGGACAGCAAGGTGTCAGCATGCCCGGTAGTCCTGACGTATGGTCCTAGGGCTCAGGTTCTCAGAGAGAAAGAGAGAACGAGAGAATTAGAGAGAGCATACTTAAATTCACACAGGACACTGGATAAGACAGGAGAAGTACTCCAGGTATAACCAACTAACCCCAGCCCCCCGACACATAAACTACTGCAGCATAAATACTGGAGGCTGAGACAGGAGCGGTCCGGAGACACTGTGGCCCCATCCGAAGAAACCCCCGGACAGGGCCAAACAGGAAGGATATAACCCCACCCACTCTGCCAAAGCACAGCCCCCGCACCACCAGAGGGATATCCTCAACCACCAACTTACAATCCTGAGACAAGGCCGAGTATAGCCCACAGAGGTCTCCACCACAGCACAAACCAAGGGGGGGCGCCAACCCAGACAGGAAGATCACGTCAGTAACTCAACCCACTCAAGTGACGCACCCCTCCTAGGGACGGCATGAAAGAGCACCAGCAAGCCAGTGACTCAGCCCCTGTAACAGGGTTAGAGGCAGAGAACCCCAGTGGAGAGAGGGGAACCGGCCTGGCAGAGACAGCAAGGGCTGTTCGTTGCTCCAGAGCCTTTCCGTTCACCTTCACACTCCTGGGCCAGACTACACTCAATCATATGACCTACTGAAGAGATAAGTCTTCAGTAAAGACTTAAAGGTTGAGACCGAGTCTGCGTCTCTCACATGGGTAGGCAGACTGTTCCATAAAAATGGAGATCTATAGGAGAAAGCCCTGCCTCCCGCTGTTTGCTTAGAAATTCTAGGGACAATTAGGAGGCCTGCGTCTTGTGACCGTAGCGTACGTATTGGTATGTACGGCAGGACCAACTCGGAAAGATAGGTAGGAGCAAGCCCATGTAACGCTTTATAGGTTAACAGTAAAACCTTGAAATCAGCCCTTGCCTTAACAGGAAGCCAGTGTAGGGAAGCTAGCACTGGAGTAATATGATCAAATTTCTTGGTTCTAGTCAGGATTCTAGCAGCCGTATTTAGCACTAACTGAAGTTTATTTAGTGCTTTATCCGGGTAGCCGGAAAGTAGAGCATTGCAGTAGTCTAACCTAGAAGTAACAAATGCATGGATTAATTTTTCTGCATCATTTTTGGACAGAAAATTTCTGATTTTTGCAATGTTACGTAGATGGAAAAAAGCTGTCCTTGAAACAGTCTTGATATGTTCGTCAAAAGAGAGATCAGGGTCAAGAGTAACGCCGAGGTCCTTCACAGTTTTATTTGAGACGACTTTACAACCATCAAGATGAATTGTCAGATTTAACAGAAGATCTCTTTGTTTCTTGGGACCTAGAACAAGCATCTCTGTTTTGTCCGAGTTTAAAAGTAGAAAGTTTTCAGCCATCCACTTCCTTATGTCTGAAACACAGGCTTCTAGCGAGGGCAATTTTGGGGCTTCACCATGTTTCATTGAAATGTACAGCTGTGTGTCATCCGCATAGCAGTGAAAGTTAACATTATGTTTTCGAATAACATCCCCAAGAGGTAAAATACATAGTGAAAACAATAGTGGTCCTAAAACGGAACCTTGAGGAACACCGAAATGTACAGTTGATTTGTCGGAGGACAGACCATTCACAGAGACCTATATAAGGTCCCACAGTTGACAGTGCATGTAAGAGAAAAAAAAAAGCCATGAGGTCGAAGGACTTGTTCCTCGAGCTCCGAGACAGGATTATGTCGAGGCACAAATCTGGGGAAGGGTACCAAACCATTTCTGCAGCATTGAAGGTCCCCAAGAATACAGTGGCATCCATCATTCTTAAATGGAAGAAGTTTGGAACCACCAAGTCTCTTCCTAGAGCTGGCCGCCTGGCCAAACTGACCAATAGGGGGAGAAGGGCCTTGGTCAGGGAGGTGAACGAGAACCCGATGGTCACTCTGACAAAGCTCCAGAGTTACTCTTTGGAGATGGGAGAGTCTTCCAGAAGGACAACCATCTCTGTAGCACTCCACCAATCAGGTCTTTATGTGAGAGTGGCCCGACAGAAGCCACTCCTCAGTAAAAGGCACATGACAGCCCACTTGGAGTTTGCCAAAAGGCACCTAAAGACTCTCAGACCATGAGAAACAAGATTCTCTGGTCTGATGAAACTAAGATTGAACTCTTTGGCTCGAATGCCAAGAGTCACGTCTGGAGGAAACCTGGCACCATCCCTACGGTGAAGCATGGTGTGGCAACATCATGCTGTGGGGATGTTTTTTAGCGGCCGGGACTGTGAGACTAGTCAGGATCGAGGGAAAGATGAACGAAGCAAAGTACAGAGAGATCCTTGATGAAAACCTGCTCCAGAACACTCAGGACCTCGGACTGGGGCGAAGGTTCACCTTCCAACAAGACAACGACCCTAAGCACACAGCCAAGGCCACGCAGGAGCGGCTTCAGGACAAGTCTCTGAATGTCCTTGAGTGGCCCAGCCAGATCCCAGACCTGAACACGATCAAATATCTCTGGAGAGACCTGAAAATAGCTGTGCAGCGACACTCCCCATCCAACCTGACAGAGCTTGAGAGGATCTGCAGAGAAGAATGGGAGAAACTCCCCAAATACAGGTGTGCCAAGCTTGTAGCGTCACACCCAAGAAGACTGGAGGCTGTAATCTCTGCCAAAGGTGCTTCAACAAAGTACTGAGTAAAGGGTCTGAATTCTTATGTAAATGTATATTTCATTTTTTTTATTTTGTATACATTTGCACAAATTTCTAAAAAAAACGTTTTTTATTTCTCATTATGGGGAATTGTGTGTAGATTGATGAGGGGGAAAAAACTATTTAATCCATTTTAGAATAACACTGTAACATAACAAAATGTGGACTAATTGAAGGGGTCTGAATATTTTCCGGATGCACTGTATTTTTATTTATTTATTATTTCTCTGTATCACTACTATCCAGCAAGCAATTTTATGAAGATGGCTGTAACTAGCCCAGATAGGTTGCAAATCTCCCAACCTCATAATTAGCCATCAAGAAGCCATGTCAGGCTATCAATCAAATTAGAGTAACTAGCTTGTCTCACTATCTTAGGTGGCATGCCTAGCGACAAGGTTGGTAGACTTTAGAAAAGTAAGCAATTAATAAATGTACTGAATAAGACTCACGTTTCTTTCAATCTTTTACCTAGATTTTAGCAGTGATGCAGAAAAGCATATTTAATTTCTTTTTTTTTTAAACACCAGTCAGGAGGATACAGACAGCTCAGTAGGTATGCTTAGATAAACAGAAGGAGAAAAAAATACACAATCAAAATTATGTGTATATATAAAATTGTGTGGGTAGAGTAGTCTAATAGTAACTGAAAGTTTAATAGTAAAAGTGTTCATTTATTTAGTTGAAAGAGTAAAAGTGAATGAGTGGGGGACAGTAGTTTGATAGTAAAAGTGTGGGTGGAGAGTAGTGTGAATTGGGTTCTGGAGGTGTACTCCAACTCACACATTGCACTCATATGCCAGCCATGAGTGTTTCCAAGCCAGTGAGGTCACATCCACCAGTAGCGTTGGAGATGTGCATTGGCTGTTTTCTTATGTGAAGACAGCTCACAATGGCCCATATTCTCTGTGCACTCACTCACCCAGAGCAGGTGATGCCCTGCTAGGGCAGTGATTAGCTCCTGTCTCAGACCTTCCCCAAGGTGATTGGTTGAGTGACTCTCACTCTGCATGTGACCTCTACAATGAGCTTGCACCCACAGAAACAGAGATAGGGTCAGTGTTGTTAGATAGTGTCAAATCTTACTCAACCTTCTCTATTACGGTTTTACAACTACATTCAAAAGTACCTTTTAAAAAGAATCATGAGTAGACTATATATTTTCCATTTGTATTATTTTTATCAAAAATCCCACCTAGGTACAGTTGTCTGTGTTTATTTCTGTTTCTACAACAAACTCATACAAACTAGAGTGAAGCATGCTGGGAATATGCAAATCAGGACAGCTAAAATTGGTCATTAAAGGGATAGTTCTGGATTTTGGCAATGAGGCCCTTTAACTTCTTCCCCAGAGTCAGATGAATTCATAGATACCATTTTGATGTATCTGGGTCCAGTATGAAGGAAGTTAGAAGAAGTTTCGGGAGCTAATGCTATCTATCGTTAGCAGAATGAGTGGAAGTCTACGGGATGGGCTAGCATGCTAATTACATTTCTGTTAATCCCATGCCATTCCAGTAGACAGCAGCAGTGTACTATAAGAAAATAATGTGGTAGTCATAGTACAATTTTAATCATACAAAATAGTTATTTTTAAACTGTTCTTTCTTTTTAAACTGTTTATTTATTCGTTAAGAAATATAAAGGATCATTTGGGGCTTTAACCCCACAACTTCTCTATCAGAAAGAATATGTATGCACACCCAGAGGCATCATGCCCATATATCTGAAATATAAAATATATTTTGTTTTTTAAACACTTTTTTGGTTACTACATGATTCCATATGTGTTATGTCATAGTTTTGATGTCTTCACTATTATTCTACAATGTAAAAAATAGTAAAAATAAAGAAAAGCCCTTGAATGAGTAGGTGTGTCCAAACGTTTGACTGGTAGTGTGTGTGTATATATATACACTGCTCAAAAAAATTAAGGGAACACTAAAATAACACATCCTAGATCTGAATGAATGAAATAATCTTATTAAATACTTTTTTCTTTACATTGTTGAATGTGCTGACAACAAAATCACACAAAAATTATCAATGGAAATCAAATTTATCAACCCATGGAGGTCTGGATTTGGAGTCACCCTCAAAATTAAAGTGGAAAACCACACTACAGTCTGATCCAACTTTGATGTTATGTCCTTAAAACAAGTAAAAATGAGGCTCAGTAGTGTGTATGGCCTCCACGTGCCTGTATGACCTCCCTACAACGCCTGGGCATGCTCCTGATGAGGTGGCGGATGGTCTCCTGAGGGATCTCCTCCCAGACCTGGACTAAAGCATCCGGCAACTCCTGGACAGTCTGTGGTGCTGGATGGAGCGAGACATGATGTCCCAATTGGATTCAGGTCTGGGGAACGGGCGGGCCAGTCCATAGCATCAATGCCTTCCTCTTGCAGGAACTGCTGACACACTCCAGCCACATGAGCTCTAGCATTGTCTTGCATTAGGAGGAACCCAGGGCCAACCGCACCAGCATATGGTCTCACAAGGGGTCTGAGGATCTCATCTCGGTACCTAATGGCAGTCAGGCTACCTCTGGCGAGCACATGGAGGGCTGTGTGGCCCCCCAAAGAAATGCCACCCCACACCATGACTGACCCACCGCCAAACCGGTCATGCTGGAGGATGTTGCAGGCAGCAGAACGTTCTCCACGGCGTCTCCAGACTCTGTCACGTCTGTCACATGTGCTCAGTGTGAACCTGCTTTCATCTGTGAAGAGCACAGGGCGCCAGTGGCGAATTTGCCAATCTTGGTGTTCTCTGGCAAATGCCAAACGTCCTGCATGGTGTTGGGCTGTAAGCACAACCCCCACCTCCAGCAGGCCACAAATGTGCATGTGTCTGCTCAAACGGTCAGAAACAGACTCCATGAGGGTGGTATGAGGGCCCGACGTCCACAGGTGGGGGTTGTGCTTACAGCCCAACACCTGTGGACGTCGGGCCCTCATACCACCCTCATGGAGTCTGTTTCTGACCGTTTGAGCAGACACATGCACATTTGTGGCCTGCTGGAGGTCATTTTGCAGGGCTCTGGCAGTGCTCCTCCTGCTCCTCCTTGCACAAAGGCAGAGGTAGCAGTCCTGCTGCTGGGTTGTTGCCCTCCTACGGCCTCCTCCACGTCCCTGATGTACTGGCCTGTCTCCTGGTAGCGCCTCCATGCTCTGGACACTACGCTGACAGTCACAGCAAACCTTCTTGCTACAGCTCGCATTGATGTGCCATCCTGGATGAGCTGCACTACCTGAGCCACTTGTGTGGGTTGTAGACTCCGTCTCATGCTACCACTAGAGTGAAAGCACCACCAGCATTCAAAAGTAACCAAAATATCAGCCAGAAAGCATAGGAACTGAGAAGTGGTCTGTGGTCACCACCTGCGAAACCAGTCCTTTATTGGGAGTGTCTTGCTAATTGCCTATAATTTCCACCAGTTGTCTATTCCATTTGCACAACAGCATGTGAAATGTATTGTCAGTCAGTGTTGCTTCCTAAGTGGACAGTTTGATTTCACAGAAGTGTGATTGACTTGGAGTTACATTGTGTTGTGTAAGTGTTCCCTTAATTTTTTTGAGCAGAGTATATATATTCATTATTTCTTTGTATCACTACTATCCACCAAGCAATTTTATGAAGTTGGCTTTAGATAGCCGAGATAGGTTCCCAATCTCCCAACCTCATAATTAGCCATCAAAAAGCCATGTAAGGCTATCAATCAAGTTAGAGTAGCTAGCTTGTCTCACTATCTTAGCTGGCATGCCTAGTGACAAGGTTGGTAGACTTTAGAAAAGTAAGCAATTAATAAATGTACTGAATAAGACTCACATTTCTTTTAATCTTTTACCTAGATTTTAGCAGTGATGCAGAAAAGCATATTTAGTTTCTTTAAAAAATAACCACCAGTCAGGAGGATACAGACAGCTCAGTAGGTATGCTAACATAAACAGAAGGCGGGAAAAAAACAATAAAAAAAGTATATATATATATATACAGTGCATTCGGAAAGTATTCAGACCTTGACTTTTTCCACATTTTGTTACGTTACTGCCTTATTTTTAAATGGATTAAACTGTTTTTCCCCCCCTCGTCAATCTACACACAATACCCCATAATGACGAAGCAAAAACAGGTTTTTAGACATTTTAGCTAAATTAAAATAATTAAAAAAGCTGAAATATCACATTTACATAAGTATTCAGACCCTTTACTCAGTACTTTGTTGAAGCACCTTTGGCAGCAATTACAGCCTTGCGTCTTCCTGGGTATGTTGCTACAAGCTTGGCACACCTGTACTTGGGGAGTTCCTCCCATTCTACTCTGCAGATCCTCTCAAGCTCTGTCAGGTGGGATTTGGAGCGTCGCTGCACAGCTATTGTCAGGTCTCTCCAGAGATGTTCAATCAGGTTAAAGTCCGGTCTCTGGCTGGGCCACTCAAGGACATTAAGAGACTTGTCCCGAAGCCACTCCTACGTTGTCTTGGCTGTGTGCTTCGGGTCGTTGTCCTGTTGGAAGGTGAACCTTTGCTCCAGTCTGAGGTCCTGTGCGCTCTGGAGCAGGTTTTCATCAAGGACCTCTCTGTACTTTGCTCCGTTCATCTTTCCCTCGATCCTGACTAGTCTCACAGTCCCGGCCGCTAAAAAACATCCCCACAGCATGATGCTGTCAGAACCATGCTTCACCGTAGGGATAGTGCCAGGTTTGCTCCAGACTTGACACTTGGCAGTCAGGCCAAAGATTTCAATCTTGTTTTCTTCAAACCAGAAATTCTTGTTTCTCATGGTCTGAGAGTCTTTAGGTGCCTTTTGGCAAACTCCAAGTGGGCTGTCATGTGCCTTTTACTGAGGCTTCCATCCGGCCACTCTACCATAAAGGCCTGATTGGTGGAGTGCTGCAGAGATGGTTGTCCTTCTGGAAGGTTCTCCCATCTCCACAGAGGAACCCTGGAGCTTTGTCAGAGTGACCATCGGGTTCTTGGTCACCTCCCTGACCAAGGCCCTTCTCCCCCGATTGCTCCGTTTGGCCCGGCGGCCAGCTCCAAGAAGAGTCTTGGTGGTTCCAAACTTCTTCCATTTAAGAATGATCGAGGCCACTGTGTTTTTGGGGACCTTCAATGCTGCAGAAATGTTTTGGTACCCATCCCCAGATCTGTGCATCGACACAAACCTGTCTCGGTGCTCTACGGACAATTCCTTCGACCTCATGGCTTGATTTTTGCTTTGTATTAGTCGTATGTACGGGATACGCATGGTATACATCGTCCAACGAAATGCTTACTTGCAAGTTCCTTCTCGACAGTGCAACAACAATGAGAAATAGTACAAATTAAGAATACGGAGATAAAGTAAATGGCAGTAGAATAGAATAAACATTTTAGCATTGGTACAGTTGAAGTCGGAAGTTTACATACACTTAGGTTGGAGTCATTAAAACTCGTTTTTCAACCACTCCACAAATTTCTTGTTAACAAACTATAGTTTTGGCAAGTCGGTTAGGACATCTACTTTGTACATGACACAAGTAATTTTTCCAACAATTGTTTACAGGCAGATTATTTCACTCATAATTCACTGTATCACAATTCCAGTGGGTCAGAAGTTTACATACACTAAGTTGACTGTGCCTTTAAACAGCTTAGAAAATTCCAGAAAATGATGTCATGGCTTTAGAAGCTTCTGATAGGCTAATTGACATCATTTGAGTCAATTGGAGGTGTACCTGTGGATGTATTTCAAGGCCTACCTTCAAACTCAGTGCCTCTTTGCTTGACATCATGGGAAAATCAAAAGAAATCAGCCAAGACCTCTGAAAATTTTATGTAGACCTCCACAAGTCTGGTTCATCCATGGGAGCAATTTCCAAACACCTGAAGGTACCACGTTCATCTGTACAAACAATAGTACACAAAAGGGGGTGGCTTGCAAGCCGAAGAACACCATCCCAACCATGAAGCATGGGGGTGGCAGTATCATGCTGTGGGGGTGCTTTGCTGCAGGAGGTTGTGGTGCACTTCACAAAATAAATGGCATAATGAGGAAGGAAAAATATGTGGATATATTGAAGCAACATCTCAAGACATCAGTCAGGAAGTTAAAGCTTGGTCGCAAATGGTCTTCCAAATGGACAATGACCCCAAGCATACTTCCAAAGTTGTGGCAAAATGGCTTAAGGACAACAAAGTCAAGGTATTGGAGAGCCCATCACAAAGCCCTGACCTCAATCCTATAGAAAATGTGTGGGAAGAACTGAAAAAGTGTGTGCGAGAAAGGAGGCTTACAAGCCTGACTCAGTTACACCAGCTCTGTCAGGAGGAATGGGCCAAAATTCACCCAACTTATTGTGGGAAGCTTGTGGAAGGCTACCCAACACATTTGACCCAAGTTAAACAATTTAAAGGTAATGCTACCAAATACTAATTGAGTGTATGTAAACTTCTGACCCACTGGGAATGTGATAAAATAAATAAAAGCTGAAATAAATCATTCTCTCTACTATTATTCTGACATTTCACATTCTTAAAATAAAGTGGTGATCCTAACTGACCTAAGACAGGGAATTTTTACTAGGATGAAATGTCAGGAATTATTAGTTTAAATGTATATGGCTAAGGTGTATGTAAACTTCCGACTTCAACTGTATAATACAGGAAGGCACAATTTATAGTACAATATTTACACGTGTATTGGGGGATGGGGGGGTAAGTGTATAAATGTAGTAGTATAATAAGAGTCTGGTAGCAGCAGTTGTGATGTGTGCTAAGGTGCGGAGAATCAGAGCAGGTGGTCTGTCCAGTTCAAGTGTTCAGCAGTCTGATGGCTTGTAGATAGAAACTGTCTCTGAGCCTGTTAGTATCATCAGACCTCATGCTCCGATACCGTCTGCCTGACGGTAAGGGATAGAACAGCTCGTGGCTGGGGTGTGTGGGGTCCTTGATGATACTGCATGCCTTCCTCAGGCACCATTTCGAGTAGATGTCCTGGATGGGTGTAAGCACGGTCCCAGTTATTTACTGGGCCGTCTTCATCACCCGCTGAAGGGCCTTGCGGTTGTGGATGGAGCAATTCCCGTACCAGGCCATGATGCAACCGGTTAGGACGCTCTTGATGGTGCAGTGGTAGTATTTGGAGGGGGGGGGGCATGTGTTAAGAGTCAGTGTGAAGGAGGTGTTGTTGCCAATCCTCACAGCCTGTGTCTGCCCATCAGGAAGTCCAGGATCCAGTTGCAGAGGGTGGTGTCCAGACTCAGGGCTCTGACCTTGGTGTCGAGCTTAGATGGAACAATAGTGTTGAATGCTGAACTGTTGTCAATGAACAGCATTCTCACATAGGTGTTCCTCTTGTCCAGATGTGTTACGGCTGTGTGAATAGCGATGGAAATGGCATCTTCCATGGATCTGTTGGAGCGGTAGGCAAATTAGAGTGGGTCCAGTGTGCCTGGAATGCTGGCCTTGATGTGGACCATGACCAGCCTCTCGAAGCCCTTCCTGATGACCGAGGTGAGAGTAACGGGGCGATAGTCATTTGGGCATGTCACCTTGTTTTTCTTGGGTACTGGGACGATGTTGGTCTCCTTATATCAAATCCAATTGTATTTGTCACATTCGCCAAATACAACAAGTGTAGACTTTACCGTGAAATGCTTACTTACGAGCCCTTTCCCAACAATGCAGTTAAAAAGTAAGAAAACTAACAAATAGATTAAAATAAAATAGTAACACAATAAAATAACACAATAAAATAACAATAACAAGGCTATATACAGCAGTTGGGGACTACAGCCTGGGAAGACGCCTGCCAGCTGATCAGCAAACACTCTGAGGACGCGGCCAGGGATGCCTTCTGGGCCAGCGGCTTTGTGAGTACTCACTCTTTTGAGAGTTTTCCTCACGTCAGACTCGGATAGCGAAAGCACCTGGTCATCCGGAGCAGCGAGAGTCTTCCTGGATGGCTCAGTATTGTCTGCCTCGAAGAGTGCATAGAATGTGTTAAGCGCGTCTGGGAGGGAGGATTCAGTGGGCACCGCACAGCTGGATTTTCCTTTGTAGTCTGTGATAGTCTGTAGTCCTTGCCACATGCGACGCATGTCTGAGTTGACTAATGTCACTCTTGACCAATACTCTTCAAAAATGGTTTTGCAAGGGATTATGGTACTTGAGTGGTTCTGAGAATCTCAAAGTCCTCAATAAACCCCAATGTACACAAAGTACTGTATGACTCGGTGGAGCCGAGCTCCCTGCCATCCAGGACCTCTATACCAGGCGGTGCCAGAAGAAAGCCATAAAAATGGTCAAAGACTCCAGCCACCCATGTCATAGACTGTTCTCTCTGTTACCGCACAGCAAGCAGTACCAATGCACCAAGTCTGGAACCAACAGGACCCTGAACACCTTATACCTCCAAGCCATAGGACAGCTAAATAGCTAGTTAAATATACTGAACAAAAATATAAACACAACATGCAACAATTTTAAAGATTTTACTGAGTTACAGTTCATATAAGGAAATCAGTCAATTGAAATAAATTCATTAGGCCCTAATCTATGAATTTTACATGACTGTGAAGACAGATATGCATCTGTTGGTCACAGATACCTTAAAATTAAAAGGTAGGGGCGTGAATCAGAAAACCTGTCAGTATCTGGTGTGACCACCATCTGCCTCATGCAGCGCGACAGAGTTGATCAGGCTGTTGATTGTGGCCTGTGGAATGTTGTCCCACTCCTCTTCAATGGCTTTGCGAAGTTGCTGGATATTGGCGGGAAATGGAACACGCTGTCGATCCAGAGCATCCCAAACATCCTCAATGGGTGACATATCTGGTGAGTATGCAGGCCATGGAAGAACTGGGACATTTTCAGCTTCCAGGAATTGTGAATTGTGTACAGATCCTTGCGACATGGGGCCGTGCATTATCATGCTGAAACATGAGGTGAATGGCGGCGGATGAATGGCATGACAATAAGCCTCAGGATCTCGCCACGGTATCTCTGTGCATTCAAATTGCCATCGATAAAATGCAATTGTGTTCATTGTCCGTAGCTTATGCCTGCCCATACCATAACTCCACCACCACCATGGGGCACTCTGTTCACAACGTTGACATCAGCAAACCGCTTGCCCACACGACGCCATACACATGGTCTGCGGTTGTGAGGCCGGTTGGACGTACTGCCAAATTCTCTAAAACAACGTTGGAGGTGGCTTGAACATTCAATTCTCTGGCAACAGCTCTGGTGGATATTCCTGCAGTCAGCATGCCAATTGCACGCTCCCTCAAAACTTGAGATATCTGTGGCATTGTGTTGTGTGACAAAACTGTCACACCAGTCAGGTGGATGGATTATCTTGGCAAAGGAGAAATGCTCACTAACAGGAATGTAAACAATTAGCTTTTTGAAATTAGCTTTTTGTGCGTATGGAAAATGTCTGGGATCTTTTATTTCATCTTATGAAACATGGGACCAACACTTTACATGTTGCATTAATTTTTTGTTCAGAGCTACCTGGACTATCTGCATTGACCATTTCTGCACTAAATTGTTTGACTCATCACATATGCTGCTGCTACTGTTAATTATCTATCCTGTTGCCTAGTCATTTTAGTCCTAGTTATACTGTATGTACATATCTATCTCAATTACCTCGTACCCCTGCACATTGACTCGGTACTGGTACCCCGTGTATAGCCATGTTATCGTTACTTATTATTACGTGTTATTACTTTTCTATTATTTCTTTACTTTCTTTCTCTCTGCATTGTTGGGAAGGGCCCGTAAGTATTTCACCGTTAGTCTATACCTGTTGCTTACGAATCATGTGATGTATAACATTTGATTTTAATATTTGATTTGATTCCGTACTCTGTAGAAATGTACTTTAAAATAAGCAAAAGTCACCCCAGATAAGCATTTACACAGTAAATCTGGATCACACATGCATATATACAAGTCAAGACGTAGTCTCCTGTAGCTCAGTTGGTAGAGCATGGCGCTTGCAACGCCAGGGTTGTGGGTTCGTTTCCCACGGGGGGCCAGTATGAAAATGTATGCACTCACATGTAAGTCGCTCTGGATAAGAGCGTCTGCTAAATGACTAAAATGTAAATTAGGCCCATTTGAAATAGATGCTTTTTGACAATTGTTCTGCCAAATAGTAAATTGATCAGGAAAGTAAGGTAAAACTGGCCTAGTTACAAAATGTAGTCTACAGAAAAGTTGTAAATAATTACATTAATTGAGTGAAATGCCATGAAATATACATAAAGGCTCTCCCTGCTGCTGTATTTTGGTAAACATAAATTATTGAGCAATCACGTCTTACCTTATTGCAACACATTTGCCAGACATACGCAGGCCTGCAAATTTAGTGAAATATTCAGGCAAAATAAATCCGGTTTTAGAGGGCCACCATTGTGTCACCAACAACGGATATTGGCACAATGGCATTCTTGTTCACGGTGCAACCTTATTGGTCGGGAGAAAGGTTGCAGTCAATCAGGGTCGTGACGGAGAGAAAATCTCTATGTATAAAGGCTCTAAATCCACTGGGACCACCAAGACTTACACTTCAGAAGTGATCTGAAGCCACTAGGCTGCCAGCTCTAGGAAGAGACTTGGTGGTTCCAAACTTCTTCCATTTAAGAATGATGGATGCCACTGTGTTCTTGGGGACCTTCAATGCTGCAGAAATGGTTTGGTACCCTTCCCCAGATTTGTGCCTCGACATAATCCTGTCTCGGAGCTCGAGGAACAAGTTCTTCGACCTCATGGCTTGGTTTTTGCTCTTTCATGGACTGTCAACTGTGGGACCTTATATAGACAGGTGTGTGCCATTCCAAATCATGTCCAATCAATTGAATTTACCACAGGTGGACTCCAATCAAGTTGTAGAAACATCTCAAGGATGATCAATGGAAACAGGATGCACCTGAGCTCAATTTCGAGTCTCATAGCAAAGGGTCTGAATACTTATGTAAATAAGGCATTTCAGTTTTCTATTTTTAATACATTTTTAAAAATCTCTAAAAACCTGTTTTCACTTTGTCATTATGGGGTATTGTGTGTAGATTGATGAGAGATTGTTTTTATTTAATCCATTTAGAATAAGGCTGTAACGTAACAACATTTGGAAAAAGTCAAGAGGTCTGAATACTTTCCGAATGCACTGTACATTTTCTCCCTCTTGCACTCTATTGCAGATGTATAGTCAAACCAGTGTAAACTCTACTGGCCAAGACATTTATCTCCTACAAACACAATGATAAACAATAAATATAAAGGTAGGAGATATACAAACATCCAGTGGTGTAAAGTACTACTTAAGTCGTTTTTTGGGGTATCTGTACTTTACTTTACTATTTATATTGTTGACTACTTTTACTTCACTACATTCCTAAAGAAAAGAATGTACTTTTTACTCCATACATTTTCCCTGACACCCAAAAGTACTTGTTACATTTTGAAAATGGTCCGACGCACGCACTTATCAAGAGAACATCCCTGGTCATCCCTACTGCCTCTGATCTGGCGGACTCAATAAGGACAAATGCTTTGTTTGTAAATGATGTCTGAGTGTTGGAGTGTGCCCTTGGCTCTCCGTAAATTATAAAAACAAGAAAAGGGTGCCGTCTGGTTTGCTTAATATAATGGATTTGAAATTATTTATACTTTTACTTTTACTTTTGATACTGAAGTATATTTGTGCAATTACATTTACTTTTGGTACTTAAGTATATTTAAAACCAACTACTTTTTGACTTTTACTCAAGTAGTATTTTACTGGGTGACTTTCACTTTTACTTGAGTCATTTTATATTAAGGTATCTTCTTTTACTCAAGTATGACAATTGGGTACTTTTTCCACCACTGCAAACATCAATACAGAAAATGGTATCATTATAATATAAACAAAACCTTTAACGGAAATAATTCACCGCAGCAGCAGCTACTTCGCTACAAACATATATAAAAAAGCGACAAACAAAAAAGGAAATCATAGTGTCTGTAAAACCAGCCAGAACATATTTTTGCGCAATGATCTTTTGACTGTGGGAGAAGACTGAAAATACAGGTAAGTAAGCTAAGTACTTAAGGGAAGAAATTCCCCTATTCATAATGTATCCCCTTCACTCAGTCACTTTCACACAAAAACCCACACTAGGATCAAGACCAGCTAAACAAAGCAGAGACTCACACTACTGAATCACACAATCATGAATATATATTCAGCTATTCAGCTTTACTTTAATGTGAGACGTGACCAATGGTAGCATTGATACCATTATCAATATCAATCATAACTTCTGTGCTGCGAAAATAATAAATAATATTGAAAAGTGCAAGGTTATAGGTATATATATATAATGCTTCCGTTATTGTCCTATAAGTAAAGTGCAAATCTCGGGATCAGATTAATGTGTGTGCAAGCATTCCTAACTTTTAGACTGATCCTCCAGCACATGCACAAATGAGCCCTTTACATTGGCTGACAGCTATGTTAATCCTGTTAAAAGTGAAACATATTAACCTTACACAGGGTGACTGACATACAGCTCATCCACTTATTTAGGCCATTTGGAGTGGCAGTGGAGCTTTTTAAAATGGTAAATCTGAATGACAAAACAAAAGCTAATGCATGTAGTAGTACATGTATTTCTCCATTAAACATAGTCTAGTAAAGGATGGACTTTGGGTGATTTCTGCACTGTGTATGTGCATACTATAGTTATTTTGTTGTAATCCTAAAGAAGACTATGCTCTGTAACTTATTTTATTTTGCAACTGTAACACTAAAACAGGGTAAACTTTAGTCCATAGAGAGATTCCTATTTTTACGCCACCATGCCGGCTTTCCTGTGGCTTTTTTACCCTTACTAAGCCATATTCAGAGTGCAGGATTTGGAGACTTTAGAAGACAGATGAGTCATGTTATCGTGTTGCCAGCTGTGTCTTTTAAAGGAATCTGATAGGATACCTCCTGGTGGCCAAATTCAGACTACAGAGAATTATCCAATCCCATTCCCAGCTACTAATCATGGTGAACAATTGGCTGGGATGGGATACTACTGAGACCTGCTCAAGTGGAAATGCAGTGAGCCATCACTACGGTAAAAGCCCCCTCACCATCCTTCCCACCATAACATCACCAACCCAGGCCTACTGTATTCAACAGCTGGCTCAGGAACCCAGTCCACCACAGACACACAAACACATTTTGCATGCATGTCCTCCTATGTAGACAGTTGTCTAATGTTTGCCTTCCTTCAGTCAGACCATGACTGTTCAGTTCAGAGCCAGTTCCAGGTGATGGGTCCAAGTCTTTTCATTGTTAATCACTAGTGTTCGCATAGTCTCTCTCTCTATGTCATCACCGACCAAGACACCTTGCTGCTTTTTATCCCAAAGGTAAAAGCGGAGGGGAGGAGGTCAGCGTGTGTGTATGTATTTGTTGGGGCTGGTGGAGGTGGCACTGTAAGAAGTCTGTGATGGTTGTAGAATGTGTGTTTGTGTGTGTTTGTAGGGGTGCAGCAAGGCGGAGCTCGTCAGAAAGGGGTAGGATTGTCTTAGGGGTCAGTTGGTCTCGTAGGTGGAAAGCAGGGCAGCATCCACAGGCTCCATGCAGGAGGGACAGGTGAAGGACCTCATCAGCCAGTCATCTATACAGTCCATGTGGTAAATGTGCATACAGGGCAGGAAGCGGATGGGGTCCCCGTACACAAAGTCCATCATACATATCACACACCTATAAAATGGGTTTTATATCATTATGAACAGTGGTTTTGATTAGAGTCTGTGGTATATTTTTCCTGAGCACATTACCTGACCAGGAAAAACTGGGCACTAGTTATGTTAAACACACAGTTACATGTTACAACTAGGGCCAGAGTTTTACCTGGACAGGTCACATGATCAGTGATCTTTATCAATAAAATCAGAGAATAAAAACAGTGGTAAACTAATTATATCAATATATAGTATCCAATAATAAAAACAGTGGTAAGCTAATATAAAAACAGTGGTATGCAGATGCTCACTCTCTGATTTTTTTCTCGGAGCCATCCCGTCCTCCGTCATAGACGCCACGGGGGAGGTGCTGGATGAGGCCGATTCGCTGGGCGATACGGACCTGCTCCTCCTCAGTCAGCTGGGTGGCCAGGCGGGCCTGGCTGGGGGTGGGGTGGTACACTGGCATATGGGCCTGCTCCTGGAGAAAAGACACACACATACAGAGTCAATACACAGGCCAACTCAACTGGACTGATCGCACAACCCAGTGTTTTACCAATCACTGTAAGGGTGAGGTGGGATGGGCCCCCCGCCTAGCTCGGCTTCACCCCGCCTATAAGAGTTTGGCTTGGCTTAAATTGGTTTCAATTGATAATGTTGATGCAGAAAGACTGCCACCCCCTCCCCCCACAACAAAATACATTAATACATGTTTTAAAGGAACTCAGTCCAGCTTTAAACTAACTCTTTAAAGTTAGTGATTGAAAAATGTATGCCCTCACTAACTGTAAATCACTCTGGATAAGAGTGTCTGCTAAATGACTAAAATGTAAATATAAATGTAATAGTACAATGCAAAAGGTGCTATTTTGAAATTGGGTAGTGCATCATCAATTCCTCTTGTCATGTTAGTCATTGCATACCTCTAGAAGAGTACAAAAGAAAATACATTAGCTAGCTAGCTAAATAATCTGGGAAAATTTGACCAGATTCCCTAAAGATTTTCAATGCATTTGACCCCTACCCTGGGTCTTGCATGATTCTGTCAATTATCATAGCCCTACTTCACACCAGTAACTAGCTAACATTAGCAAGCTAAATAACTCATAAAACTATCTAGCTAAGTTCCTATAAAGTCTGACCTGATAAGGCGGAGGTGGCTCCAAATCCGCGTCTGCGTCCCCATAACTTCCTCTGTCAGACTCGTGAAGCAAAGATATATCGTCCGACGTCGGCGATTTGAGACAATTGCCCATGTCCTCTTCTCAGCCCCTCGTTGTTTAGCTAGCTAAAGTAGCTAGCTTGTAAACTTGCTATTGTTCGTTTACAACTAAATGTATTCTCCCCTCGTTACAGAAGTAACGTTATTACACATTAACTACTGTTTAACAATCCATTTAATATATAATTTGTATGTTCATACGAATACTATCTCGAGCCCCAGCAGCTGTCCAAGCTATTCAACATCATCAGACCATCATAGTCAAAACAAAGAGTTAGATAGTAACAGTTGCAAGTTACTTCTGTTAGCTATATTTGGCTAACTAGCTAGCTAGCTAACGTTAGCGACATCTTATTCCTAAATGAATATCACTCATTCCTCGGCCTACGATTTGAAATGTAAAACGTTCGCTTGAATAGCAACTACCATAACAACATCAAGCGATAGAAAATGAATATTTTGCACAAATATCGACCACTGACTTCGCGAATAAATCAGCAATTAACTGTCTGCCCATCATTATTATCAGAGATACTGGACATAATGACAAGATGCATGTGTCTCCGCCCTAACAATGGCGGGATGTCAAGCTCCCGCCTATTCCTCTCTGGATTGGTGGATACATCTCGTTATTTGAATGTATTTTTAAATATTCGATGAGAGGTGTTGACGTCAACCGCCTGTATTCAATGGAGAATGAGATTCTATGCTAGCCTCATGAATATGCATAGACAGTCTTGATAACCAACAATGACGAGATCACCTACAGGGAGGAGGTGAGGACTCTGGGAGTGTGGTGCCAAGAAAGTACCCCCTAACTCAACATCAACAAAACAAAGGAGATGATCGTGGACTTCAGGAAACAGCAGAGGGTGCACCCCCCTATCCACATCGACGGGACCGCAGTGGAGAAGGTGGAAAGCTTCAAGTTCCTTGGCGTACACAAACTGAAATGGTCCACCCACGCAGACAGTGTGGTGAAGAAGGCGCAACAGAGCCTCTTCAACCTCAGGAGGCTTAGAAATGTGGCTTATCACCTAAAACCCTCACAAACTTTTACAGATGCACAATTGAGAGCATCCTGTCAGGCTGTATCACCGCCTGGTACGGCAATTGCACCGCCCACAACCGCAGGGCTCTCCAGATGGTGGTGCGGTCTGCCGAACGCATTACTGGGCGAAAACTACCCGCCCTCCAAGACACATACAGCACCTGATGTCACAGGAAGGCCAAAAAGATAATCAAGGACATCAACCACCCGAGCCACTGCCTGTTCACCCCGCTGTCATCCAGAAGGCGAGGTCAGTACAGGTGCATCAAAGCTGGGACCGAGAGACTGAAAAACAGCTTCTATCTCAAGGCCATCAGACTGTTAAATAGCCTTCACTAGCACATTAGAGGCTGCTGCCTATATATACAGTGGGGGAAAAAAGTATTTAGTCAGTCACCAATTGTGCAAGTTCTCCCACTTAAAAAGATGAGGCCTGTAATTTTCATCATAGGTACACGTCAACTATGACAGACAAATTGAGAAAAAAATATCCAGAAAATCACATTGTAGGATTTTTAATGAATTTATTTGCAAATTATGGTGGAAAATAAGTATTTGGTCTTCTACAAACAAGCAAGATTTCTGGCTCTCACAGACCTGTAACTTCTTCTTTAAGAGGCTCCTCTGTCCTCCACTCGTTACCTGTATTAATGGCACCTGTTTGAACAACAGCTTCTATCTCAAGGCCATCAGACTCTTAAACAGCCATCACTAGTACATTAGAGGCTGCTACTGCCTATTGAAATCACTGGCCACTTTAAGAAATGGAACACTAGTCACTTTAATAATGTTTACATATCTTGCACTACTCATCTCATATGTATATACTGCATTCTATTCTATAATATTCTTCTGTATCTTAGTCCATGCCGCTCTGTCATTGCTTGTCCATAGATGAATATATTCTTAAATCCCATTCCTTACTTTTTTTGTGTGTATTGGGTATATGTTGTGAAATTGTTAAATATTACAACACTGTCGGAGCTAGAAGCACAAGCACGTGTATGTGACAAATAACATTTGATTTGATTTCAACAGGGACAATTTGATGTAAAGTGTTTTTTCTCAGTTACCAGGATGTCACGTTCATCACACTTATATCAGTATGCTCATAACAACCTAAGCATTACGAAACTTCTATTACATCAAATAAGCCTCAGGTATCAAAATAGCAATTCATTTTTATCTTTACTAAATTCCACACTCTCTCAAAAACTCCTCACTTGCTTCTAATTCTAATAGTTCGCCTAATTTCAGTTTATGTGACAAAACAAGCAAGTATAGTGTAGAGAATCATTGTAAAATCTAAACCGCTGTGAAATGTATTTTCCATAACCAAAAATATTGTATTTTCAGCTGTTTGAAACTGGTGTACAAAAACCGAAAGTAAAAGACGCAAAAACTAAACTTAAGAAAGGAAGCATATAAATAGCACACATAGAACAGATCTACCACTTCAAAGACTTGCTTTCAATGAGAATGACAGATCTATAGCTCACAATTCTATGTGAATTTGGTGGGTTGCCCAAAAAGTTACATATTGCAGCTTTAATTATCTAGTTAAAGGGCAATTCCACCACTTTTCAACCTCATTTTCATTATCTTCAGCACAATACCAATGTCTAGGCATATGTGAAAACGCTGCATTTGTACGTTTTGGCAGAAATAAATATAAAGTTAAAAAGTTCTACCCGATGACATCATCAAAGTGATATTCAAATATGGTGAAGTGGGGAGCAAGAAAATGCCCTCCCTCTGGCTAGAAACATTTGCAAATAATGTAATTTTTTTGTACATTTAATCCTACCCTGTGATGTCATAGACAAGCATTTTGTAAGACCTTTCTTCTTATCTATTTTCTTGTTGCTGTAATTTACCCCCTGTTTCAATCTTGTCTCATCGCTGCAACTCCCCAATGGGCTCGGAAGGCGAAGGTTGAGTCATGCGTCCTCCGAAACCTGACCTGCCAAACCGTGCTTCTTAACACCCGCCAGCTTAACCCGAAAGCCAGCCACACGAGGAAACACTGTTCAACTGACGACCGAGGTCAGCCTGCAGTCGCCCAGCCCCCCACAAGGAGTCGCTAGAGCGCAATGAGCCAAGTAAAGCCCCCTCCCGGTCAAACCCTCCCCTAACCCGGACAGCGCTGGGCCAATTGTGCGCCGCCCTATGGGACTCCCGATCATAACCGGTTGTGACACAGCCTGGGAACGAACCCAGGTCTGTAGTGACGCCTCTATCACTGCGATGCAGTGCCTTAGACCGCTGCATCACTCGGGAGGCCCTCTTCTTATCTTTTTTAACCACAGATCATAGAAATGTGATGTTTTCACATCTGTAGACACTGGTTTGGTGGTGGAATTGCGCTTTAACATGGACAGATTTTGGACAGAGTAAACCCTCTCTCTCTTCTCTTCCTCTCTGATTTATTCTCATTTTCAACCTGAGGACATCTCGGTGTCCATTGGATATGACTTAAAGGATTTAGTGTTGTTGTGCTTTGTCAGAAGGGGAGTGAGAGTTAGAGGACCAAAGACCAAACTTCGTTTAGAAACAGTGAGAGGAGTATGCTTTTGCACTTTCATTGCATAGTTGCATTGCAACATCAAGAGGAGAAGAAAGTGGTGGCTGGCAATTAGTGCATTATTCCAGGGGTTATGGTTTGGTTGCTACGATATTGATGTGATATTATGAATGATATGCAATTAGGTCTTCAACAAAGGTCACAATTATTGATCTCATCTCATAATTCATGTAGGGTGAATTCAGATAGAGTGGAACATCATATAAACTGGGACAGTTTAATCCTGACGCGTTTATTTCTTGGTCTGACAAGAGAAAATCAAAACGATTGTTACTAAGCACTTGCAGAGAAACCACATGATCAAAATCACATCACTTAATTGGTGTGACATCATAGAGAGTGGCAGAGCAAGCTTCAAACAGGAAGCTCACCCCGCGAAGCACACAATATGATCAGTGACATAGCTTTTTTTCCTGCTTTGATGTTGAGGTTATAAAACTGTCATTATAATGCACTGTGCCAAATTGTGATGTAAATGTATATAAAATATACTGGTTCATGAAAAGATACTGAACAAGGGCCTCCTGAGTGGCACAGTGGTCTAAGGCACTGCATCGCAGTGCTAGAGGAGTCACTACAGACCTGGGATCGATCCCGGGCTGTGTCACAACCGGCCGTGATCGGGAGTCCCAGTACAACTGGCCCAGTCTCGTCTGGGTTAGCTACTCCTTGTGGCGGGCCGGGCGCCTGCAGGCTGACCTTGGTTGCCAGTTGAACTGTGTTTCCTCTGACACATTGTTGCGGCTGGCTTCTGGGTTAAGCGGGTGGGTGTTAAGAAGTGTGGTTCGGTGATGTGATTTCGTTTCGGAGGATGACCTTCACCTCCTGAGCCCATTGGGGAGTTGCAGCGATGAGACAACATTGAAATTGGGTTAAAAAATACATCAATATACTGAACAGAAATATAAACGCAACATTTAAAGTGTTGGTTTCTTGAGCTGAAATAAAAGTTCCCAGAATTTTCCATAAGCACAAAAAGCTTATTTCTGTCAAATTTGGAGCACTAATTTGTTTACATCCCTGGTAGTGAATATTTATCCTTTGCCAAGATAATACATCCACCTGACAGGTGTGGCATATCAAGAAGCGGATTAAACAGCATGATCATTACACAGGTGCACCTTGTGGTGGGGACAACAAAAGGCCATTCTAAAATGTGCAGTTTTGTCACACAACACAATGCCACAGATGTCTCAAGTTTTGAGGGAGCGTGCAATTGGCATGCTGACTGCAAGAATGTCCACCAGAGCTATTGCCAGAGAATTGAATGCTAATTTCTCTACCATTTGGCAATGTCCAACTGGCCTCACAACTGCAGACCACTTCTAACCACGTCAGCCCAGGACCTCCACATCCGGCTTCTTCATCTGTGGGATCTTCTGAGGCCAGCCACCTCGAAACTGAGGAGTATTTCTGTCTGTAATAAATATATTTTGTGGGGAAAAACTCATTCTGATTGTCTGGGCCTGGCTCCCAAGTGGGTGGGCCTATGCTCAGTCATGTGAAATCCATAGATCAGTGCCTAATGTATTAATTTCAATTGACTGATTTCCTTAAATGAACTGTAGCTCAGTAAAATAGTTGAAAAGGTTGCATGTTGCGTTTATATCTTTGTTCAGTATACATAAAAAGTTTACATTTTGTACTTCAGTAATTTCTTGTTGGTGTCCCGCTTTACCAACCATAGCTAGATAAAGTAGGACAACATGGAGTAGCTAAAGTGAGACAGTCTTATCGGCTCTTATAGGTCCAGTTTACATTAGGGACCCCCTGTACTTAGGTTAGGCAGGGCTATGGTTATTGTAGTACCATATCCGGTTAATTTTTTTATTGTAGTACTGTTATTAGTACTGTTATTTGAGTGAATTCAGAACAAGTAGGACACTTTTTGAATTTCCGTCTTCTGTTACCTCTTCAGACATCTATCCAAAATAATAGCCCAACACATGACATATTTCTGAAATCCTCAGATGTTTCCTAATCACACAACATTGAATTGAATTGTCACTGGGGTAAAATTAGGACTATAATAATGGTGTCCCATTTTATCTAACCTGCCGTCCCAGTCTACCAAATGCGAACTGAAAATATGGTTTTGACTCAGTGTACACAAATGGGTGTGTCATACCTCCTGTGAATATGATATCAATATTTTTTTTGTGTGTGTGATTAGGAAACATCTTGATTTCATAAATGTATCATGTGTTGGGCTAATATGTTGGATACATGTCGAAAGAGGTTACAGAAGACGGAAATGCAAAAAGTGTCCCACTTAATCCGAATTCACCCTTGATATTTATTCCCTGAATTGGTCTACCATAAAGTGTAAACAACACTCAGAGAGTCTTCAGAGCCTTTATAGAGAGTTGTATAAGGATTGGAGTTTAGTATTTTAGTATTTTATTAGGATCCCCATTAGCTGGTGCCAAGCCAGCCGTTACTCTTCCTGGGTTCCAAACAGGAACAAAACAACACATCACAACAAAACTATAGTCTACATCATAAATAAAACAATACATCCCACAAGACATTGTGCACTATACAAATTTACACTGCTTCACCATTACAAATGTACAAAATTAAATTTACAATATTACAACAATACAATATTACAATGTGTGGGTGTTTGTTGAGTGTGTGTGTTTGTTGTTTTTAAATCAGATTTTACTGCTAGCTTGAGTTACCTGATGTGGAAGAGAGTTCCATGTATTCATGGCTCTGTGTAGTACTGTGCGTTTCCCAGCCTCTGTTTTGGACTGTGAAGAGACCCCAGATGGCAAGTCTTGTGGGGTATGTATGGGTGTCTGAGCTGTGTGTTAACTGATTGAACAGACAGTTCGGTGCTTTCAACACATCAATACCTCTCACAAAGACCAGTGGTGCAGTCAATCTCTCCTCTACTTTGAGCCAGGAGAGACATGCACATTATTGATGTTAGCCCTCTGTGTACATTAAAGGGCCAGCCGTGCTGCTCTGTTCTGGGCCAACTGTAATTTGCCTATGTCCTTCTTTGCAGCACTTGACCATATAACTGGGCAGTAGTCCAGGTGTGATACAACTAGGGCCTGTAGGACTTGTTTGGTTGATTGTGATGTCAAGACAGCAGAGCAGCACTTTATCAAGGACATACAGTACCTCTCCCCATCTTAGCAACCAAAGCATCAATATGTTTTGACCACTTCAGTTTACAATCTAGGATTACACCAAGCAGTTTAGTCTCCTCAACTTGCTCAATTGCCACATTATTCATTACAAGATTTAGATGAGGTTTAGGGTTTAGCAAGTGATTTGTTCAAATTAAAATGCTTTTAGTTTTTTATATATATTATGGACCAGCTTATTAGCCACCTATTCTAAAACTGACTGCAGCTCTTTTTTAAGGCTTGCAGTGATATCACTTGCTGTGGTAGCTGACATGTATAATGTTGAGTCATCAGCGTACATAGACACACAGGCTTTACTCAAGGCTAATGCTAGGTCATTCATAAAAATAGATAACAATAAAGGACCAAGACACCTGCCTTGATGTATACCACACTGGTTTACGTTAGAGAGGCTTCCATTAAAGAAAACCCTTCTGTGTTATGTTAGATAGGTATCTCTGAATCTACAATATGGCAGAGGATGTAAAGCCTCTGACCATTGGTCTAGTCTACCTCAGATATGGAGACAAGCAGCCACATACTGTATGTGCAATTGAGGACACTTTTATTGCAATTGAGGACACTTTTATTCATATATACAGCTATTATACACATATAAACCAAACAACTATTTGCATTCCAGGACAATTCTCCATGTTTTTTGGTTAAGTAAGTTTCACAGAATCATTACCCTTTTTCAGGCAAATAAAACAAATACAAATACCTTAAATTAACATTCCAGAGATATCCTATTCCATCCTCCAAGCATGTTGTGAGGAGAAAGGGATATGTTCTCTCACAATCCTACAGAAAGCATGATATAAATGTACTGTACATTATTAGTAAACCATTCTAAATAACGGGTGAAATCAGGTGTGTGGAAAACATATTTCTACATGTGTCGTCTGTAATGGTTCATACAGTATTGACATAAAGAATAAAGGAAGAAGATATACAGTTGCAGTGAGTTCTTTGACACATACTGATGACGTTGTAAGCTAATGTAGAAGAGGAGAATATGGACTGCTACATTTATGAACAACAAAACACTCAAGTTCATGATTGTTTCTGTGCCAGTTTTTGATTCTGGAAGATGACAAGGAATTAATCAGTCAAATGGTAAAATATTGTAACAACTGAAGAAAAACAGGTACAGTACAGTACATTGACAAGATGAAAGTTGGTCCAAGACAGGCACATGGTCTGCTGGTTTTCCTAGTGACTTAATAAAGGTTAATTGATGGATTGAAGCCATGTTCTGTGTATAGTTCTAGTCATTTGGTTCTCTAGAGTCCAGTTCATAACAAAGCACTCTCTTTCAAATCACACTGGATATTTTGACATTCCTTTTCTGAAAAATAATGTTTCACATTTCATAACATTGTTGGTTGCTTTCCATTGTCCTGCAAGTTGGTAAAAAATGAAAAATAAATCATACAGATTCCCAACAGAAGAGTGTGCCATTCACTTTTCTGTTTGTACAAAGTGGATAACTCTCCTATTGATCATTGTTTTATTCCTTTTACATTTTACAACAGGAATTACATAGTTTACGTATGAATAGGTTATTACTAAAGAAGTGTGTTCCCTTTGTAGACAGTAAATGGATAGGAAATCTAATGGTTGAGGGTGCAAAAGGTAAAAAACGAACTAATCTCTACTAAATTTCAAAACACATTGCTTTGATCAATTATTGTTTGGGTGTATTTTTTTACAGACATGATTACATTTTATTAACTTAATACATTGACAGTTAACCTTCTCTATGGCCATGTATCCTACTCAGACAATCAAGTGGTATTGGTGGCATTACAATTGTATGACAAAAATCACATGTATTTACAAAAACCATGGCTTTCAAAGATATTGTTTCTCCTTATTTTGCACATATTCACACACCCCACATACACTGTTAAGAGAAACACTGAATCAATGTCAGAAAAACACCTTCAGAAATGACAATACCTATTGACACATAATTCTATCCTTTCAATTTATTTAATCTATTTTCTGTACATCCAAGGCTAATTGAGGTTTATTATTACTCGCTTTCTTTTGATAGTCAGAATAGAATTGAACCACAGTCAAATATTTGTGGGTAGATATTTATTGTACATCTTCTGTGTGACTTTCAAAGGGATCCCACTTGCAGGAAGTGAAAAACAATGTTCTTAATTTTTGTTCTCCCCTCACATTTTATCAAACATACTGCAATCACACAGGTATGCAGTAGTAATGCAAGAGAGCGACAAATGTCCCTTTTTCTTTTATATTGTAGCACATATTTTACTCTAGCACCTTCCTCACCTCTCATCCACAACCACTTCCTCCTCCTCCTAGCAGTGGTCGTCCTCCTCTGTGTCGCTGAGTGGCTCACAGCCCGCAACAGAGACGGTCTGAGCCAGGCGTTTCCGGAAGTGTCCATTGGGGATCTGCCAACCGCTCCTGGAGCCCCTTCGGGCCGAGCTGAAGCTAGAGCTGGAGGTGGAGCTGACCGTGTTAGCGCGTCCCAGGCTAGTGGCCACCGCCGCCTCGAAGGTCAGTGTCTCCATGAACCCGGAGGGGTCAGGACTGTGCTCGTCCTCCTGCAGGGCAAGGTAGGGCTCCGACGGGTAGCGACGCGGGGTGGAGCACTGCTGGTGGTGGTGGCGATGACCTCTTGCCCCGGTCTGTCCCTCTCCCCCTGCCTCCTCTCTGGAGGCCTCCCCCCGCCTCTGGGTCTCTGGGCTGCCCCTGTCGTCATCATCGTCCCCAGAGGGAGGGTGCGTGCGACACACCAGAGGGGAGTAGGAGATGTGGGGATGGGAGCGAGTTGGGGTCTGGGACAGGGGGCGGCGGCTAGGGGTACTAGATTCAGAGGTGGGGATGGGGCTGTCGGAGCTGTTGCCCTGGACACAGGAGTCGAAACACATTTAATAAAGATGTCTGACTGCCTTTAAAAAAAAGTGTCTATTGTGTATCCAATGTGGGTATGTGTTTGTGGTCTACTTTGTCTAAACCAGAGTTTACACCAGTGGTGTATGGCTCTTTAATGTGTGCCCTTGGTAAGGCATCCAGTGTGTGTGTGTGCGTGTGTGTGTGTCCGTGGCCTACCTGTTTGTCCAGAGGGTGTGTGCGCTCTCGGCTAGGGGAGCATGAGGGCTGCAGACTCCTCTCCTCAGAGTTACAGCGGGATGTGTCTGGAGAGAGGAGGTGGCGGCGCTCTTTGGACCTCCCGTGCTCCTTCTCCGTGTCCAACTGCCTCTTCCTGTCTGACCGGGACACTGGAGGAGGACGAGGAAGACCATGGCAAGGAGCACAGAGAGAGGAGAGAGGAGAGAGGAGGGGGAGGGGGAGGGGGGGGGGGACAGCAAGATAAATAGATATAGATTTTTTTAAAACACTGTAGATCATTAAATAGTATGTTGACATTGATGCACTTAGGATAAAAGAAAAGGAAAAGCGGCACTTGTATACAGGATAAAGACCTAAGAAAGGAAAGGGAAAATGCAGGGAAGAAAACTTGACATATTAACACATGCATAGAATAACCACACAGTAACATCCCTCATCATGCCAGTGGGAGAGATGAGAGGAGAGGTCACATGAGTGGAAATTGGAGAGTGGAGACTGACCGGCAGACTTGTAGCTCTTGTGGCGTGGTCTGTACAGTCTATCAGGACTCTTCTTCTCCTCAGCCACAGTGGACGAGGAACGCTTCATAGAGCCACTGGCCATCTCCATCTGCACACACACACACACAAACACGCACGTGCATACACACGCACATGCACACAGAGGGGGAGACAACCAAATACCCACAAATACCATAAAATAGGATGTGTTACTTTCGAAGAAATCCATCCATCTGTCGATCCATGCAGCATTCTCTTTTTTAAATTCATATCCATGCTCACTATTCCAGGCAATTAACAGGTCAACTAGGATGCTTGAACCTCATCATTTTACTCTTCAACTCATTGTTCAGCGCAAGACAGAGACAAAACATACCAGTAACCCAGGATCAATCAAACACCATTCTGAACCGCTAGCATTCCTTTGAAACATCCATGTTGATTATCCCTCTCCAGACAACCCAGCAGCAAATGGAAGACACATAAAACCCCTTTTTCTCTCCAAACGGCACAACCAGTGTAGCCTGGTCCTCGTCCTCTGTCAAACAGACATGCATGTCACACTCTGGGGCCCCCTTGCTGCCCAGGGCCCTTCTGGCCCCTGGAGGAGTCAGTGTGGTCAGAGGGCAGTACCTGTGGCTCTACAGCCAGACGGGGCATGGAGGAGGCCCGTACACCCAGCCCCTTGCCAAACGGGAGCTCCAGTGGGTAAGGAATCAACCCACTGCACTCCCCTGCACTCACCTATATGAGACCAGAGACAGAGAGAGGGGCAAGGGGAGAGATAGAGTACAGTACAGATCAGGCTGGACAATTCAATACTGGGACTAACTGCCTTTTGGGGTTCCAGCGAAGGAGGGTTTCAGCCAATGTTACATCGTAATCATTTGCGAGTGCCTTTCTGCAACCAATCAGAAGCCATTCCAGCCAAAGAGCCACAGATTAACAACCAATGACAACAATGTCACGGTTCAGACAGACGACCAGAGGACCACAATTGCGTCACACCAGAAAGTTTATTAAACTTAAGGGAAAAGGGAAGTAGGGAGTGAATGAAGGCTCCAGGGGTAACAGGGATCCCGTCCAATGCGCTGGGTCTGTGCCCCCCCCAGTGGCAGCGATGCGTCCTATGAAGCCGATGGTGGGTGGTCCAGAAGTCCTGGGGGGGGGAGACACAGACACAACAGGGCGGAATGAAACCAGGCAGCAGTACAGTTCAAGGGAAATCCAAAATACGTAGTAGCAAGGCAGAAGGCTGGTCAGAGTTACCGGGATAGAAGAGTAGTCAGGAGTCGTAATGGCAGAAGCAGGTCTGGATCTCCTGAGGCAGAAGAGTATCCAAAAAACAGGCAGGTCCGGGGTCACAAAACCAGGGTGAGCCAGAAGCGCGAGCAAACAGGTTCCGGGTGTGAGCTTTGCAGACGATCTGACACCGGAGAGCTGAAAGACAGGGCCTTAAATACTGGGAGAGGTAGTGGGTAATGCAGCGCAGCTGGCAGAGTAATTAGAGCAGAGCAGAGCAGGGACAGGTGGAGCTAGTTAGGCTGAGTAGAGAGAGTGGTGAGCAGAGTGGAAGAAAATTAAGGTGGTAACCCGGTGGAGTGAGAGGCCCATGACAGAACCCCCCCCCCAAGGGACGGCCCCAGAAGTCCCAAGAGCAACACCACGCCGGGCGGGAGGAGGGGAGCCGGAGGAGGGCTAGAACTCCTCCGAACGGTCCGAGTGAACGTCCTCATCCTCGGAGGAAGCCGGAGGGCCGTGGTCGGGAGATGGGACAGGTCCCGAGACAGGATCAGGCACAGGACAGGAAGCCGAGCGGGCCGGACGGTTAGGGACCCCTCTGGGGCGGCCCCTACGGATTGCAGGTTGATCAGGATGCCGTTGGTGGAAAGCGGTGATGAGAGTCCTATCCACAATCCGACTAGCTGGCACCCAGGTCCTTTCCTCAGGTCCATAGCCCTCCCAGTCAATGAGGTACTGGAGACCCCTACCCCTCCGTCTGGACCGAAGCAGGCGGCGGACGGTGTAAACCAGACCACCATCGACGAGCCGTGGAGGAGGAGGACCAGGCGCAGCAGGGACCAGCGGACTCTCATGGATGGGCTTAATCTTAGACACATGGAAAGTGGGGTGCACCCTCAGGGAATTAGGCAGTTGGAGCCGGACAGCAGTTGGGCTAATCACTCTTATGATAGGGAATGGGCCAATGAACCGAGGTGCCAGCTTCTGCGACTCCACCCTGAGTGGCAGGTTCTTCGATGACAACCACACCCTTTGACCAACATGGTAGGTGGGAGCAGGAATTCTCCGACGGTTGGCCCCGGTAGTGTAGCTGGCAACGGATCTGAGGAGTGTGGCTCGGGCTTGTGACCAGGTGCGGCGACATCGACGGGCAAAAGCAAGTGCAGATGGGCAAGTAACCTCCTCCTCCTGGCTGGCAAATAGAGGAGGCTGGTATCCATAAACACATTGGAAAGGGGACATACCGATGGCAGAGCAGGTCAGAGAATTGTGTGCGTACTCCACCCATGTCAATTGCTGCGACCAGGAGTGGGGGTTGCGTGAAGTCATGCATCGCAGTGCCTTCTCGAGCTCCTGATTAGCCCGCTCTGACTGCCCATTGGATTGGGGATGGAATCCGGAAGTCAGACTGACTGTGGCTCCCAGCAGGTGACAGAACTCCTTCCAAAAAGCGGAGGAGAATTGTGGACCACGGTCAGAAACTACATCCTTTGGCAGTCCGTGGATCCGGAAGACGTGTTCCAGGACCACCTGGGCGGTCTCCTTGGCGGTTGGGAGCTTGGGGAGGGGAATGAAGTGTGCCATCTTGCTGAAACGGTCAACGATGGTGAGAATGACGGTCATGCCACTTGAAGGGGGCAGCCCCGTGACAAAGTCAAGGGCGATGTGAGACCAGGGACGTCTGGGCACAGGCAGGGGCTGCAGCAATCCGGCTGGGGGCTGGCAGGACGACTTGTGTTGGTTGCAGATGGGGCAGGCTTGGACGAATTCCCGTACATCCTTCCTCAGAGAGGGCCACCAGAACCTCTGGGCGAGCAGGTTGTAAGTGCGGGTGGAGCCAGGGTGACAAGCTAGGCGGGAGTCATGTCCCCACTGAACGACCTGGGACCTCAGGTCTTCGGGGACAAAAAGGCGGTCAGCTGGGCAAGTGCTGGGACCTGGCTGGTTACGGAGAGCCTCCAGCACCTGTTCCTCAACAGCCCAGGTCAGAGCTGCAACGATGCAGGGACTTGGCAGAATCGACACAGGGTCCTTGGAGGGGGTGTCATCCTTCTGGAATTGACGGGAGAGGGCGTCTGGCTTGGTGTTGCGTGATCCAGGCCGGTATGACAGAGTGAAATTAAACCTGGTGAAGAACAGGGCCCAGCGGGACTGCCTGGAGTTCAACCGTTTGGCCGTGCGGATGTACTCCAAGTTCTTATGATCGGTCCAAACGAGAAATGGAATGGTGGACCCCTCCAGCCAGTGACGCCACTCCTCCAAGGCAAGCTTCACAGCCAGCAGCTCACGGTTCCCTATGTCGTAATTGCACTCAGAGGGGGACAACCGACGTGAGAAAAAGGCACAGGGATGGAGCTTCCTATCCTCCGCAGCCCACTGAGAAATCACAGCACCAACTCCCACATCCGAGGCGTCCACCTCCACAATGAATTGCCGGTCCACATCAGGCATCTGGAGGATGGGAGCGGAAGTGAACCTCACCTTGAGGGTACTGAAGGCTTTGTCGGCTGCTGGGGTCCAGGTGAAGGGTTGCTTGGTGCTGGTTAGAGCAGTGAGAGGGGCAGCAACGGTACTGTAGTTCCGGATAAACTTCCTATAGAAGTTAGCAAACCCCAGAAACTGTTGCAGCTTCTTTCTGTTCTCCGGAACTGGCCATGAAGTGACTGCTGATACTTTGGCAGGATCCATTTGGATACTTCCCTCTGCCACTATGTACCCCAGGAAGGCCACTGTCTTGACGTGAAACTCACATTTCTCTGCCTTGGCGTAGAGGGAATTCTCCAGAAGACGATGAAGGACTTGCTGGACATGGCGGGTGTGTTCAGACAGGTTTCTGGAGTAGATTAAGATGTCATCCAGGTAAACGAAGACAAACTTGTTTAACATGTCCCGCAGTACATCATTCACTAGAGCCTGGAACACAGCAGGAGCATTGGTGAGGCCAAAAGGCATAACCAGATACTCGTAGTGGCCTGTTGGTGTATTGAATGCGGTTTTCCATTCATCTCCCTCCCGGATCCGCACTAGGTGGTAAGCGTTTCTGAGATCCAACTTGGTAAAAACAGTGGCTCCCTGGAGCAACTCAAAAGCAGAGGTGAGCAGAGGCAGAGGGTAACGGTTTTTCACTGTGATGTCGTTGAGTCCCCTGTAGTCGATGCAGGGGCGAAGAGATCCGTCCTTCTTCCCCACAAAGAAGAAGCCAGCACCAGCAGGAGATGAAGATGAACGGATTAATCCTGCGGACAGAGAGCCATTGATGTAGTCCTCCATGGACTTTCTTTCAGGAGCAGACAACGAATAAAGACGACCCCTTGGAGGAGCTGTTCCAGGGAGGAGGTCGATGGCACAGTCGTACGGTCGATGAGGGGGCAGAGATGTGGCTCTTGCTTTGTTAAACACCTCTCTGAGACCATGGTAGCATTCTGGGACATTGGAGAGGTCAGGAGCGGAGTTAGTAGGTACTGGCCGAGGGGGTAGTGCGGCAGCAAGCAGGCAGGTTCGGTGGCAGTCCTCTCCCCACTCCCTGATCACCCCGGTCACCCAGTCAAGCTGAGGGTTGTGCCGGCGGAGCCATGGGTAACCCAGGATGAGGGGTTGGCCTGGAGAGGGGAGCAGGTGAAACTGGATAGTTTCTTGATGGTTTCCGGACAGACCCATCGAGACCGGGGCCGTGACATGAGTGACCGATCCGAGTAAGTGTCCGTCCAGTGCCCGGGCAGGAATAGGAGGTGTCAAACGGAGGTTCTCCAGTCCCAGTTGGCGTGCCAGCTTGATGTCCATTATGTTGGCTTCGGCGCCAGAATCCACCAGAGCAGCCAGGGTGTGAGTTGAGTCAGAGAGGCGGAGGTGAACTTGCAGCAGGGGTTTGCGGTCGGAGGACTGGATGGTCATTGAACTCAACCGGACTCCCCCTATGCCCGGTGAGCTTCGGCCCTTTAAAGGGCAGGTTACCACACGATGTCCATCACCTCCACAATAGAGGCAGAGGTTTGAGGTGAAGCGGCGCTGGCGCTCTGCAGGAGTGAGGGAGGCTCGCCCAATCTCCATAGGCTCAGACTGATCAAGCTGACCTGGGTGAGTGGCAGTAGATGACAGGAGCCCAGTCGGATCTCTCCGAATGCCGGTAGTAGGTGGACCTTGGCGCCCCCTCTCACGACGACGGGTCTGTATCCTTCTGTCGATCCTGACAGTCAGTGCGATGGCTTCATCAAGAGTGGAAGGCAGTTCATGGGAGACCAACTCGTCCTTGATATAGTCAGCCAAACTATGGAAGAACGCGTCCACCAACGATGGTGTGTTCCAAGAACTTCGTCTAGCCAGGGTTCGGAAGTCGATGGAATGGTCTGCGACTGTACGTCTGCCTTGTCGAATACTGAACAGTTCACGAGACGCCTCTGCGGTGGGTGAATCCAGGTCAAACACCTTCAGCATCTCCTCAGCAAACAGGTCGAAGGTTGCACATGCGGGGGTTTGACGTTCGAACTCTGCTGTTCCCCAGAGTCGAGCTCGGCCCGTCAGGTGAGTGATGGCATACCCAACTTTAGCCCCCTCCGTGGCGAAGGTCCTTGGCTGCAAGGAGAACTGAAGTCGGCAGCTAGTCAGGAATGGCCGGACCTGGGTTGAATCGCCGTTGAACCGCTCGGGGTCTCCAATCTTGGGTTCCGGAGCAGCGGCTGCAATGACCGGGGCAGGTAACTCGGGGGCTGGGCTGGTGGGCAGACTGGCTGGGGTAAGGTTGGTGAGGAGTTGAATGATCATGGCGAGTTGTTGTTGCTGCTGCTGGAACTGCTGCTCATGCTCATCGGTTTCCATGTCGGGGAAAGTGTGCGCTGAGTCCATAATGGTCAGATCGTACTGTCACGGTTCAGACAGACGACCAGAGGACCACAATTGCGTCACACCAGAAAGTTTATTAAACTTAAGGGAAAAGGGAAGTAGGGAGTGAATGAAGGCTCCAGGGGTAACAGGGATCCCGTCCAATGCGCTGGGTCTGTGCCCCCCCCAGTGGCAGCGATGCGTCCTATGAAGCCGATGGTGGGTGGTCCAGAAGTCCTGGGGGGGGGAGACACAGACACAACAGGGCGGAATGAAACCAGGCAGCAGTACAGTTCAAGGGAAATCCAAAATACGTAGTAGCAAGGCAGAAGGCTGGTCAGAGTTACCGGGATAGAAGAGTAGTCAGGAGTCGTAATGGCAGAAGCAGGTCTGGATCTCCTGAGGCAGAAGAGTATCCAAAAAACAGGCAGGTCCGGGGTCACAAAACCAGGGTGAGCCAGAAGCGCGAGCAAACAGGTTCCGGGTGTGAGCTTTGCAGACGATCTGACACCGGAGAGCTGAAAGACAGGGCCTTAAATACTGGGAGAGGTAGTGGGTAATGCAGCGCAGCTGGCAGAGTAATTAGAGCAGAGCAGAGCAGGGACAGGTGGAGCTAGTTAGGCTGAGTAGAGAGAGTGGTGAGCAGAGTGGAAGAAAATTAAGGTGGTAACCCGGTGGAGTGAGAGGCCCATGACAAACAAGGAGTCTGACCCCAGTAGGATTGGGCAAAACAGGAGTAGGAGAAAGAGTCAGAGGGCGTAAGGAGACGGCGACATAAGCACATTGCTACAACAATAAATGAGAAGAGAGAGGCCAGAACAACTATTGGGCTGTTGTTACACACACACTAATGCAAGTTCAGATCTGGATGCACCAAACATACTGAGCCGGACAAGTTCACCTGCCTTAAAGCCAGTCATGTTACTCCCCAGTGAAAATATACATAGAAGAAGGCAAACACTAACAGATATCAAGAGTCAAAGTCGTGACATTCCTATAGGGCAAAAAGTACACTGCTGACCAGTTCAACCAAACAGCATAGAAATAGTACAATGAGCAGTGAGAATGCCTACATCTCCTTTCAAACCTCCACTAACCGGACTACAACTTGGCAAGGACAGAAACACCTAGAAACATCAATGCCGTGCTCTGCGATGCACTACTAGTTTCTTCATTCAACCATTACTAGGGCCAGTTGTTTTTTTCTGAATTTTTTTATTTGACCGGTATTTCCAGCATTACCCACTAGGTTTGCTGCAGGTAGAAAATCCTAGGAAATCTTCTTTAATGGACACAAGTTGTCAATCAATCGATGTCTGGTTGTGTGTGAGTGCTTGGTGGGGGGGATCGCCTAAGCCAGGGGAGGCGTAGCTCTTTGAATCTTAATTAAATGCCTTTTATTTGGCAGGGAATACTATTTGTATATCAGTGATTCTACACCTCACCTTGCTCAAGCTGATCCTCTCCAACGGACTCAGAAGTGTAGCTAGAAATTGGTAAATTAGGTGCTGTTTAAGGGGTGAGTCAATTAAACCAAACATGGGAGTGTTTTGTAGCAAATTCGTGGGGTAGCCCCTACCAGGACTCGAACCCGGGTCCAGCAACTGTCAAGCCAACACCTTAACCAGAATTATGCATTTCTTGCAGTGAAATTATACAACTGTTAATTTTGTCTCAGGAACACGAGCGGATAATTCTTTTTTCTTTCAGCATCTCTTGAGAAAAGACAAATGTGCCTGTAACGTTTCATCTTTGACAAGCAGACAGTATTTCAACCACATAAAATATGCACCCAAGATAAACTGAAGTCTTATCAGAAAGGTGTTTCGTTGTTTTCTCAGCTTTTCATTTCCTTAAAACCGGTCAAACTGATGACATTTGGACATTTTGCACAGGACCAATCTTTCCACCGTTTTGGAGTTATTGCGTTTTCTCCCCGGTCCCTAAACGAAACAGACAACATTACCGGTGTTAACTAGATCACCAATGCATTCATTCTATTGATGTAAGACATTCTGGTGAGCACTACTTTATTTAGTATTCTGGGGTGACAAGTTATGACAGAAGAGAAGCTGCATGTATCAAACTATAGTTGACAAACAAATGTCCTACCAAATGTCGTAAATTATAATATGGCCAATGTCGGAAATTATAAGCAGAAACTTGTCTAAATTACGGGTGAAAGTAGCCAGTAGTAAATTATAGTAAATTAATTAGAATTTAGCAGGCAAAATTATTATTGAATTATTATGGTGAATTGAACTGCACAGGTAGCCTACTTTTTGAAGTGATTTGTTTGACAATCAGATGAAAATATCAGCACACAATACGCATGATATGTTAAACTGAGCATGCGCAGACCGCTAAAAAAAACAGTTAACAGGATAAGATGTTTATTTGCCACAGTTCCATCTTAGATCAGCATATCCCAGGCATCTTATCCGGGTTTCTCATAACCGTGATATAAGCTTTTTCGGGTTATTGTAAACGGGATTGGATGTTTATATGTGTCAACTCAAGAACAGAATACTTGAGTATCCCGAATAATAACAGGGTATTGGTGTGCATGTAAACGTGGTAATGACTCTCCCCTTAAACTGCCTCTAGGGCTGCGTTTAGACAGGCAGCCCACTATTTGTAGAGCAGTGATTCTACACCTCACTTTGCTCAAGTCGATCCTCTCCAACGGACTCGGAAGTTGTAGCTAAAAATGGCTGCATTTACACAGGCAGGCCAATTCAGATCTTTTTTTTCACTAATTGGTCTTTTGACCAATCAGATCAGCTCTGAAAAAGATCTGATGTGATTGGTCAAAAAGATCAAAATTGTGCTGCCTGTGTAAACGCAGCCTAATTAACCAATTTTTTGCTACAACTTCCGAGTCCATTGGAGAGGATCAGCTTGAGCAAAGTGAGGTGTAGAATCATTGATCTACAAATAGTATTCCCTGCAAAATAATAGGAAAAAACCCACAAAAACAAATGGCCCTAACCATTACTACTAGATGTGTCATTGATTCATTGTTATCTATGTGTGGGTTGGTATTGAGCTTTACCGCAGGAGGTTAGGCTTTCATTGTGCAGTATTTTATATTTTGCCCATAGCTACTGTATCATTGTGATTTGACTTTTTCCTTTCGGTTCCTAGCAAAGGGCCTTATAGAGCTATCATTGTACGCTTACTAAATGATATAAAGCATCCTTTGTTGGTGTAGTATGTGTTGGTGTCCGTGCTAGTTTAGTGTGATGTACAGTACTCCTGTGATGAGTTTCTACAGTATGTTGTCCTTGGTACTTGTCCTTACCCTGGAGTGTTGGCTGCTGATGTCCTGGTCAGTCATGGGCTGCATGGTGAACAGGTCCTGGGAGAGAGGACTCAATGCCACCAGGCCTCCTCTGGTCCTACAGAGGGAGGCAAGCCACACAGGAAATAATGTCAAACACAAATACTTTCTAAAGGCACAACATACACACACACACAGTCTTGTACAACTAACCTTGTGGGGACACACAATTAAGTCCCATTCAAAATCCTATTTTCTCTAACCCTAACCTTAACCCTAACCCTAACCTTAACCTGAAAACCTAACCTTAACCCTTAACCCTAAAACTAACCCTAGCTCCTAACCCTAATTCTAACCTTAACCCTAAACCCCCTAGAAATAGCATTTGACCTTGTGGGGATAACAAAATATCCCCAGTTGGTCAAATTTTTGTTCATTTACTATTCTAGTGGTGACTTCTGGGCCCAGATTCACAAAACCTTCTTAAGAAGAAATGTATTCTTAACTGCCATGTTTTCCCTTAACTATAGACTTGAGAAGAAAGTTAAGCAAAGTTGCTATTCCTCAAAAAGGTTATTGGAAATTTTCTTGCGCTATTTCTTGTGTTTCTCCTTAAGCAAAAAGTTAAGAAGAAATTAGATTCTTTAAAAAAAAGTTAGTTATTGGAAATGTTCTTAATTCCAAGATAGCTAACCTGTTGTCTTAAACTCAGGGCAGTGAGAGAAAAAGCTCAGGAAAGCAATTGAACATCTTTAATTCACTCACAAACATCATCTGAAAGTTTTAGTATTGATGATTTTAAACCCAAGAACATGTTTTAGAACAATAATCTCAGTAAGAAATATGCTAACATCATTGCCATTGCTAGCTAGATAGCTACCTAAAACGGTTGCCTAGCAACAAACATCTTAAGAAGATTTGTAAGAAGATATTTGAGAATTTGTAAGGAAATCAATCAATCTTAAGATATTGTTGAGGAATTGCACTTACGAACTATCTTATGAACTTTTTCTGAAGAAGCTTCTTTTTGTGAATCTGGGCCATGGTCCCCACAAGTATAGTTAAACACGTCCACACACACACACACACACACACACACACACACACACACACAAACACACACACACACACACACACACACACACACACACACACACACACACACTGAGGGTGGATTGACTCACAGGGCGGAGCCGGCACTGAGGGGCATGCAGGGCAGGGGCTGGGCATTGTACAGAATGTCTTCAGAGAGGGTCGAGGCATCCAGCCTTTGGAACGGCATCAGGCTGGCCTTCTGTAGAGGAGACCACACCAAGCAATGTATCACTACAGGCACTGGGTTGTGTCAACAGATCAGATGCCATGATAATCTTATACAAAAGAGGGGTGAGGTTTATACAGTATATATGATGTTTATATAGTGTGCATATCTGACCTGTGCTTCCAGTTGTGCTCTCAGCTTCTTGGCTTTATTCTGTTTGAAGTAGTCCATGATCATCATGGAGGCATATATCTTACCTACTGTCATGTCGGAATCTGTAAGACACAAACACAGTTAGATTGCTAGTCATTGAGTGACTGACTGCCTCCCAGCTCTACCTCTTCAAATCTCTCTAGTGTGGGTCTGACCTTTGTTGATGGGCACCAGTACATCCAGAGTCTTCTGGGGGAGGTACGGCCATATCACACTGATTTCCTTCTGTAGCTCAGTGTCCAGAGCTACTCGGTCCTCCCCACCTGGAGCGGAATAAAATAGATCTTTATTCATCCATTATACACAGGCAGTGGAAATTGTTGATTTTGCTTAATTTCTTGATTCAACTACTCAACCAATCACCAAGCCATTTATAAGTTGAATCAGGTGTGTTACCAGTAATGGGCTGGACCAAAAGCCTACATGTCCTAGGATGTGTGGATCTCCAGGCTCAATATGGAAGACCAAGTCTAAACAGGATAAACGCATGCAGATGCAGTGATGCATGGTGGTTTCAAACTCAACTCATTCCCTGACCTCGTGCGATCTTGATCTCCAGAGCGGTGCGGATGAGAGACATCAAGGTGGAGGTGAAGTGGACTGACATGTCCTCATCCACTGGCATGTTCATCAACACCAGCCTCTGTGGAGAGAGGGGGAGGGAGGGAGGGAGGAAGGATGAGAGGGAGGGATGGAGGAAGGAAGGAAGGAAGGAAGAGAGGGAGGGAGGGAGGGAGGGAGGGAGGGAGGGAGGGAGGAAGGAAGGAAGGAAGGAAGGAAGGAAGGAAGGAAGGAAGGAAGGAAGGAAGGAAGGAAGGAAGGAAGGAAGGAAGGAAGGAAGGAAGGAGGGAGGGAGGGAGGGAGGGAGGGAGGGAGGGAGGGAGGGAGGGAGGGAGGAAGGAAGGAAGGAAGGAAGGAAGGAAGGAAGGAAGGAAGGAAGGAAGGAAGGAAGGAAGGAAGGAAGGAAGGAAGGAAGGAAGGAAGGATGAGAGGGAGGGATGGAGGAAGGAAGGAAGGAAGGAAGAGAGGGAGGGAGGGAGGGAGGGAGGGAGGGAGGGAGGGAGGGAGGAAGGAAGGAAGGAAGGAAGGAAGGAAGGAAGGAAGGAAGGAAGGAAGGAAGGAAGGAAGGAGGGAGGGAGGGAGGGAGGGAGGGAGGGAAGGAAGGAAGGAAGGAAGGAAGGAAGGAAGGAAGGAAGGAAGGAAGGAAGGAAGGAAGGAAGGAAGGAAGGAAGGAAGGAAGGAAGGAAGGAAGGAAGGAAGGAAGGAAGGAAGGAAGGAAGGAAGGAAGGAAGGAGGGAGGGAGGGAGGGAGGGAAGGAAGGAAGGAAGAGAGGGAGGGAGGAAGGAAGGAAGGAAGGAAGGAAGGAAGGAAGGAAGGAAGGAGGGAGGGAGGGAGGGAGGGAAGGAAGAGAGGGAGGGAGGGAGGAAGGAAGGAAGGAAGGAAGGAAGGAAGGAAGGAAGGAAGGAAGGAAGGAAGGAAGGAAGGAAGGAAGGAAGGAAGGAAGGAAGGAGGGAGGGAGGGAGGGAGGGAGGGAGGGAGGGAGGGAGGGAGGGAGGGAGGGAGGGAGGATTCAACTTGCTTTACTGTAAAACAACTTAAATATTTCTCTATCCTAAATTAAAAATAAGAAAATAACTGTTTCTCCCATACCTTGTAGGCCATACCTCTGGGGCATTTCTTCCCCAGACCAAGGGGTGGAGACATATGGGTCAACATCTCATACATGGCAGTGTAGTGTATACGCCCACTACCGAGGAAACAGAGAAGATGAGGAAGGAGAGAGAGAGAGTTGAAGAGAAAAGGTAAAGGTAAAGGCATTCATTACGAGTTTGTGTAAGTTTGAAACAGAACAGGTTGGCAAATCTTGCACAGGAATTAAGGCAGTTTAGGCCTATTTCGCTTTTAGTGAATCAATACACTGCCCTCTGCTGGGCAAAGTTGAGACATGGTGGGGTTCTTCTCTCTCACCATGCTGCACGGTCGTACTCTCCCCAGACACGGACAAACTCATCCAGGTGATGAGGTCCCAGGATGGAAGAGTCTCTGGTCAGGTACTCAAAGTTATCCATGATCACAGCCACAAACAGATTCAGCATCTACAGAGTCACACAAGAGGAGAGGACGTGTGAAGGACAGCATGTGTGTATGTACAAATATACAGTATGTGCTATACTGATGTGCACATATGCATGCATACAATAAAAATAACTGCTTTTGTGAATGCGAATGAGAAAGATGGACAGAGAGAGAGTGCTGACAGAGTGGAGATAAGGAGAGAAAGTGTATTTGTGTAGCACAATAAAAAAAGTACTTTTGTGTATCAGTAAGATGGACAGAGAGAGCGGGAGTGAGAGAGAGCGGGAGTGAGAGAGAGAGAGAGAGAGAGAGAGAGAGAGAGAGAGAGAGAGAGAGAGAGAGAGAGAGAGAGAGAGAGAGAGAGAGAGAGAGAGAGTGAGAGTGAGAGAGGAGAGAAGAGCACTGACAAATAGTGGAGGTAAGGAGAAAATGTGTATTTCTGCAGCGTCCTCACCAGGAAGGAGCTGAAGAAGATGAAGGAGACAAAGTAGCAATAGGCGAAGTCAGTACCACAGCCTCCCTCGTGGTCAGGGGACATGGTCATGGGTGCCATGGAGGAGTCTGGCTCACACTCCTGCCCCCCCAGACACGATAGCATGATCTCCTGCCATGACTCCCCGGTCGCACTCCTGTCAATCAATGAGTAAATCAATGAGTCAATTAATGAATCAATCAAGCAAGCAATGATTTGATCAACCAATTAGTCTATTAAACATTAACCAATATATTAATTCATCATCAGTCAGCATAATCATCTACTTATAGTTTTGAATATCTCAGTTCAGCTTGCGAGTCCTTCTCAATGCGCCCACCTGAAGAGAAGCATCAGTGCACCGGAGAAGGTCTTGAAGTTGTTGTGCTGGTTTATGTGGTTTTCATCGTTCAGTTTGATGTTTCCAAACACCTTATGTGGATCAGGTGAGAAAAAAACATGAAGCCATTATACAACATCCCTTTGAGCAAGGTTCCCCAACTGGCGGCCCCCCAAGTTTTCTGAGCAAAAAATTAAAAAACATATTGTTTTTTGTTGGACATAAAAGACTGTAAAAACACTAACATATCAGCTCCAAGTGATTTTAATTTTGGAAATCTGTTCCAAAGTATTCCGACGCATAATAGAGAGATATAAGTGATCATATACAAATGTTTGAAACGATCAGGGGCGCAACTTTGGTTTTAGAAGTGGGGGGGACATACAATACCGTTCAAAAGTTTGGGGTCACTTAGAAATGTCCTTGTTTTCGAAAGAAAATCAATTTTTTTGTACATTAAAATAACATCAAATTGATCAGAAATACAGTGTATACATTGTTAATGTTGTCAATGGCTATTGTAGCTGGAAACGGCTGATTTTTTATGGAATATCTACATAGACGTACAGAGGCCCATTATCAGCAACCATCAGTCCTGTGTTCCAATGGCACGTTGTGATTGCTAATCCAAGTTTATCATTTTAAAAGGCTAATTGATCATTAGAAAACCCTTTTGCAATTATGTTAGCACAGCTGAAAACTGTTGTGCTGATTAAAGAAGCAATAAAACTGGCCTTCTTGAGACTAGTTGAGTATCTGGAGCATCAGCAATTGTGGGTTCGATTACAGGCTCAAAATGGCCAGAAACAAATAACTTTCTTCTGAAACTCGTCAGTCTATTCTTGTTCTGAGAAATGAAGGCTATTCAATCCGAGAAATAGCCTTCATTTCTCAGAACAAGAATAGACTGACGAGTTTCAGAAGAAAGTTATTTGTTTCTGGCCATTTTGAGCCTGTAATCAAACCCACAATTGCTGATGCTCCAGATACTGAACTAGTCTCAAGAAGGCCAGTTTCGGGCTGTGCTAACATAATTGCAAAAGGGTTTTCTAATGATCAATTAGCCTTTTAAAATGATAAACTTGGATTAGCAAACACAACGTGCCATTGGAACACAGGACTGATGGTTGCTGATAATGGGCCTCTGTACGCCTATGTAGATATTCCATTATAAATCAGCCGTTTCCAGCTACAATAGCCATTTACAACATTAACAATGTCTACACTATATTTCTGATCAATTTGATGTTATTTTAAAGGACAAAAAAAATGTTTTTCTTTCGAAAACAAGGACATTTCTAATTGACTCCAAACATTTGAACGGTAGTGTATATATATATACAGTGGGGAAAAATAGTATTTAGTCAGCCACCAATTGTGCAAGTTCTCCCACTTAAAAAGATGAGAGAGGCCTGTAATTTTCATCATAGGTACACGTCAACTATGACAGACAAATAGAATTTTTTTTCTCCAGAAAATCACATTGTAGGATTTTTAATGAATTTATTTGCAAATTATGGTGGAAAATAAGTATTTGGTCACCTACAAACAAGAAAGATTTCTGGCTCTCACAGACCTATAACTTCTTCTTTAAGAGGCTCCTCTGTCCTCCACTCGTTACCTGTATTAATGGCACCTGTTTGAACTTGTTATCAGTATAAAAGACACCTGTCCACAACCTCAAACAGTCACACTCCAAACTCCACTATGGCCAAGACCAAAGAGCTATCAAAGGACACCAGAAACAAAATTGTAGACCTGCACCAGGCTGGGAAGACTGAATCTGCAATAGGTAAGCAGCTTGGTTTGAAGAAATCAACTGTGGGAGCAATTATTAGGAAATGGAAGACATACAAGACCACTGATAATCTCCCTCGATCTGGGGCTCCACGCAAGATCTCCTGTTTTTGTCGTGTGTCTGTAAATAGCCTGTAAATACCCTGTTTTTTTGTGTATTTTTCGTACATATTTTCCTATCAGACTTTTCATCCTTCTACAAAATATACTTTCCTGCAACCCGCCTCACTCAATGTGGAACGGATTCTATTATTGACTTACCTTTTATCTAGAATCTCCAGTTGAAACTAGCTAGCCAGCAAACTAGCTACTTGCTATTAGCCACAATTGCTATTTCACCCAGAACATTGGATTTTCTGCCGGAATCACTGAATCACTGGACCTTTAACTCCGGATTCATCGCTACCAGCTAGCTGCAACAAAATGGACGTTGAGGTCTGGCTAATCATCCTGAGCTAGGCCCATCTCCCGGCTATCTACCTCTCTGTCAACCGGACGGGACCACCTAGTGTTGACACAGAGCCCAGCCGATCCTACACGACTGGTCTGCCGACGAAATCGTCTGATGAGGTAGATTTTACAACAGGCTTCCCGTTACGACGTCGACCACGAAGATTCCATCTGCTAGCCCCGGCCTGCTAGCACACGCTAGCCGTGCCCTCTTGCTCGCTAGTGCTTTAGCAGCCCCCGAACTACCTCCGAACTATCCTATTGCTGTTCACCGGACCTTATGTTAACTCAGCTATACAGCTGATGTCTGCTGGACTGTTCCTTTTTATGGTACTGCATCCTGTTTATGTTTAGCCTCAGCCCAAACTGTGTCATCATTACCAGCTGTTGTCTTAGCTCTCTCAAATTACACCTGTGATTGCTTTATGCCTCTCTCCCTTGTCAATATGGTTAGCTTATTGTTGTTTCGGTTATTTCTAATTGTACTATTTCACTGTAGATCCCCCAGCCCAGCTAAACCTGCCTTAGATAGCTCCTTTGTCCCACCCCCCATACACGCGGAGACCGACTCAATTGGTGCCTCCAGTGATACTATCTCTTTCATTGTTACCCAATGCTTAGGTTTACCTCCACTTTACTCATATCCTTCCATATCCTTGTCTGTACATAATGCCCTGAATCTTTTCTACAACGCCCGGAAATCTGCCCCCTTTATTCTATGTACCCAACGCACTAGAAGACCAGTTCTTAAAGCCTTTAGCCGTATCCTTATTCTAGTCCTCCTCTGTTCCTCTGGTGATGTAGAGGCTAACCCAGGCCCTGCAGCCCTCAGTATCACTCCTACTCCCCAGGCGCTATCATTTGCTGACTTCTGTAATCGCAAAAGTCTTGGTTTCTTGCACGTAAATATCAGAAGTCTACTTCCTAAGTTTGAGTTATTCACTGCGTTAGCACACTCCGCCAACCCTGATGTTCTAGCAGTGTCTGAATCCTGGCTTAGGAAGGCCACCAAAAATTCTGAAATTTCCATCCCCAACTATAACATTTTCCGTCTAGATAGAACTGCCAAAGGGGGTGGAGTTGCAATCTACTGTAGAGATAGCCTGCAGAGCTCTATCATACTATCCAGGTCTGTGCCCAAACAGTTTGAGCTTCTACTTCTAAAAATCCACCTTTCCAGAAATAAGTCTCTCACTGTTGCCGCTTGCTACAGACCCCCCTCAGCCCCCAGCTGTGCCCTGGATACCATATGTGAATCGATTGCCCCCCATTTATCCTCAAAATTCGTACTGCTTGGTGACCTAAATTGGGATATGCTTAACATCCCGGCCATCCTACAATCCAAACTAGATGCCCTCAATCTCACACAAATTATCAACGAACCTACCAGGTACAACCCTAAATCCGTAAACATGGGTACCCTCATAGATATCATCCTGACTAATTTACCCTCTAAATACACCTCCGCTGTCTTCAACCAGGATCTCAGCGATCACTGCCTTATTGCCTGCGTCCGTAACGGGTCCGCGGTCAAACGACCACCCCTCATCACTGTCAAACGCTCCCTAAAACACTTTAGCGAGCAGGCCTTCCTAATTGACCTGGCCCAGGTATTCTGGATGGATATAGATCTCATTCCGTCAGTAGAGGATGCCTGGTTGTTCTTTAAAAGTAATTTCCTCTCAATCTTAAATATAATAATAATAATAATATAATAATATGCCATTTAGCAGACGCTTTTATCCAAAGCGACTTACAGTCATGCGTGCATACATTTTTTGTGTATGGGTGGTCCCGGGGATCGAACCCACTACCTTGGCGTTACAAGCGCCGTGCTCTACCAGCTGAGCTACAGAGGACCATAAATAAACATACCCCATTCAAAAAATACAGAACTAAGAACAGATATAGCCCCTGGTTCTCCTCAGACGTGACTGCCCTTGACCAGCACAAAAACATCCTGTGGCGTACTGCATTAGCATCAAATAGCCCCCGCGATATGCAACTTTTCAGAGAAGTTAGGAACCAATATACACAAGCAGTCAGGAAAGCAAAGGCTAACTTTTTCAAACAGAAATGTGCATCCTGTAGCACTAACTCCAAAAAGTTTTGGGACACTGTAAAGTCCATGGAGAATAAGAGCACTTCCTCCCAGCTGCCCACTGCACTGAGGCTAGGAAACACTATCACCACCGATAAATCTACAATAATTGAGAATTTCAACAAGCATTTTGCTACGGCTGGCCATGCTTTCCACCTGGCTACCACTACCCCGGCCACCAACTCTGCACCCTCCGCTGCAACTTGCCCATGCCCCCCCCGCTTCTCCTTCACACAAATTCAGCAGCTGATCTTCTGAAAGAGCTGCAAAATCTGGACCCCTACAAATCAGCTGGGCTAGACAATCTGGACCCTTTCTTTCTAAAACTAGCCGCCGAAATTGTCGCAACCCCTATTACTAGCCTGTTCAACCTCTCTTTCGTAACGTCTGAGATCCCCAGAGATTGGAAAGCTGCTGCGGTCATCCCCCTCTTCAAAGGGGGTGACACTCTAGATCCAAACTGTTACAGACCTATATCCATCCTGCCCTGCCTTTCGAAAGTATTTGAAAGCCAAGTTAACAAACAGATCACCAACCATTTCGAATCCCACCGTACCTTCTCCGCTATGCAATCCGGTTTCCGAGCTGGTCATGGGTGCACTTCAGCCACGCTCAAGGTCCTAAACGATATTATAACCGCGATCGATAATAGACAGTACTGTGCAGCTGTCTTCATCGACCTGGCCAAGGCTTTCGACTCTGTCAACCACCGCATTCTTATTGGCAGACTAAATAGCCTTGGTTTCTCAAATGACTGCCTCGCCTGGTTCACCAACTACTTCTCAGATAGAGTTCAATGTGTGAAATCGGAGGGCCTGTTGTCTGGACCTATGGCAGTCTCTATGGGGGTGCCACAGGGTTCAATTCTTGGGCCGACACTTTTCTCCGTGTATATCAATGATGTCGCTCTTGCTGCTGGTGACTCTCAGATCCACCTCTACGCAGACGACACCATTTTGTATACATCTGGCCCTTCATTGGACACTGTGTTAACAAACCTCCAAACGAGCTTCAATGCCATACAACACTCCTTCAGTAGCCTCCAACTGCTCTTAAACACTAGTAAAACTAAATGCATGCTCTTCAATCGAACGCTGCTGGCACCCGCCCACCCGACTAGAATCACCACTCTCGACGGGTCTGACCTAGAGTATGTGGACAACTACAAATACCTAGGTGTCTGGTTAGACTGTAAACTCTCCTTCCAGACTCACATTAAGAATCTCCAATCCAAAGTTAAATCTAGACTCGGCTTCCTATTTCGCAACAAAGCCTCCTTCACTCATGCTGCCAAACATGCCCTCGTAAAACTGACTATCCTACCGATCCTTGACTTCGGCGATGTCATTTACAAAATAGCCTCCAGCACTCTACTCAGCAAATTGGTTGTAGTCTATCACAGTGCCATCCGTTTTGTCTCCAAAGCCCCATACACTACCCACCACTGTGACCTGTATGCTCTTGTTGGCTGGTCCTCACTACATGTTCGTCGTCAAACCCACTGGCTCCAGGCCATCTATAAATCACTGCTAGGCAAATCACCGCCTTATCTTAGCTCATTGGTCACCATAGCAGCACCCACCCGTAGTCTGCGCTACAGCAGGTATATCTCACTGGTCATTCCCAAAGCCAACACCTCCTTTGGCCGCCATTCCTTCCAGTTCTATGCTGCCAATGACTGGAACGAATTGCAAAAATCTCTGAGGCTGGAGACTCTTATCTCCCTCACTAACTTTAAGCATCAGTTGTCAGAGCACCTTACCGATCACTGCACATGTACACAGCCCATCTGAAATTAGCCCAACCAACTACCTCATCCCTATATTGTTATTTATTTTGCTCTTTTGCACCCCAGTATCTCTATTTGCACATAATCTCTTGCACATCTAGCATTCCAGTGTTAATACTAATTGTAATTATTTTGCACTATAGCCTATTTATTGCCTTACCTCCATAACTTGCTACATTTGCACACACTGTATATATATTTTCTGTTCTATTTTATGACCTTATGTTTTTTTACCCCATATGTAACTCTGTGTTGTTGTTTTTATCGCACTGCTTTGCTTTATCTTGGCCAGGTCGCAGTTGTAAATGAGAACTTGTTCTCAACTGGCTTACCTGGTTAAATAAAGGTGAAATAAATAAAAAATAATAAATAAAAAATCTCACCCCGTGGGGTCAAAATGATCACAAGAACGGTGAGCAAAAATCCCAGAACCACACGGGGGGACCTAGTGAATGACCTGCAGAGAGCTGGGACCAAAGAAACAAAGCCTACCATCAGTAACACACTACGCCGCCAGGGACTCAAATCCTGCAGTGCGAGACGTGTCCCCCTGCTTAAGCCAGTACATGTCCAGGCCCGTCTGAAGTTTGCTAGAGTGCATTTGGATGATCCAGAAGAGGATTGGGAGAATGTCATATGGTCAGATGAAACCAAAATATAACTTTTTGGTAAAAACTCAACTTGTCGTGTTTGGAGGACAAAGAATGCTGAGTTGCATCCAAAGAACACCATACCTACTGTGAAGCATGGGGGTGGAAACATCATGCTTTGGGGCTGTTGTTCTACAAAGGGACCAGGACGACTGATCCGTGTAAAGGAAAGAATGAATGGGGCCATGTATCGTGAGATTTTGAGTAAAAACCTCCTTCCATCAGCAAGGGCATTGAAGATGAAACGTGGCTGGGTCTTTCAGCATGACAATGATCCCAAACACCGCCCGGGCAACGAAGGATTTTCTGGATTCTTTTTTCTCATTTTGTCTGTCATAGTTGACGTGTACCTATGATGAAAATTACAGGCCTCTCTAATCTTTTTAAGTGGGAGAACTTGCACAATTGGTGGTTGACTAAATACTTTTTTCCCCACTGTATGCTTAACAATGGTAACTTCAGCCTCAAAGGCAGGGATCATCAACTAGATTCAGCAGCGGATGGTCAGGGGGCCGGAACATCCAGTAATTACCAAAAATGTCCAAGAAGCCCAAACAGATATAACATTTGACTAAAACTTAGTTTCCAGGGGTGCAACTTTCCCTGGGGATGGGGGGAATTGCATGTTTGTCCCCCCCCCCCCCCCCCCCCCCCCAGTTTTATCATTGGAATGTGATACAAAACGAGGCAACGGTGTGCTTTAGGACCATGTGGACGCCTCCGAGCGGTCGGGTAGGCTGTTTGGAGTATTTATCTGACTGGATAGAAATATACAGTGGGGAAAAAAAGTATTTAGTCAGCCACCAATTGTGCAAGTTCTCCCACTTAAAAAGATGAGAGAGGCCTGTAATTTTCATCATAGGTACACGTCAACTATGACAGACAAAATGAGAAAAAAATAATCCAGAAAATCACATTGTAGGATTTTTTTATGAATTTATTTGCAAATTATGGTGGAAAATAAGTATTTGGTCAATAACAAAAGTTTCTCAATACTTTGTTATATACCCTTTGTTGGCAATGACACAGGTCAAACGTTTTCTGTAAGTCTTCACAAGGTTTTCACACACTGTTGCTGGTATCTTGGCCCATTCCTCCATGCAGATCTCCTCTAGAGCAGTGATTTTTTTGGGGCTGTCGCTGGGCAACACGGACTTTCAACTCCCTCCAAAGATTTTCTATGGGGTTGAGATCTGGAGACTGGCTAGGCCACTCCAGGACCTTGAAATGCTTCTTACGAAGCCACTCCTTCGTTGCCCGGGCGGTGTGTTTGGGATCATTGTCATGCTGAAAGACCCAGCCACGTTTCATCTTCAATACCCTTGCTGATGGAAGGAGGTTTTCACTCAAAATCTCACGATACATGGCCCCATTCATTCTTTCCTTTACACGGATCAGTCGTCCTGGTCCCTTTGCAGAAAAACAGCCCCAAAGCATGATGTTTCCACCCCCATGCTTCACAGTAGGTATGGTGTTCTTTGGATGCAACTCAGCATTCTTTGTCCTCCAAACACGACGAGTTGAGTTTTTACCAAAAAGTTATATTTTGGTTTCATCTGACCATATGACATTCTCCCAATCCTCTTCTGGATCATCCAAATGCACTCTAGCAAACTTCAGACGGGCCTGGACATGTACTGGCTTAAGCAGGGGGACACGTCTCGCACTGCAGGATTTGAGTCCCTGGCTGCGTAGTGTGTTACTGATGGTAGGCTTTGTTACTTTGGTCCCAGCTCTCTGCAGGTCATTCACTAGGTCCCACCGTGTGGTTCTGGGATTTTTGCTCACCGTTCTTGTGATCATTTTGACCCCACGGGGTGAGATCTTGCGTGGAGCCCCAGATCGAGGGAGATTATCAGTGGTCTTGTATGTCTTCCATTTCCTAATAATTGCTCCCACAGTTGATTTCTTCAAACCAAGCTGCTTACCTATTGCAGATTCAGTCTTCCCAGCCTGGTGCAGGTCTACAATTTTGTTTCTGGTGTCCTTTGACAGCTCTTTGGTCTTGGCCATAGTGGAGTTTGGAGTGTGACTGTTTGAGGTTGTGGACAGGTGTCTTTTATACTGATAACAAGTTCAAACAGGTGCCATTAATACAGGTAACGAGTGGAGGACAGAGGAGCCTCTTAAAGAAGAAGTTACAGGTCTGTGAGAGCCAGAAATCTTGCTTGTTTGTAGGTGACCAAATACTTATTTTCCACCATAATTTGCAAATAAATTCATTAAAAATCCTACAATGTGATTTTCTGGATTTTTTTCCCTCAATTTGTCTGTCATAGTTGACGTGTACCTATGATGAAAATTACAGGCCTCTCTCATCTTTTTAAGTGGGAGAACTTGCACAATTGCTGGCTGACTAAATACTTTTTTCCCCCACTGTATAAGCTTTGGATGCTTTACCTGCATCCCAATGATGGCATAGATGAAGAACAGCATGGCGATGAGCAGACAAACATAAGGAAGGGCCTAGAGAGAAGAAGAGATACAAAGAGATAAATATTTATTTGGTTTTCCCAATAACATACACTTTAGCAGCATACTGTAGGTCAGTGGTCACCAACCAGACTGGTCGATTGTCAAGACATTCCTAGTCGATCACCAAACATATCTGTAGAAAAGCCATAAAGGCTTGCGCACCTTTTTTTTGTGTTGCACTGTTGACGGCAGATGCACTTGATTCTGAAGCCCTGCTCACCGGGTAAGCAAAGTGTTCCCCTTTTGAACCATTTCATTTGTCTGAAAATACAAAACTCTGCCTACCCGGCGGACCCGGAGATCTGTGATTAAATTGAGTGCACCTACTGTGCTGACCAATTGGATAGCTCAAGTCACTGTGCCTACCTACAGCTTCCATGACCCTGGCCACAGCAAAGTTTGATACTAGCCTATGTGAGATTTCATAACTTTTAAAAAATTGACCAGAGAGAGACTGTCAAATACAGCAAAGAGCTGCTGTTTTTATGAGTGAGTTCATGTATAAGTTTTATCCAGCACTGTCAACACTGTTTATTATTCAACACTATTGCAAAACATAAAACATGCTTTTCTCTACTTCCTCTCGCGCTGCAGCGGCAATGAATGAGTAACCAAGTGTATCGATAACCTTGCGTTTTTATTATTAGCAGCTCGTCGTGTCTATTTTAATATCGAAGAGTATTTCACTTTCTCTGGTCATAGGGACAACATTAATTTGTGGCTTAGGCAGATGCGGTGCAACTCGAGTTTCGTCATCAGGTGGAAGACTGTGTCCTCTCTCTGGTCAGTCTCACCGGAGGAAAGGAAGGAGAGAACAGGGACCGTGAGACGCGGACCCTCTGTTGCTCTCTCCCTCCCTCCGCTGGGACTAATGACGTGTTCTAATAAACTGGGAACTTGGAAATCTCCGACTTCCGACTTCAGTGCGTTCCAGACAACTGTGAACTCTGGGGATAAAATGAGATCCAACTGGGTAAAATCATTTTGAACGGTCATCCAACTCGGAAATTCGGGCATCTTTCTAGAGCGTCGACTTTCCGACCGGAAGTTCACTGACATCATGATTTGACCTAGTTTTTTCAGAGTTCCCAGTTGTCTTGAAAGCACCATGACCATCAGATGCAGGTACCATCAGTCCAGTAAAATAAAAAAATTAGTTATTAGCAAATTATTTCAATTTATGCTCAGCTGTGCCTCGCAAGTGCTACACCAACTGATCTATTTTGTTATCAAAGCTCGAGTTTTGAAATATAATATGGTCTGAGAAGAACAATGTTTGCAGGCCAGGCATATAGCCAATATGCTGTGAAAATGTATTAGGCCTACTGCACAAACCTAATTCCTACAGAACTGTTTATATTAGTTTAATGATAGATCTCGGCTTGCTTTTTGACTGCGAAAGTGATCTTGACTCAGAAAAGGTTGGTGACCACTGCTGTAGGTCCATCGAAGTGTACTGGGACAAGGGACACACAAAATAAAGACAAAAAACCATTTATGTTAACAAAGTTGGATATTTTTTAAGTGGACGAAAGATGGTAAAAGTAGGGGAGAACATGGCTGACCTTAAACGATTGCACGAAGGTCCAGAGCAGGATTCGTATGGTGTAGCCCTGCCTCAACAGCTTGATCAGCCTGGCAGCCCGGAACAGCTTCAGGAAACTCATATTGAACGTGTTTATTGACTGAGATAGACAGACCACAGGAAATATAGAGAGGTGGAGAGGGCAAGGAATATACAGAAAGGAGAAGGGTCCGGGGAGAGAGAAGGTGTTAGAGAAAGGCAAAGACAGCACATAGGCAGATTGGGACATATAGAGATAGATTTGATTGAAAGGTGCTCAAGTGAACAAGTGAGTTTACAACTTTAATAGCCTAGTTTCTACTGAGAGAAAAAGCTTTACAGGACTACAAGCTCCTGGATCAGAATGGTTATAAAGTAAAGGTTAATGAGCTAGAGCGAAACATTACCTGTAAATCCACAACGATCTCAGTGATGCTGCCGAGCACGGTGATGAAGTCAAAAATGTTCCAAGTGTCTCGAAAATAGTTCTGTCAGGGGGCAAATGAACACCATTCGACAATAGCAAGGCTTTGTTCTTGAATGGAAAGGATATATCTGAACATGCTACCATGTCATTGGATCAGTTAATTACATTTTACCAACAGTTCACTAATGTCCTATTGTCTTGCTTACCACAAAACCAAAGGCCATGATCTTGAGGATACACTCCAGGGAAAAGAGAACGGTGAAGGCTGTGTTCAGGTGCTTCAATACCGTATCATACGCTGCTGGAGCGGAGTTGTACTGTAGATAAAGAGGACACAGTCAGGGTAAGACCAGATGTATCAAACAGTGAGCAGGTTGGCATTTATTGAGATGACTCATGTACTGGAGGCAGCTCTGCAGAGTGGTTACTAGCTGGCACAGCCACAAAGTCATACAATTTGATTTTAAATATAACCTAACCTTAACTTTAACCACACTGCTAACCCTAATGCCTAACTCTAACCTTAAATTAAGACCAAAAAGCAAATTTTTGTTTTAACCAATCTTTACAATATAGCCAATTTTGACTTTGCAGCAGGCCCATCTAGTAGAAACCTCTCAGTTCTGCCTCCAGGGCACAACTCATGACAATAAATGTCAACCTCCGTAGAGCGATGGCAAAGAAGAGGGTAACATATTTAATAGGAAGAGTCAGAGATGTGTAATATTAAACTGTTATCAGACAAACACGGTTACATTGGGCTTTCTCCTACGGATTAGAGACTTTGAGAGTGAAACTAGATTCTTACAAAGGCCTGCACATATTGTCATGTATAGCTGTGTTAAAAATATATAGGTTCCATACCTTCATCATGAGCACCACAGTGTTGAGGGCGATCATGACCAGCACTGTGTACTCAAACGATGGTGACACCACAAAGTGCCACAGCCGGTACTGGAAGGTCTGTCTGTTCTGAGGCATGTAGCACGTCAGGGGCTTGGCACTGATGGTAAAGTCAATGCATGCCCTCTGACGGAGAGAGAATAAAAAGAAGATAAATAAATCAGGAATTAAATTGTTACGATTATTGTGATCAATGAAAAGTGTATATCTGATTGAGTTACCAAGATGGTTATTATAGGTGAATTAATTTCATGAAATCCTGGGTTATTTTTTATTTTTTATTTTTTATTTTTAATGGAATATTGTTCCAATGGCACGTTGTGTTTGCTAATCCAAGTTTATCATTTTAAAAGGCTAACTGATCATTAGAAAATCCTTTTGCAATTATGTTAGCACAGCTGAAAACTGTTGTGTTGATTAAAGAAGCAATAAAACTGGCCTTCTTGAGACTAGTTGAGTATCTGGAGCATCAGCAATTGTGGGTTCGATTACAGGCTCAAAATGGCCAGAAACAAATAACTTTCTTCTGAAACTCGTCAGTCTATTCTTGTTCTGAGAAATGAAGGCTATTCAATGCGAGAAATTGCCAAGAAACTAAAGATCTCGTACAACACTGTGTACTACTCCCTTCACAGAACAGCGCAAACTGGCTCTAACCAGAATAGAAAGAGGAGTGGGAGGCCCCGGTGCACAACTGAGCAAGAGGACAAATACATTAGAGTGCCTAGTTTGAAAAACAGATGCTTCACAGGTCCTCAACTGGCAGCTTCATTAAATAGTACCAGCAAAACACCAGTCTCAACGTCAACAGTGAAGAGGCGACTCCGGGATGCTGACCTTCTAGGCAGAGATGCAAAGAAAAAGCCATATCTCAGACTGGCCATCTTAATCTTTTCTTTTTATTGGCCAGTCTGAGATATGGCTTTTTCTTTGCAACTCTGCCTAGAAGGTCAGCATCCCGGAGTCGCCTCTTCACTGTTGACGTTGAGACTGTTGTTTTGCGGGTACTATTTAATGAAGCTGCCTGTGAGGCACCTGTTTCTCAAACTAGACACTCTAATGTATTTGTCCTCTTGCTCAGTTGTGCACCGGGGCCTCCCACTCCTCTTTCTATTCTGGTTAGAGCCAGTTTGCGCTGTTCTGTGAAGGGAGTAGTACACAGCGTTGTACGAGATCTTCAGTTTCTTGGCAATTTCTCGCATGGAATAGCCTTCATTTCTCAGAACACGAATAGACTGACGAGTTTCAGAAGAAAGTTATTTGTTTCTGGACATTTTGAGCCTGTAATCAAACCCACAATTGCTGATGCTCCAGATACTCAACTAGTCTCAAGAAGGCCAGTTTCGGGCTGTGCTAACATAATTGCAAAAGGGTTTTCTAATGATCAATTAGCCTTTTAAATGATAAACTTGGATTAGCAAACACAACGTGCCATTGGAACACACGACTGATGGCCAGTCTGAGATATGGCTTTTTCTTTGCAACTCTGCCTAGAAGGTCAGCATCCCGGAGTCGCCTCTTCACTGTTGACGTTGAGACTGGTGTTTTGCGGTACTACAGTACCTTGCAAAAGTATTCATCCTCCTTGGCGTTTTTCCTATTTTGTTGCATTACAACCTGTAATTTAAATGGATTTTTATTTGGATTTCATGTAATGGACATACACAAAATAGTCCAAATTGGTGAAGTGAAATGAAAAAAAATTAATACAAAATTAATAAATAACGGAAAAGTGGTGCGTGCATATTTATTCACCCCATTTGCTATGAAGCCCCTAAATAAGATCTGGTGAAACCAATTACCTTCAGAAGTCACATAATTAGTTAAATAAAGTCCACCTGTGTGCAATCTAAGTGTCACATGATCTCAGTATATATACACCTGTTCTGAAAGGCCCCAGAGTCTGCAACACCACTAAGCAAGGGGCACCACCAAGCAAGTGGCACCATGAAGACCAAGGAGCTCTCCAAACAGGTCAGGGACAAAGTTGTGGAGAAGTACAGATCAGGGTTGGGTTCTAAAGAAATATCTGAAACTTTGAACATCCCACGGAGCACCATTAAATCCAAAATTAAAAAATGGAAAGAATATGGCACCACAACAAACCTGCCAAGAGAGGGCCGCCCACCAAAACTCACGGACCAGGCAAGGAGGGCATTAATCAGAGAGGCAACAAAGAGACCAAAGATAACCCTGAAGGAGCTGCAACGCTCCACGGCAGAGATTGGAGTATCTGTCCATAGGACCACTTTAAGCTGTATACTCCACAGAGCTGGGCTTTACGGAAGAGTGGCCATAAAAAAGCAATTTCTTAAAGAAAAAAATAAGCAAACACATTTGGTGTTTGCCAAAAGGTATGTGGGAGACTCCCCAAACATATGGAAGAAGGTATTCTGGTCAGATGAGGCTATCAAGGAAAACGCTATGTCTGGCGCAAACCCAACACCTCTCATCACCCGAGAACACCATCCCCACGGTGAAGCATGTTTGTAGCAGCATCATGCTGTGGGGATGTTTTTCATCGGCAGGGACTGGGAAACTGGTCAGAATTGAAGGAATGATGGATGGCGCTAAATACAGGGAAATTCTTGAGGGAAACCTGTTTCAGTCTTCCAGAGATTTGAGTCTGGGACGGAGGTTCACCTTCCAGCAGGACAATGACCCTAAGTATACTGCCAAAGCAACACTCGAGTGGTTTAAGGGGAAACATTTAAATGTTTTGGATAGGCCTAGTCAAATCCCAGACCTTAATCCAATTGAGAATCTGTGGTATGACTTAAAGATTGCTGTACACCAGCGGAACCCATCCAACTTGAAGGAGCTGGAGCAGTTTTGCCTTGAAGAATGGGCAAAAATCCCAGTGGCTAGATGTGCCAAGCTTATAGAGACATACCCCAAGAGACTTGCAGCTGTAATTGCTGCACAAGGTGGCTCTACAAAGTATTGACTTTGGAAGGGGTGAATAGTTATGCACACTCAAGTTTTCAGTTTTTTTGTCTTATTTCTTGTTTGTTTCACAAGAAAAAATATTTTACATCTTCAAAGTGGTAGGCATGTTGTGTAAATCAAATGATACAAACCCCCACAAAATCCATTTTAATTCCAGGTTGTAAGGCAACAAAATAGGAAAAATGCCAAGGGGGGTGAATACTTTCGCAAGCCACTGTATTTAATGAAGCTGCCAGTTGAGGACCTGTGAGGCGCCTGTTTCTCAAACTAGACACTCTAATGTATTTGTCCTCTTGCTCAGTTGTGCACCGGGGCCTCCCACTCCTCTTTCTATTCTGGTTAGCGCCAGTTTGCGCTGTTCTGTGAAGGGAGTAGTACACAGCATTGTACGAGATCTTCAGTTTCTTGGCAATTTCTCGCATAGAATAGCCTTCTTTTCTCAGAACAAGAAGTTTCAGAAGAAAGTTCTTTGTTTCTGGCCATTTTGAGCCTGTAATCGAACCCACAATTGCTGATGCTCCAGATACTCAACTAGTCTCAAGAAGGCCAGTTTTATTGCTTCTTTAATCAACACAACAGTTTTCAGCAGTGCTATCATAATTGCAAAAGGGTTTTCTAATGATCAATTAGCCTTTTAAAATGATAAACTTGGATTAGCAAACCCAACATGCCATTGGAACACAGGACTGATGGTTGCTGATAAATTCCTGACATTTAATCCTAGTAAAAATCCCCTGTCTTAGGTCAGTTAGGATCACCACTTTATTTTAAGAATGTGAAATGTCAGAATAATATTAGAGAGAATGATTTATTTCAGCTTTTATTTCTTTCATCACATTCCCAGTGGGTCAGAAGTTTACATACACTCAATTAGTATTTGGTAGCATTGCCTTTAAATTGTTTAACTTGGGTCAAACGTTTTGGGTAGCCTTCCACAAGCTTCCCACAATAAGTTGGGTGAATTTTGACCCATTCCTCCTGACAGAGCTGGTGTAACTGAGTCAGGTTTGTAGGCCTTGTTGCTCGCACACGCTTTTTCAGTTCTGCCCACAAATGTTCTATAGGATTGAGGTCAGGGCTTTGTGATGGCCACTCCAATACCTTGACTTTGTTGTCCTTAAGTGTCACTCCCTGGCCTTGAGAGACCGGTTTTCTTTAGTTGGTTTGGTCAGGGTGTGTATTTCTATGTGTACATTCTATGTTTGTAGATCTATGTTGGCCGGGTGTGGTTCCCAATCAGAGGCAGCTGTCGATCGTTGTCTCTGATTGGGGATCATACTTAGGTAGCCATTTTGCCTACCTATGTTGTGGGATCTTGACTCTTGTTTGGCTTGTTTGTGTGTAGCCATTGTGAGCTTCACGTTATGTTGCTTTTATTGTTTTGTCGTGTGTAACTTCGTTAATAAACATGTATGCATTCCACGCTGCACCTTGGGCCAATTCTGTACTCAACGAACGTGACAGAAGATTCCACCACATACGGACCAAGCAGCGTGCCCAGGAGGAGCAAACACCTGGACACAGGTGGGGAAGATGTGGTCTTGGGAGGAGATATTGCTGTGAAAGGACCCTGGGCGATGGTAGAAGCCCAGGTAGGAGAGGATTGACGGCGACTCCGAGAGGCAACCCCAAGAAAATGTTTTGCGGAAGCACACGGGGTGGTCGACGAAGCAGCAGGAGGCAGTGAAAGGGCTGACTGTGGAGGAGGAGGCCGCTATTGTAGAGGTCCTCCAAGACCTGCGGATCAGCAGTATGAGAGAGGAGGCCACCACATTACGGGGGCTGTTAGAGAAGAGGGAGCAGGAGCTCTCACTTCAGAAGGAGGCGCTGCAGGAGGCCCAAAGGGAGAAGGAATTTGTGGATGCACGGAGAGAGGAGCTGGCCAGGCAACAGGAGGAGCTGAGACAGGAGTTAACCCTCCTGTCAATCCTTTGGTCCTTAAATGAAACTGGTAAACTTTTTTTATTTATCACAATTTTCTTTAACCAATTATGTTTCTTTAATGCAGGGCCGACAGACAAGTTCTTTACTTTTTCCCCCTTCCACTTTCCTCTTCCATTTTTGCGGTAATGCTGCTATTATTTGGTTGTAATTTTGGGTAGAGCAGACATTTCCATATGTTTTTGTAGCTGCATGTGCGACATCACTCCACCAGTCCTACCTATGATATTAATTACGAAGATTATACCTTTTTTAAACATTCTTTAAAAAAATAATGTTTTCTTATCAATTAGTATATTTGAGTTTAACCACAATATTTGTTGCATTATTTGTTCTGTCGTTTCTGAAGGATTAAATTGAAATTGCAACCAACTTTCTATGGCTTGTTTTAGAAATAGTGATATTTGGGAGATTATTTCCTTTTTCAAATAACTGAAAGTGAGAGGTTGTAATCTGAATAAAGGGAAAAAGGCCATTCTTGAACATGGGTTGAGACAATCTTACTAATTTGCTAGAGAAACCAGTTCGGATTTAAGTATAACTTTTGTATGACTGAAGCTTTAGTGATAGGTCTAATGCTTTCTGTGTTTGTATTGTAAGAATTTGTGTATGAGTTAAGTATGTTCAAGCTACAGTAGACTGGGAGTGCATTTGTATGCCGCTTTTCTGTCCTGTACCTCGTTCTTCTCCAAGCTGCACTCCTCCATCATCTTATCCCCCTGTTCCTGGAAGGTGATGATGATGACGAGCGACGAAGATGTTGACAAAGAAGAAAGGGAAGACCACGAAGTAGACGACGTAGAAGATGGACATCTCCATCCTGTTGCCCCGACTTGGACCCCTGTCCTCCTCTGTCACGTCCACAGAATGCTGCAGGACCCTGGAGAGAGAGAGAGAGAGAGAGAGAGAGAGAGAGAGAGAGAGAGAGAGAGAGAGAGAGAGAGAGAGAGAGAGAGAGAGAGAGAGAGAGAGAGAGAGAGAGAGAGAGAGAGAGAGAGAGAGAGAGAGAGAGAGAGAGAGAGAGAGAGAGAGAGAGAGAGAGAGAGAGAGAGAGAGAGAGAGAGAGAGAGAGAGAGAGAGAGAGAGAGAGAGACTAATATCAAAACGGTCTCTCTGAATCCCCTATCAAATGGCATTCATTTGGTGTTAGAGCATACACTCTTAGAAAAAAAGGTGCTATTTAGAACCTAAAAGGGTTCTTCGGCTGTCCCCATAGGAGAACCGTTTGAAGAGTCCTTTTTGGTTCCAGGTAGAACCCTATTGGTTGCAGGAAGAACCCTTTTGGGTTCCATGAAGAACCATTTTCACAGAGGGTTCTACATGGAAACCAAAAGCATTCTACCTGGAACCAAAAAGGGTTCTATCTGGAACAAAAAAGGGTTATCCTATGGGGACAGTCGAAGAACCCTTTTGGAACCCTTTTTTCTAAGAGTATAGTGCTGGGAACATCAGGGACTCACTGCGGCCAGCCCTCTCCTGTGGAAACGGTGAAGAGGGTGAGCAGAGCCCAGCAGACATTGTCATAGTGGAACTCATGTCTCTTCCACTCCCTCTTCTTCAATTCCTTCTTGTCTCGAGCATAGTCTATGTAGTAACCTCTGTAGGAAACAGAATGGAGGTTAGGGGACAGAGCCAGAGGTTGGGATTCCTCTGATCACTCACAAAATGGGTGGTGTGTGGATGATAACGACTTAATTATATTTATTTCTTCATTAGATTATGAAGAGATAAATTAGTAAGATCAATGTGTTGTATGTCTTTGTTTATTCCAGTGGGTGTACTGTAAGTGGGGGCAGCAGTCAGTGTGTATATCTGTGTGTTTGACTCACTGGCACTCCTTCTCTGTGTCAATGGAGCTGTCGGTGCAATAGAAGAACTTTCCCTTGAAGAGCTGCACGGCGATGACAGCGAAGATGAACATGAAGAGCTTGTAGACGATGAGGATGTTGAAGACGTTCTTCAGGGACGTCACCACACAGTCAAACACTGCCTGTATAGGAGGAGGAGAGATGATAACATAATGACATGGTAGCACAGATCGAAGGTAAAAACCCACATTCACTGGAAATTCCTTGAAAGATTTCATTCATTTTAATGAAGAAGCCAAGGTCAACTAAACATTGACATGTTGGCAGATGAATATATATGAACATATACACAGTACAGTACCTTGAGTTTGGGGAGTCTCTTGATGGTCTTCAGAGGTCGTAGGACTCTCAGGACCCTGAGGGACTTGATGGTCTTGATGTCTCTGCCTTTGTGGTTCCTGTTGATATAGAGATGTGTTTTAGTGTACTGTGGGGACAGAAGACACACATGCATGCACGCACACATGCACGAGCGAGTGCACGTACACACGCACACACACACACATTAACAAAAAATATCTCCATCTTTTGATGAAAAACAATACTATAAAGAAGATTATCAGAGTAATATGAATTCATTTGTATTCAGTACTTTAAAGTTTCGTAGCTGAGTGAGAAGTATCTGACAAAAGACATGGTGAATTGTGTACAAGAAGTATGGGAAGTACATGAGAATTCTATGAGAAGTGTATGACAAATTGTACATGACAAGTATGAGAGTGAGAAGTGTTTGCTTTACCCAATCACATTCCTGGAAGCCCCAACAGTGATAAATTCCCCAGGAACAACAGAGAAATAGAAGCATAAATAGAGATACACAATGAGGATCACAGTTACAGCTATATCCACAACAGAGAAATCAACACACAGTCATAAGTATATACACTGCTCAAAAAAATAAAGGGAACACTATAATAACACATCCTAGATCTGAATGAATGAAATAATCTTATTAAATAATTTTTTCTTTACATAGTTGAATGTGCTGACAACAAAATCACACAAAAATTATCAATGGACATCAAATTTATCAACCCATGGAGGTCTGGATTTGGAGTCACCCTCAAAATTAAAGTGGAAAACCACACTACAGGCTGATCCAACTTTGATGTATTGTCCTTAAAATGAGTCAAAATGAGGCTCAGTAGTGTGTGTGGCCTCCACGTGCCTGTATGACCTCCCTACAACGCCTGGGCATGCTCCTGATGAGGTGGCGGATGGTCTCCTGAGGGATCTCCTCCCAGACCTGGACTAAAGCATCCGCCAACTCCTGGACAGTCTGTGGTGCAATGTGGCGTTGGTGGATGGAGCGAGACATGATGTCCCAGATGTGCTCAATTGGATTCAGGTCTGGGGAACGGGCGGGCCAGTCCATAGCATCAATGCCTTCCTCTTGCAGGAACTGCTGACACACTCCAGCCACATGAGGTCTAGCATTGTCTTGCATTAGGAGGAACCCAGGGCCAACCGCACCAGCATATGGTCTCACAAGGGGTCTGAGGATCTCATCTCGGTACCTAATGGCAGTCAGGCTACCTCTGGCGAGCACATGGAGGGCTGTGCGGCCCCCCAAAGAAATGCCACCCCACACCATGACTGAACCACCGCCAAACCGGTCATGCTGGAGGATGTTGCAGGCAGCAGAATGTTCTCCACGGCGTCTCCAGACTCTGTCACGTCTGTCACATGTGCTCAGTGTGAACCTGCTTTCATCTGTGAAGAGCACAGGGCGCCAGTGGCGAATTTGCCAATCTTGGTGTTCTCTGGCAAATGCCAAACGTCCTGCACGGTGTTGGGCTGTAAGCACAACCCCCACCTGTGGACGTCGGGCCCTCATACCACCCTCATGGAGTCTGTTTCTGACCGTTTGAGCAGACACATGCACATTTGTGGCCTGCTGGAGGTCATTTTGCAGGGCTCTGGCAGTGCTCCTCCTGCTCCTCCTTGCACAAAGGCGGAGGTAGCAGTCCTGCTGCTGGGTTGTTGCCCTCCTACGGCCTCCTCCACGTCTCCTGATGTACTGGCCTGTCTCCTGGTAGCGCCTCCATGCCATGGACACTACGCTGACAGACACAGCAAACCTTCTTGCCACAGCTCGCATTGATGTGCCATCCTGGATGAGCTGCACTACCTGAGCCACTTGTGTGGGTTGTAGACTCCGTCTCATGCTACCACTAGAGTGAAAGCACCGCCAGAATTCAAAAGTGACCAAAACATCAGCCAGGAAGCATAGGAACTGGGAAGTGGTCTGTGGTCACCACCTGCAAAACCAGTCCTTTATTGGAGGTGTCTTGCTAATTGCCTATAATTTCCACCTGTTGTCTATTCCATTTGCACAACAGCATGTGAAATGTATTGTCAATCAGTGTTGCTTCCTAAGTGGACAGTTTGATTTCACAGAAGTGTGATTGACTTGGAGTTACATTGTGTTGTTTAAGTGTTCCCTTTATTTTTTTGAGCAGTGTATAAGGCAGGGGAGAAGCACAAGTTAATTAATCTCGCAACCCAGAACTAAATCTTGTGAGCGCTAGCTAGCTACTTGATTACGTTATTAGTCTGTTAGCCTACAAGAGACTGAAAGTTAATTAACATGTTCACCTGTCAGAGGGGAAAGGGTTAAAACAAAGACATAGGAAATGTAATATTTATATCACTGCATGAGGCATCAACCAGAAGATGCATGTCAGACACTTAGTTTTATATATTTTGAGATTTGCTACAGTGCAGTATATAAAGATGTGAGTCGGTGAGTCAGTGTGATTACTAATCCAGCACCAGAAGCGTTGTGACTCACGTCAGAGCGAAGGCGATCAGAGCTCCCACCACCACGATGAAGTCCAGAATATTCCACAGGTCACGGAAGTAGGAGCCGTCGTGCAGAAGTAGGCCCAGGTCAATCATCTGGAGGACACACGCACACATACACACGACAACATAGATACACAACCACACACACGCACGTGCCCACACACACACAACATAGATACACATAAACACAAACACACACACACAAAAGACAACATAAGTTACTACACTAAAAACAATGTTACAAGTGTATTTCTGTGCATAGTTTTAGGAGGTTCATAATTGATTATTTCTCTTTGAGTATCTCACCTTTATGATCATTTCAAACGTGAAGACTCCAGTAAAGACGTAATCAAAGTAACGGAGAACCTAGAAAAGCAAACACATCCAACAATTATGTGAGAGGAAATACACATCTTCACGTCACTGATACAAACATTCCAAAATCATATTGAACTTACCCTGTTTCTGTCAGAATTGGTGCACACAGGGTCTTCAGCAGCCAGAGCGATGCTGCTAGCCACGATCACCAGCAAGATGGTCATCTCAAAGTAGCGCATGGTCACCACATAGTGACAGATCCTCCTGATCCTACAGATCAAAAAAGAGGAGTTGACAGTATCAGATACACTAATGGTCGCTCATACACTCTCAGAAAAAAAGGTACAGAATTGTACTTAAAGGGGTACAAACGCTTGCCACTGTAGTGGTACCCTCTAAGGTATGCCCATTGTACCATTAGTTATAGGTACATAATTGTACCCTTGCAGTTTGTACCTTAAAAGAGCCAATTGTGTACCTTTGGGGATAAGATAGAAAAAGGTACAAATGTGCCTTTATAGGGTACCACCAGTGACAAAGCCGTTTGTTCCTTTTAAGTGCCAAACATGTGCATCTTCTCTATACCAAGTCCCTCACATGTACACACCTCTCTGCCATCCTAATTCTGACACAAATGTAGCGAATTCAGAGGGTAGCCCTGACCAGGACTTGAACCTGAGTCCAGCAACTGTCAAGCCAACACCTTAACCATTAGGTCTCTCAGTGTTATAATATAATAATAATAATAATATGCCATTTAGCAGACGCTTTTATCCAAAGCGACTTACAGTCATGTGTGCATACATTTTTACGTATGGGTGGTCCCGGGGATCGAACCCACTACCCTGGCGTTACAAGCGCCATGCTCTACCAATTGAGCTACAGAGGATTAAAGGGTTAACGCCAGACACCACACCCTAATAGGGTATTTTTTTCCATTAATCATATCACAATCAACTTTTACCAGTTGAATGTGGACACAAATATAATACTTTTTTGTATTACACATTTTCAGAACTATTGTATGCAAATTAGGTAATATTTAATTAAATATGCGCATATTTTCTAAATTTTGTCAAGACACTTCAGGACCGGACTTTGACATAGCAGATTGTGGATAAATATGTTTTTCATCTTCTATCAGTAAAATACTAAAGAAAGGTACGTAAAATGAATTTGTGTCGAATTTTTGGGAAGAAAATGTAATCTAAAATAAACATTTAACAACATATCAACAATTTCCTATGAATAAATCTGGAGAATAAGTCTAAAGTGAAGTGTCTTGACTAAATTTGGTGAATTCAGATGCTTCTAAGGCTGAGAAAAATTTGTTGGCGTATGGGAAGAGTCTGACTTTCGGGAAATGGCAGTTACAGACAAGTACACTGAATTTAGACTATCAAACGCCAAACACCTATTTAGACCCAATCACCATCTTTTCAAAGTAAGTTACCACATTTAGTCCAGTTTGTAACATTCTCTATGAAATGGGCTTTTAAATGATGTGTGATTCAATGTTGAGAGCTTTGAAATTATGGAAATTATTACATGTGCGGTCGTCGTCGGGTGAGGTTGTGTCTCTCTCTGGCGGGAGGTAAGCTTGGCTTATATGGCTTATATACATAGTTTGGGCTTTGTCGAGTAAAGCTTAAACTATGTATTTAGATTGTAGTTAGGTATTGTAGGTAGTTATCGTGGGTTGTTGTATATAATTATTGTAGGTTAGTATTGTATTCGGCTGAGCCCGGTGAAGCACAAAGCTAGCTAACCCACTACCTGGACTAGCTAGCGGGTAGCTACTGGTAACTATTAGCAACTGTGGATAGTTGTTTCACGCCTGAGAGTACCTGTATTTACGCCAGCTAGCTGCCTACAATAATTACATACAATAATGTCTACCATTCAGCTGTTTTTCTAACCTCATTGTCTGAAGCGTTAACGTTAGGTAGTAAGTGGCTACTGTGCTTGAAATGTAGCTAGCTTGTTGCTACCTGGATAGCTACTAAACAATAGCTGGAACGACCTAGCGAACAGACGCGAACTGGCTGAGTCAATACAGTGGCTAGCTTTGCACTTGGCTAGCTAACAGTAGCTGCTAGGGGTAAGTTATAACCTACATTTGTGTTTTGTTTTTACATACTGATAGCCAGAGTCGTTCAAGTGAATTCGGGACATGGGTGACTAGTTAACGTTAGCTTGGCTCTCTCTGTGTGTTCGTGCCGTGGGAGGAGGGGTTTCTTCGTTGGCAGAAAGCAATGGCTAGCTAGTATGCTAACTATTCTAGCTAACTAACTGGATGAATAAGTTGACGACGGACTCGCTCAAGCTGTCGGGACTAACCCACAACGTTAGACACGGACACAAATGATCTGCTTGGCGTGTTGACACACTGGTGGTTTGTTGTGGCCGAGTATTGGTGCTAAACCGTGTTGTTGGAGTCCGGCATGCTAGTTGGCTGTGGCGTCATATGACTAGGTGCCCTGGACGGTTTTCACGGAAGAATACTGTACCAAGTTAGCTAGCTGAATAAACTAAGTTAGTCTATTCCTAGAAAACATTGAACCGCTGTAGTTTACAACAATTATAGTTTCTGAGGTGGAAGTTGGGAGAGTTATATTTGGGTGTTTCAGTGAAACGTAAGTGAGGGAGGCCCCGCTCTCTCGCTTTCCCAGATGTTTAGTCCATTTCATTCCAATCTCCTTTGCATTATTGTAGCCATTTTCTGTAGCCTGTCAACTATGCCTCTGTCTATCCCTGTTCTCTCCTCTCCGCACAGGCTATACAAACGCCTCACACCGCGTGGCTGCTGCCTCTCTAACCTGGTGGTCCCTGCACGCACCACCCACGTGGAGTTCCAGGTCTCCGGCAGCCTCTGGAACTGCCGTTCTGCGGCCAACAAGGCAGAGTTCATCTCAGCCTATGCTACCCTCCAGTCCCTCGACTTCTTGGCGCTGACGGAAACATGGATTACCACTGAAAACACTGCTACTCCTACTGCTCTCTCCTCGTCTGACCATGTGTTCTCGCATACCCCGAGAGCATCTGGTCAGCGGGGTGGTGGCACAGGAATCCTCATCTCTCCCATGTGGACATTCTCTCTTTTTCCCCTGACCCATCTGTCTATCTCCTCATTTGAATTCCATGCTGTCACAGTCACTAGCCCATTCAAGCTTAACATCCTTGTCATTTATCGCCCTCCAGGTTCCCTTGGAGAGTTCATCAATGAGCTTGACGCCTTGATAAGTTCCTTTCCTGAGGATGGCTCACCCCTCACAGTTCTGGGTGACTTCAACCTCCCTACCTCTACCTTTGACTCATTTCTCTCTGCCTCCTTCTTTCCACTCCTCTCCTCTTTTGACCTCACCCTCTCACCGTCCCCCCCTACTCACAAGGCAGGCAATACGCTTGACCTCACCTTTACTAGATGCTGTTCTTCTACTAATCTCACTGCAACTCCCCTCCATGTCTCCGACCACTACTTTATATCATTTTCTCTCTCGCTCTCCTCCAACACTACTCACTCTGCCCCTACTCAGATAGTAATGCGCCGTCGCAACTTTCGCTCTCTCTCTCCCGCTACTCTCTCCTCTTCCATCCTATCATCTCTTCCCTCTGCTCAATCCTTCTCCCTCCAATCTCCTGATTCTGCCTCCTCAACCCTCCTCTCCTCCCTTTCTGCATCCTTTGACTCTCTATGTCCCCTATCCTCCCGGCCGGCTCGGTCCTCCCCTCCTGCTCTGTGGCTTGTCGACTCATTGCTAGCTCACAGAACAGGGCTCCGGGCAGCCGAACGGAAATGGAGGAAAACTAGACTCCCTGCGGACCTGGCATCTTTTCACTCCCTCCTCTCTACATTTTCTTCATCTGTTTCTGCTGCTAAAGCCACTTTCTAGGAAGCTCTTTGCCACCTTCTCCTCCCTGCTGAATCCTCCTCACCCCCCCCCCCCCCCTCTGTGGATGACTTCGTCAACCATTTTGAAAAGAAGGTTGACGACATCCAATCCTCGTTTGTTAAGTCAAATGACACTGCTGGTCCTGCTCACACTGCCCTACCCTATGCTTTGACTTCTTTCTCCCCTCTCTCTCCAGATGAAATCTTGCGACTTGTGACGGCCGGCCGCCCAACAACCTGCCCGCTTGACCCTATCCCCTCCTCTCTTCTCCAGACCATCTCCGGTGACCTTCTCCCTTACCTCACCTCGCTCATCAACTCATCCTTGACCGCTGGCTATGTCCCTTCCGTCTTCAAGAGAGCAAGAGTTGCACCCCTTCTCAAAAAACCAACACTCGATCCCTCTGACGTCAACAACTACAGACCAGTATCCCTTCTTTCTTTTCTCTCCAAAACTCTTGAGCGTGCCGTCTTTAGCCAACTCTCTTGCTATCTCTCTCAGAATGACCTTCTTGATCCAAACCAGTCAGGTTCCAAGACTGGTCATTCAACTGAGACTGCTCTTCTCTGTGTCACGGAGGCTCTCCGCACTGCTAAAGCTAACTCTCTCTCCTCTGCTCTTGTGTTTCTAGACCTGTCTGCTGCCTTTGATAATGTGAACCATAAGATCCTCCTCTCCACCCTCTCCGAGGTGGGCATCTCCGGCGCGGCTCACTCTTGGATTGCGTCCTACCTGACAGGTCGCTCCTACCAAGTGGCGTGGCGAGAATCTGTCTCCGCACCACGTGCTCTCACCACTGGTGTCCCCCAGGGCTCAGTTCTAGGCCCTCTCCTATTCTCGCTATGCACCAAGTCACTTGGCTCTGTCATATCCTCACATGGCCTCTCCTATCATTGCTATGCAGACGACACACAACTAATCTTCTCCTTTCCCCCTTCTGATAACCAGGTGGCGAATCGCATCTCTGCATGTCTGGCAGACATATCAGTGTGGATGACGGATCACCACCTCAAGCTGAACCTCGGCAAGACGGAGCTGCTCTTCCTCCCGGGGAAGGACTGCCCGTTCCATGATCTCGCCATCACGGTTGACAACTCCATTGTGTCCTCCTCCCAGAGTGCGAAGAACCTTGGCGTGACCCTGGACAACACCCTGTCGTTCCCCGCTAACATCAAGGCGGTGACCCGATCCTGTAGGTTCATGCTCTACAACATTCGGAGAGTACGACCCTGCCTTACACAGGAAGCGGCACAGGTCCTAATCCAGGCACTTGTCATCTCCCGTCTGGATTACTGCAACTCGCTGTTGGCTGGGCTCCCTGCCTATGCCATTAAACCCCTACAACTCATCCAGAATGCCGCAGCCCGTTTGGTGTTCAACCTTCCCAAGTTCTCTCACGTCACCCCACTCCTCCGCACATGCCACTGGCTTCCAGTTGAAGCTCGCATCTGCTACAAGACCATGGTGCTTGCCTACGGAGCTGTGAGGGGAACGGCACCTCCGTACCTTCAGGCTCTGATCAGTGCCTACACCCAAATGAGGGCATTGCGTTCATCCACCTCTGGCCTGCTGGCCCCCCTACCTCTGCGGAAGCACAGTTCCCGCTCAGCCCAGTCAAAACTGTTCGCTGCTCTGGCACCCCAATGGTGGAACAAGCTCCCTCACGACGCCAGGAAAGCGGAGTCACTCACTACCTTCTGGACACACTTGAAACCCCACCTCTTTAAGGAATACCTGGGATAGGATAAAGTAATCCTTCTACCCCCCCCTTAACCCACCCCCCCCAAAAATAAAATAATAATAATAATAATATTGTAAAATGGTTATCCCACTGGCTATAAGGTGAATGCAGCAATTTGTAAGTCGCTCTGGATAAGAGCGTCTGCTAAATGACGTAAATGTAAATGTAAATGTATGTCCATTTAAAAGTGTTTACAATTCATTACATTTTGATGATGGTAGTACAATAAACTAATGCAAATATACATTGTCATCAACTTTTTTACATTTTAATTTTAACTTTTTGAAATTACTAATATTATTGGACCAAAAAAGCAAAAAATCGATAAGTAGATTTTCAAATGTAATTTTATCCTGTAGTACCTGGCCTTAAGGTCACTACAATTTGGATTAATGCATTTTATTGTCACATGCTCTTATGTAAGCCTTTATAAAGACTTCAGGACTGGCAGCGGACATGCTAAAAGTCTTATTTACATAACCATAGACCACTTAAACTTGTACAACACTTCCACTCATGTGTGGCCAAAAATAACTTACTGAAAGCCACACCCGCACTGTGTGTAATTGTACCTTTATATTCAAAATATTGGGTACAAAAATGTACCATACTAAATTATCCACACATGTACCCTAAAAGGTACGGAACGGTGAGATCATATGTGACCGACCGACATGATTCGGTCTAATGTAGCAACATTTGAAATTGTGTTTTTTACATTGGATAAAAGTAGAGACTCAGAGCTAGAACATTAAATAAATAATTGGTCATTTAGCAGACGCTCTTATCCAGAGCGACTTACAGGAGCAATTAGGGTTAAGTGCCTTGCTCAAGGGCACATCGACAGATTTTTCACCTAGTCGGCTCGGGGATTAGAACCAGCGACCTTTCGGTTACTGGCACAACGCTCTTAACCACTAAGCTACCTGCCGTATATCATACACTACAGTTGAGGAACAATGGGAAAGTAATTCTGCTTTGAAAGTTGATAAACTTGTAACCTCAATTTTGAAAAAATGGCATTTGAATGTTTTGGTATATCTACTGGAGAGCATCATTCACACCCTCTTAAGCTTTAGCCCCACCCATCTCTTTAAAGGTTGATCCGAGCGTTCTGTCCTAACAACAGCAGTCAAGCAACCAAGCTAACTGGCTAACGTTGGCTAGCTTGCTAGCTGCTTCCAGACACAAATGAGAGAACAGCTCACTCTGACCATTTTACTCGCCCTAGCAGAGCTAGTTAGGCTGTTTTTATGTTATCCAGAGCGTTGGTGACTGCAACTGTGCTGCTGGAAACAATTTACATTTTTTTGCCAACGTTTACTGACATGGCCATATTCAACGGGTGTTGAGCGTTCGTAAATTCGTCAGTTATTCTGTGCTCTGGCACACTCAGACGAGAGCGAATTTGCTAGCTAAGTCTATCAACAGTTGTTGCAGTGACATCCTTAACATTCTATTGAAATGGTTACTTGCATAGTGGAGTCTTTTGTTAAGACATGTAGCTAGCTAGCTAAACAATTAACCATAATCCTAATTCATGATGTTACTACCCTACATGAATCTGCAGGTAGCTAACCAACCAGGTTCAATGTTAGCTAGCTAACTTAGGTTATAACTAGCAAAGCAAATGGCTCTGAGATATGAATAATATTACTACACAGATCATACACGTAACGTTAGCTAGCGAGCCAGCCAACATTAGCTAGCTAGCTAACAGTACACTTTAACTTGAAATGAAAATGACTTTCTGACTAAATTAGAAACATCATATCTGAAAATGTAGCTAGCTAGACTATCTTAACCGTATACATGGATGTACGCTTCTCCCTCTCTGTCATGGATGCCATGGTTGCCCTTAGTTTGAAGATGTAATCCGGAGACAGGTGTTTTCTCCATCTCCTTAGCTTTCATACTCTAATTCCACTGATTTCAAAACTCGGTCCTCCAGAAAGTGGAGAGCAACACTTATGCAGTTCTACTACGTGATATATATATTTTTAAGCCGCGTTAGACAGGATTACCTACACATACTGACCAGCTCAAATAGACAGAAGCGTGCTACATGGCAGACCAATCCGAACTCATCTCTCGGCATGTCCAGCCCACTCATTATCTCAGCCAATCATGGCTAGCGGGAAGGTTGCTGTCTTTTCTGTGGCTAAACCAACTAGGCTCGTAATTTAACCATTTTAATTGTATTTACAGATGGCATACAAGTTTGTTATTAAGGCACATGAAAGTTCACATGTTCCAGAAGGCATTTCTGCCAAAAAACTAATTTTTATATTTTTTAAAGGTTTACATTCAAATGGCTCTCCTGTGAAGTAGTGACGCGTAATATACACCTAGTTTCCTGAAACGAGTCACATATGTGTACCTCTGAAGACACATTATGTGGATTTTTATATTTTTGTACCCTAGGGAACAATACTGTACCCTAACCATACCCTTTTTTTCTGAGAGTGAGAGTGCTGTACAGCTACAGTGCATGAGGGAGTGTGTGCAGAGAGAGAAACACAATAGCCTATGTATACTAAAAGGGATCAGAGAAACGTGTTTCTGAGTCCTTCCATAAAACTGAACTGAATTGATTAGTACCGCACTAGAATGCATGCCAAGACATGGGCAGGAAGGGGAGTCTTACGGATTGGATGCCTTGAAGAGGAACATGCTGTCAGGAGGTACAGGTTTGGGAGGGCTGGCCTCCTCCTCCTCCCCCTCCTGCGCCTCCTCCTGCTTTTCCTTCTCCTTCTCCTTCCTCTCAGGCTGGTACACCTCCATCTCTTTGCTGCTGTGTAAAGCTAAAAGTAAATTGAAGATAAAACCTGTTATTTGACCTGGCTCCTGCCAAGCATGGCAAAACAATTCCATCGTTATCGTTACCATCCTTTTTCCAGCAGGAAACGGTACAGAACAATGAATGGCAATTACATTGCTTTCAATGAACTAGAATGTTTCAGCTACGAATTTCGGTCAAGAGCGACTATATGGAAGCATACCTGTCACAGGGATGATCTCCAGCAGTGGCTGTTCTCCAGACATCTCTATGATCACACTAGTCTGGCTGTCTAGGCCTTGGCCTGGCTCCTCACCCTTCTCACGGTTCAGGGTGTCCGGGTTGTTCTCCGAATCATTGACGCCGGATGCCGCCTGGAGCTCTGGGGGGTCTGTGGACTGTTCTGGAGCTGGCTCCACTGCAGGGTCCTGAGACAGGGGCTCACACTGCCCAGTTTCCCCCACCTCGCCCTCCTCCATCTGGGGTGGAGGGTCCAGCAGGGGTGGGGGTAGGGACTCAGGGAAGTCATCACATAGGGGAGGCTCAGGGATGTCTGCAATACACACTCTGAAGAGGAGGTGTATGGAAGAGAATGTGTGGATGTGTTTAGACACCTAATTTGGGCCTGAAGTCTTATCTCACGAATCAAAATGCCTTAACCCTTAGCGTAAAATAATGGAACCTAGCACCACCGTCTTACCTCAGATGCTCTTCTTCACTCTCTAAGTTGATAATGCTGGCTCCTCCTTCGTCCTGGCCCGACACTCCTCCCTCCACCTCAGCAACCTCTCCTTTTTCCCCCTTCTTCTCTTTTTCTTCCTTCTCCTCCCTCTCTTCTAGTATCTTCCTCTCGCGGCTGCCTGATTCGCTGACCTCCTCCTGTGGGGACTCTCTGCTCTTGGCCTCAGCCCGGGCCTCACGATGGCGGTGCCTCCTATGCCGCGCCGCCCCTCCCTCCTCCGCCCCCCCAGGGCCAGGCCTGAACTTCCGGGCCACCCTGTGCCTCCTGTCCCCACCGGCGGGGCGATGGTTCACCGCTCTCTCCTCAGCCAATGTAAACAGAGGCATAGGCTCAGAGTCTGGAGGTTCCGGCAGCGGGATGGCGATGGACATCGGGGGTTCAGGCATGGGCATGATCCCGGACATGGGCGACTCGGGCAGGTGACCGGGGCTGGCGTCTGGGGAAAGGGTGGGGGCGCGGTATGCGGTGGTAGGGGTGTCAGTGGTGTCCTCGGTGGGGCTGCCTCCAAACAGCACCTCCTGGCTCTCCATCTGGCGCCGCTTGCGTAGCTGGTTGGCCCTCTGCTCCCACACGGATCTTCCGCCTCTTCCTCCTCCTCCTCCTCCTCCCCCCCTCCTCCGTCTGTCACGGCGGTTGGAGAAGGCGTTGGCGCCGTTGGGGGGTTGGTCGTCTCCGCCTGCGGCGCCGCTCTCCTCCTCCTCTTCGGGGACAGCCATACGGCCCCTGTGGATGGCCTTCTTCCTGCGGAGGTAGGGCCGCCTCCTCCTCCTATTGAGCACAACACAAAGCCTGTCACTAGAGGGCAGCATCACGCCCACATCATATGTACACTTACAGTATCAATGAAAGGATGCATCTCAACACTAAATACAGTATAAACATACTACATATTATATAACATTGTATGTATGCATGTATGTAAGTCAATAATGAAGTACGAAAATAGCATGACAGAGCAATTTGCTATTAACATTTTGAATCAGATATGTTGCATATTGTATGGCTAAAGATGAATTGAATTCACATATTGAATTATCATCTAAATAAAACAAACACCATAAATTCAATTGAAATTCAAATGATGAAAATACCTGGGAAGAAAGCACACAAACTCAAAAAGCCACAAAAATAAAAAGGAATGGCGCAGAATTAAAATAGGGAAATACTGTGATATCTAGAAATGAACTTCTTCTTCTAAGATAAAGGAAACTGAATTAGGTGTGACAGGAGTACAGACAGACACCTTTACTTACGGGTATTCAAACTCTTTTGTAGTCCATGTAATCAATGAGTGATTGGTTGAAAACAAGACATTAGTGTTTTTGGAACAAAGACAGAACAGAACAATCCTTGTGACACAGTCCAAAACCAGGTCAAGGGTCAAGGCCAATTGTCAACAGACGTCACCTTAATGCCAGTCTAGTATATTTGGTTATATCTTATTTTATTTGTCTTATAATTATGTTTGTATATTTGGCATGGGGATTTGGCTTTGAAGGCTTGATAAATGGATCCAAATCCTGTTCAATCATTATTTCCTAAGTAGTGACAGTGGATGCTTATACATCTTATCCGATAACAGTGGTTATCCAAGTTACAAATTGTTTCACCTTGACCGTACAGGGGCAGTGGTAGAATTTAGACTTCTATATTTTGTAATATCTATTTTGGTCAGTGCCACATAACAGGCATAGAGTAACAAGACAACATGATGGAAGCAGCATTACATAACATTACACCATAGTACAGTATACGTATCAAAAGCGGCGCCATCTTGATAGCTCTGAAACACATAGGACTGACACTCAAATATGTAGTAACAGACAAATGACACAGTCAGTGTAACGTGCCTGGAGAAGATCAGAGGACAGTACAATCCATGCATCCTTTTCCCCCCTACCTGTACCTGTTACAGAGGGAGCAGAATGGTTGGTGGTGCTTATACACTAAGCACATACTATGTTTATACTCTACAATTGCCCTGTCATTTGGTTTAATTTACCTGTTGACTGACATGCACAAATAAACAAATTCTAAATAAATAAAAACATGCATGTATGACTGGCCTGTTATCTTTCTTAATTTACCTGTTGAATGACATGCTCAAATAAACAAAACAAAAGTCAATTCTAATTAAAATCATGCATTTTCATTAGCAAGTCCCCAGAACAACATCAGATGTTGTCACGCCCTGACTCTGGGGACTCTTATTTGTTGAGTCAGGGTGTGATTTTCTATGTTGTGTTGTTCTATGTTATAGGTTCTAGTATGGGTATTTCTATGTCGGCCGGTGTGGTTCCCAATCAGAGGCAGCTGTCGCTCGTTGTCTCTGATTGGGGACCATACTTAGGCAGCCTATTGGCACTAGTGGGTTGTGGGATCTTGTTCCGTGTGAGGTTTGTTGTGTGTACCTTAGGACGTCACGTATCGTTGGTTTATTGTTTTGTCGTTGTGTTTATTCGTTAAATAAACATGTTTGCATATCACGCTGCGCCTTGGTCCGACCCGTTCATCAACGAACGTGACAGAAGATCCCACCAAACGAGGACCAAGCAGCGTGCCCAGGCGGAGCGAAGGGCCATGTCACAGGTGGGCAAATTGGGGTCATGGGAAGAGATATTTGCGGGGAAAGGACCATGGGCTAAGGTAGATGCCCAGGCAGGAGAGGAGCAACGGCAACACGGAGGAGGCCGGTCAAGGAGGAAGCCCGAGAGGCAGCCCCAATAAAACATTTTGGGGGGGCACACGGGGTGGTTGGCGGAGCCTAGGGTTAGAGCAGAGCCAACTCCTCGTAGTCACGCGAGGAAGCGTATGACTGGGCAAGCTCCGTGTTATGCGGAGCTACGTACTGTGTCACCAGTGCGCCGGCACAGTCCTGTACGTCCTGTGCTTGCACCACGCACGTGCCGTGCGAAGATGGGCATCCAGCCAGGACGGGGTGTGCCGGCTCAACGCTCCTGGTCTCCAGTACGCCTCCTCGGTCCCGCATATCCTGCGGCAGTTCTACGAGCTGTATCGCCTGTACGCGTGCACAGCCCAGTGCGTCCTGTGCCAACACCCCACACGTGTAGTGTGAAAGTGGGTAGCCAGCCAGGACGGGTTGTGCCAGCTCTCCGCTCCAGACCTCCAGTCCGCCTTCGCAGTCCGGTCCGGCCCGTTCCTGCTCCTCGCACCAAGCCAGTGGTGCGCGTCGCCAGCCCGGTCCGGCCTGTTCCTGTCCCTCGCACCAAGCCAGTGTTGCGCGTCGCCAGGCCGGCCCGGCCTGTTCCTGCCCCTCGCACCAAGCCAGTGGTGCGCGTCACCAGCCCGGCCCGGCCTGTTCCTTCCCCTCGCACCAAGACAGTGGTGCGCGTCGCCAGCCCGGTCCGGCCTGTTCCTGTCCCTCGCACCAAGCCAGTGTTGCGCGTCGCCAGCCCGGCCCGGCCTGTTCCTGTCCCTCGCACCAAGCCAGTGGTGCGTGTCGCCAGTCCGGCCCAGCCTGTTCCTGCTCCTCGCACCAAGACAGTGGTGCATGTTCCTAGTCCGGTTCGGCCCGTGCCTGCTCCTCGCACCAGACCAGTGGTGAGTGTGTCCAGTCCGGCACGGCCCGTGCCCGTTCCACCGGTGCCTGGTCCGGCACCAGTCAGCAGCTCCAGTCCGGAGCCAGAGTAGTCCGCTCCACCAGTGCCTGATCCAGCTCCGGTAAGCTGCTCCAGTCCGGAGCCAGAGCAGTCCGCTCCACCGGTTCCTGATCCAGCTCCGGTCAGCTGCTCCACTCCGGAGCCAGAGCAGTCCACTCCACCGGGGTCCAGTCCAGCTCCGGTCAGCGGCTCCACTCCGGAGCCAGAGCAGTCCGCTCCACCGGTGCCTGATCCAGCTCCGGTCAGCGGCTCCACTCCGGAGCCAGAGCAGTCCACTCCACCGGTGCCTAGTCCAGCTCCGGTCAGCGGCTCCAGTCCGGAGCCTGAGCAGTCCGCTCCACCGGTGCCCGGTCCAGCTCCGGTCAGCGGCTCCAGTCCAGACCCAGACGTCAGCCCCTCTCCATGTTCGGGGTCTCCCACACCAGGGTCCAGACAGGGCTTGGAGTATAGTGGGAGGAAGGAGAGGGGAAGCAGCACGCCGAGGTCCGGACCAGTCCAGGGGCGCAACAGGGAGGCGGAGAATAGGTGGTTGTCACGCCCGGAGCCGGATCCGCCTCCGAGGCGGAATGCCCACCCGGCCCCTACCCTGTTAAGTAAAGGTTGTGCGGTTGGAGTCCGCACCTTTGGGGGGGGGGGGGGGTACTGTCACGCCCTGACTCTGGAGACTCTTATTTGTTGAGTCGGGGTGTGATTTTCTATGTTGTGTTGTTATAGGTTCTAGTATGGGTATTTCTATGTTGGCCGGTGTGGTTCCCAATCAGAGGCAGCTGTCGCTCGTTGTCTCTGATTGGGGACCATACTTAGGCAGCCTATTGGCACTAGTGGGTTGTGGGATCTTGTTCCATGTGAGGTTTGTTGTGTGTACCTTAGGACGTCACGTATCGTTGGTTTATTGTTTTGTCGTTATGTTTATTCGTTAAATAAACATGTTTGCATATCACGCTGCGCCTTGGTCCGACCCGTTTATGAACGAACGTGACAGATTTATAAGCGAAGATGCTTGTCATCACTAGGACATGCGCCTCATCCCTAATTTCACTAATGCAATTTCCATTACACATCCTATGTAACAGGCAGGTAAACATACATTTTCCACACACAGAACATGCCTCTCTAACCCTGAAGATTCATCATGCAGCTGTACGCAAAGAAAATAAACATTCTTCCTGGTAACGCCTACATCAGATTCTCAAAGAGAATAGTAGATCCTTATTTTTCTATGGGTTTTATGGCTGTGTAATCGATAGATATTGAGAAAGCATCATGATCACCCCTCAGATTCAATCCCCTCCTAATCATCATCAAGACTAGGCCAAAGTAGGTGCCTGACCAACTGCCATTGTGATAAAAGTATAAACAGAACACTTACTCAGACATCGGGCCATCTCTGCCTCTGGCGTATCTTGCATTGAAAAACTCCTCTTCCTCCTCTTCGTCCTAACAAAGGTAAAATAAAAACACAAGGTAATTTACATCCCACAATTAGTTTATGATATTGGGCAGATATGGCCATAGGTCATGACTCTTACACATTTATTTGAAAGCACTTATTTTAATTTAAAGATACCCCATTCTGTAGAAACTCTTAAACCAGTACTACACACCTTGGTGAGTTCCTGTGCGTTGGCAAGGTTATCCACAGCGATGGCCAAGAAGACGTTGAGTAGTGTATCTGTTCACAGTATGGTCAAGAATCCTAACAGGGGTGGATGAAACTGCAATACATGAATTAGGCTACTATCGGACAGTTCCACAAAACATCTGAACCACGTTTGAAACAAGTGGAATCGCATTAAAGGGATATCCCCTGGGTTGTACTCAGTGCATCTTTTTCCCCTAATAAATCAACCCATGACCCTACAACTACTTTAGGTCTATGCAACAACTTTCAAATAAAAATTAAGATACACGTAAACCTATCTACAATGTGAGCAGAATCTGTCGATTGTGGTTAGCAGGATGTTGAGCAAGGATACAGTTCCCAAACAGGGTGAGCACTATGAAGTATATGGAGGACCACATGCCGTACTGCACTCCTCCTTGGGAGCGAATCCCATTGTACATCACCTCATTCCAGTCCTCACCAGTCAGAATCTAGATTGAAAAATACAAGATCAATATTGATCAGCCCAATAAAATCTGAATGAAAATAATACACAAACGCAAAGTATACAGTGCTTTCGGAAAGTATTCAGACCCCTTGACTTTTTCCACATTTTGTTACGTTACTGCCTTATTCTAAAATTGATTAAATAGTTGTTTTGTTCTCATCAATCTACACACAATACCTTATAATGACAAAGCAAAAAACTGTTTTTAGAATGTGCCTTTTACTGAGAAGTGGCTTCCGTCTGGCCACTCTACCATAAAGGCCTGATTGGTGGAGTGCTGCAGAGATGGTTGTCCTTCTGGAAGGTTCTCCCATCTCCACAGAGGAACTCTGGAGCTCTGTCAGAGTGACTGTCGGGTTCTCGGTCACCTCCCTGACCAAGGCCCTTCTCCCCCAATTGCTCAGTTTGGCCGGATGGCCAGCTCTAGGAAGAGTCTTGGTGGTTCCGACCTCTTCCATTTAAGAATGATGGAGGCCATTGTGTTCTTGGGGACCTTCAATGCTGAAGAAATGTTTTGGTACCCTTCCTCAGATCTGTGCCTCGACACAATCCTGTCTCGGAGCTCTACGGACAATATCTTCGACCTGATGGCTTGGTTTTTGCTCTGACATGCACTGTCAACTGTGGGACCTTATATAGACAGGTGTGTGCCTTTCCAAATCATGTCCAATCAATTGAATTTACCACAGGAGCACTCCAATCAAGTTGTAGAAACATCTCAAGGATGATCAATGGAAACAGGACGCACCTGAGCTCAATTTCGAGTCTCATACCAAAGGGTCTGAATACTTATGTAAATAAGGTATTTATGTTTTTTATGTTTAATACATTTGCAAAATGTATTAAAAAAATCTGTTTTCGCTTTGTCATTATGGGGTATTGTGTGTAGATTGATGAGGGAAAAACATTTTTTATCCATTTTAGAATAAGGCTGTAACGTAACAAAATGTGGAAAGAGTGAAGGGGTCTGAATACTTTCCGAATGCTAACACACAAATAAATTATGGGCCATAATGGGCCATAATATTTATCACATCGGTAACAGGGTTCTTTCTCCCTGCAGAGTTAAAAATGTCAGAATTAGTATTATTTTATTTGTCTCGGAAACCCAGTTTATAGTTTTGATCAAACATTCTTCCATATTTCACAGCTCTGACATTTATGTGCATGTGTGTATGTGTGGGAGGCTAGTAGATGGAGGGGGAGGTGAGCAGTGAGCAGAGTTGTTTAATCTTGGCCCTGGGGGGTTGTGGGAGATATTCCCGGGTAGGTTCTGTGTGTCACCATGGGGCAGTCTGGAGTGTAAGAGCCAAACCTGGAACACTGTCATGATGGCAGCTGGAAATGTGTCAAAGTTGGTAGGAGTGTAATCTTCAAAGATGAACCTAAAGGGAGAGAAAGAATGGATGGGCAGATATGACCGGGGAAGAAGAGGAGGAAGAGGTGGGAAGCGGAGGTGGAAAATGCTATTTTCAACCAGATGTGTAATTTCAGGTCTATCATTCCATTTCCGATGCAGCAAAACAAAACATGGCACAGCTTCAAGCTGCTTCTGAATTAATATTTGTAAATATATACGGAGATATGATGATGGCCAATCCACATCATTAGTCAATTAACAGATCAACTGAAAATACATTCATGGAACCTGGGACTTGCGCATACAAAAACATATTGATATCCTAATATTGGTGAAGCACTGAATCACTATCCTGAGATCAGTGACACTGTATCTAATAAGTGAACCCAAACCCTCTGGTTGTGCTCACCTGCCCCCAAAGAGCTGCATGCCCAGCAGGGCGAAGACGACGATGAAGAGGAAGATGAGGAAGAGCAGACTGATGATGGACTTCATGGAACTCATGAGAGACACAACCAGGTTCCTAAGAGATGCCCAGTACCTGGTCAAGAAAAAAGAAAAAAGGTTCACATACAAAATAGACAGACCTCAACATCTTCCGTTTGCCATTTTAATGTATTTTGGAGAATAATACATTGTACTTACAGCAGTATAACCAATGATGACCCTACATTTACATTTACATTTGAGTCATTTAGCAGACTCTCTTATCCAGAGCGACTTACAGTTAGCGCATTCATCTTAAGATAGCTAGGTGAGACAACCACATCTGACAGTCGTAGTAAGTAAATTTTCCTCAATAGAGTAGTTATCAGACAGGTCAGTGCTAGTAGGAAAAGACAGCAGTAACACTAAAGCTGACCCTACCCTAACCTTTAACCTAGAATGGTAATACATTGTACTTACAGCAGTAACACTAAAGCTGACCCTACCCTTTAACCTAGAATGGTAATACATTGTACTTACACCACTAACACTTACCCTACCCCTAACCCTAGAATTCTAATACATTGTAATTACAGCAGTAAAAATATTGCTGACCCTATCCTAACCCTAACCCTAACCCTAGAATGGTAATACATTATACTTACAGCAGCAACACTAATGCTGACCCTAACCCTCATTCTGGTTGATGTCCCACTCACTTGGTGATCTTAAAGATCCTCAGGAGTCTCAGTGCCCTCAGGACGCTGATGCCAAAGGACATGCCAGGCCGGAAGAAGCCCCACACCACCTCAAAGATGCTGCCAACTATCACCTGCATGGGAGAGACACCACGCAACATTCAAACACCATTATAGAGGTTTAGACAAACCTCTATCATTAAGAACACACATTAATCAGCAATATAGGACAGTCAAAGACTCCAGCCACCCTAGTCATAGACTGTTCTCTCTGCTACCGCATGGCAAGCGGAACCGGAGCGCCAAGTCTAGGTCCAAAATGCTTCTCAACAGCTTCTACCCCCAAGCCATAAGACTCCTGAACAGCTAATCATGGCTACCCGGACTACTTGCACTGCCCCCCACCCCATCTTTTTACGCTGCTGCTACTCTGTTAATTATTTATGCATAGTCACTTTAACTCTACCCACATGTACATATTACCTCAACTACCTCAACTACCTCAACTAGCCGGTGCACCCGCACATTGACTCTGCACCGGTACCCCCCTGTATATAGCCTCCCTACTGTTACTTTATTTTACTTTTGCTCTTTTTTTCTCAACACTTTTTTGTTGTTGTTATTGTTTTATTTTACTTTTTTATAACAAATAAATAAATGCGTTGTTGGTTAAGGGCTGTAAGTAAGCATTTCACGGTAATGTATTCAGCAAATAGCATTTTATTTGATTGGATTTGATTTGAGTATCACATAATAATAGCACTTAATTGTCCATATTGTTAGAAATTAAATGTATTTTTGTTTTTCCTAACTCCAAGACAACACACCTTGATTCACCTGTACAACCATAAGAAAATCTTATGTTGCCACACTTCTACAGTAAGTCTTGAAACCACATACCTGTGGTAATCAAGGTTCACCTTAAGCTAACATGGAGTAAAATGAATGAACTCACTCCGCAATCGAAGCAGTTGAAGGAAGAGTGGAAATAGAGCCGGAAACCCAGGCCATACATCTTTAAGAACATCTCTGCCAAAAAGAGCCCCAGGAAAACAAACTCTGCATAGTCTGAAGAAAGAATAAATCATTATGAATCAAAGACTGGGCAAATGTTCACAGTTTTTTCTCTGTTCAAACCAAGCTATTTAGCTTTCTTTCAGGCTACGTTATAAACTCCGTACAACAGAAGAACCACATCTTCATAGTCTAGAAGGATATTTGAAAGCTGGCCAGATTGCATTGATAGTTGCTACTATAACTGTAAATGCCCTACATAGCCTATACTTAGGACCAGGAGTTTTTTCTGAATGTGCAATCGTTGTTGTAAAAAGGGCTATATAGACACATTTTGATTAATTGATCGGTTGATTGATAGTCCAGCACAGACGTACACAAGAAGGTGGAGAGCCATTTGGGCTGGTTGTGATGTACGATGGCCACACAGATGGTGTTGAGAGCCACCAGGCTGAGGACGGTCCAGTAGAAGGTGTCGGTCTTCACCATGCGCCGCAGTGAGATACGCAGCATACGCTCCTTACGACGTATATACGCTACCGGGCCACGCCGCACTGTACGGATCCGCATACGAGGTGCTCCTGGGGCAGGAAGAATGAGAAGAGAGGTTGAGTAAATAGAAAGAAAGTGAGCGAGAGAAAGGATATGGAGAAAGAAAACGGTCAGGGTTGGAGAGGAGAGAGAAAGGGTGTAGAAAATTATAAATATGTCAAATAGGGGTCAAATACAGTAGATATAGGGGAAAGAGACCAGAATTTAAGTTAGGGAGAAAGACAGTAAGACGCCTAGATATGAGGATCTGGGCTGTGTGTTCCTCTCTCACCTATAGTGGAGATCTCTGCATCCCCAGGAACACCTCTACGCTTAGCATTTTTACTGGTGGCCCGCTTCAGCACTGAATACACACACGACAGAAAATTTGAACAAACAGAGAATGTCTCTAACAGCATAGATAGACTGACATAGAACAACAGATGCTTATAAGCATAATGACACAACAAATTTCACTTGCCAGCCATTTGGTCCATAGGGAACAACAAACTAGTTATAAATAGAGATAATTATATATTAATGGAAGGAAATGGTAATGTTGACATACTAACTTTCAGGGCAAACTGACTGAAATCCTCTGAACAATGAGAGGAAGGAGGAAGAGCCAATTAAATGTGGCTTTATTGTTTGGGACTTTTTGATAGGTTGATTAGGTATGGTGTAAATGAAAGTGTCATATGAACCATTTTCGTTTTCCAAAAAGGAGTGAGACTCACAAAAACATGATACAACAAGACTTTGTTGACAGACGATATAGCCCTACAGGCGTGCGCCAAGCATTTTTCACCTTGCTGTTACCAAAACAACCGCGATGTTCACACAGTAATCAAAGCAAATTAACTTCTTGAGGGTTTTATGGTATATTTTCCTCTGAAAGAGGTTTAGCCTTTTCACTGCCATTTTCAATTGTCTGCAGCAGCTCTAAGCTAATGGAGGTCAAAGAGGAACAAAATGGCTGCCTTTGTTTACAACTGGAGTTTAAAGTGCAGGATGGAGAGAGGCAGGTTGTGGAACAATTGCGGAACATGGTATAGAACATTCAAAAACATTGTACTGTACTGTTGTACGTATAACGAAGTTAAGAAGGTACTGTAAACTCCCTCCACAGCAAGCTTGAAATGTCGCAGATTGAGCTATCGACTTAGATATTTTCTGGTAGCCAACACCGCTGGAACGTTGTCAAGGAGGGCAATCACGTGTGTTGCAAAGCAGAGGATCACTGGTTCAAGCCCAGTAAGGGGCATTTGGACAGTGGAGGAAGCAAAGCTCTTAGCAGCACACTGACTCCCCATTACATAAGGATTTACTGTTGTAAGGGTAGTGAATGTGGGAGGAAAGGACTTCAGCACAATTGAATACACCATTGTGGTGGTGACTCCTCTCAATGAATTGTGTCTTCTGGTTCTTACCATCTAAAGCAGATCTCCCTGAATTCTTGTTCTCCTCAGCCAGCATCACCTCCTCTGAAACATTGGGATGAACACATTTCATTGTCATCCACACGTAGTGAATTCACAGTCCATCATAAAGTGCTCCTGAAACATAAACAGGGCTTTCTCTCTCTCCCTTAGCGCTCTCAGAAGATCGTGAGCAAATCATGGGGCTAACCTGTTTAAATGTAATATTGAAATGATTTTATTTGCATTACAAAGGTGAGTATTTGGGCTGAATGCATAGCGTCGCATAGTGTTGATGCTCTGAGAGAGGGAGAAACTCATCATCAGGTGAGAGCTCATCCAGCGCTCGCCTGGCAGCTAACTTTTCTCTTTCAGGGCCCTGATGACGCCCTGCAGAGAGGGAACACATTGATTTCTATGACTAATGCATACATTCAAACACACACACACGGATACGTGGATGTGCACGCACACACACGAATGAGCGCACACACACGGATGAGTGCACACACACACACGGATGCACACACGCTCACACACATAGATATGCACAGACTCGCACTCACACATTTACACTTGAGTCAATGAGTCCGCATCACCTTCCTCTCAACCTCTACTTGCGTGGGAGAAAGATACTGTAGATTGCCATTATAGCACTGTAGCGTCACAAAGTCACCCTCCATCCATATATTCACCAGGTAGCTCCATCCACATATTCACCAGGTAGCTCCATCACAGCAGAGCCATCTCAAAGGCAACACAGCAGCTAGCAAAATTAACATAATCTACTTCAACCAAATCAACACTTGGATCTTATAATATATTCATTTTTGCATCTTTATCTACTTCAACCAAATCACCACTTGGATCTTATAATATATTAATTTTAGCATCTTACGTAGTTATCTCTCGGTTGGTGGTGGCTGTAAGGTAACAGTACAGTACCTGCTCGGTCTATCCAGGCTCTGTAACCGTTGAGTTCTCTCTCCACCTGCTGTTGACGTCTCAGCTTCATGAAGGCTCTCCTGTTCTCCACCCGCTCCCTCTCTTTGGCAAACTCCCTACACACGCAGGACATGAGGCAATCCATTGTTTCCCCTTCCAAAACCCTCATAAAATCACACACAAACTTGCACGCGCACACACACACACATACATTTTACATATTTAGCAGACGCGCTTATCCAGAGCGACTTACAGGAGCAATTAGGGTTAAATGCCTTGCTCAAGGGCACATCGACAGATTTATTCACCTAGTCGGTTACTGGCACAACGCTCTTAACCACTAAGCTACCTGCCGCCCCATACATGCATACACACACAGCTTTTATTTACTCACCCAGAGAGGACTCCCAACACCAGGTTGAGCACGAAGAATGAGCCGATGATGATGAGAGGAATAAAGTACATCCAATTCCACATAGAGCCCAAGGCATCGTTGGTCTAACGGACGTACAATAGACATGTATAGGGTACATAAATACAGGTACAGACAAACGCTTCACTGCTAAAGAGTTCTATGTAAGAACAAGGGGCTATGCGTTCTCTGGAAATAAAGCACAACGCGGAAGCTGTGCCACAATGCTGTGCATCGGGGACGCATCACACCCGCACATCGTGGGTTATTTCCACAGGACTTCATAGCCCCTCGTTGATTATCCCTTACTTCAATGTCTCTACCTTAAAAATAGTTTTTTTTAAATACTTTGGGTGATCTGTTCTCACATTGTAGAGTACAGCTGTCCATCCCTCCATGGTGATGCACTGGAAGACAGTGAGCACAGCGAACAGGATGTTGTCAAACTGGGTGATGCCGTTGTTGGGGCCAATCCATGACCCAATACAGTCATACTTCTCCGGACACTTCCTCACTCCACACGCAAACTCCACCTCGGTCGTATCCATCGTCTCATTTTCTAACACAGGACAAGGCAGGGGTGGTTAAAGTGTAGGTAGCTTGTTACTTTCTACACATGTACATTTTAGTCATTTAGCAGAAGCTCTTTCTCAGAGCAATTTACAGTAGTGAGTGCATACATTTTCATACTTTTTTCATACTGGTCCCCCGTGGGAATCGAACCCACAATCCTGCTCTACCAACTGAGCTACACAAAACTAGCAACACAGTGTGGCAGCTTTTTCATTGTTTGATTACATTAGCGCCGCATCAGACCTTTTCCTCAAAGGGGCAATCTGCAGTTGGTACATCCAATTTTGACCCTTTAAATGAATTATATATACCCATTGATTCTTGAAGAATATAACTTATAAATACCCCATTAACTTAGTTCAACTGTCGTTGCCCATCTGAACCCAAAATATAACCTTGTTTTACTTAGATCCCGTGTGGCTCAGTTGGTAGAGCATGGCGCTTGCAAGTCGCTCTGGATAAGAGCTTCTGCTAAATGTAAAATATGATACTCCATTGTTTGTAAACAAGGTAATTGAGAACACACACTGTATAGCCTCAAAACATTGTTAAAACAATCATTTTGATATCATGGATGGTCAGTCATGGCATCCATAGCTCTGTCTATGAATTTGAGAGTGGTTACATTTCTCCAGCCTCATCCCTCAGCTGTTTACCAAAACAGTGGTAGGGTTGCCGCTTTGTTTTTGTTTGAAATGCAGATTGCTCTTTAAGAGGGCAATAGGGTTTAGGAGTAGCGGATGTCTAGAGCGTCAACCTTAATTACAACAGGAGAGCTGTGATCCTTCCTCCTTCGAGGACCACTTAGATTAAAAACTGGCACTTGAAAACTGACTGAATCTGTTTCAGCTAACCATCTCAGGGACTGGTCACCAACATCCCAGGGGTCAGTGCTGCTTCGTGAATTGAGGGTTGAGAAATACAAGTTTCTGGAGAGATCATATCTGACTGTGTCAAACCATATTTAATAAAATACTATATTTGGCTTGTGTGATTACAGAGTAATCATTGTTGGATCATGAAAAGGTAGCTAGGCAGCCCAGTTGGGCATACTAAGGGACGGATCGCAATTTACAGAACGGTTACCTGGAGGAAAATGGGGGAGTGTCATGTTCAATTTCAGTCAAGGGGAGGGTTTAGTATATTTAAAATCTAGTGTAATTGATGACATTTCAATATTTCTCAGTGTTTTAGAATTAGTTGCTTATTTGGCTATATATCGATGTGTGTCGATATATATCATCTCTGATTCTCCGCTGGGTGTGCAATATCAAGTGCACCTATAGGCTATTTAGTGTGGTCTCAATCAAATTAGCCTATATGCTATAGGCTACGCAGTGCATGCTCGGAGAAGCACAGAGCAAAGTTATATTTCTAAGATAGCTGCTGGGATGGTGTAAATTAAACTAGGCTGTTTTACACACAGAAATTGATATCCCAACCCTGAGCCCCGGCCTGCTCTGCTCCTGCTTATCTTAAAACGGTTGTGTGTTCTGCCTAACCAATGGCTGTGCTGTGTAGGCCTACGGTGGCAGTTCAGGAGGAGAGTCAAAGGCTTCTACCAAAATCTTGCGCAGACTAGCCTATAGCCTATGTTCTGTTCAGTTTGAGAAGGAGAGCGTGAAGATGAGAAGGAGGACCAGAGGTAAACTTTGATGGCTTGCTACTACTATAATTGGTTTGATTAAAAACAATATGTTTCTTGCCCCTGATGTTTTTATTAAAGATATTGACCTCACAATAAGCCAGAACTTAATGTACATTGGGGTGCTGAAACTTGAAGCAGCAGCCTGTCACGCCCTGGCTCTGGGACTCTGTTATGTTGAGCCAGGGTGTGTAGTTTCTATATGTTTGTGTTCTAGGTTCTTTATCTAGCTCATGTGTTTCTGTGTTGGCCGGGGTGGTTCTCAATCAGAGGCAACGAGTGTCAGCTGTTGCTTGTTGTCTCTGATTGGGAACCATACTTAGGCAGCCTGCTTTCCACAGTGTTTTGTGGTATCTTGTTCCGTGTAGGTTTGTGTTTGTGAACCTGTGGACTTCACGTATCGTTTTGTTGTTTTGTTCGTGTGGGTGAATATAAATAAAAGTATGTTCGCATATCACGCTGCGCCTTGGTCCACTGTGTTTGACGAGTGTGACACAGCCGTGGCACAATCAATCAAAAATGGACAGCTCATGGTGCTGAAAGTAGTCAAATTCTAGTAGGCATAATATATTGCAACAGTCTTAATTTTAATTAGACTTTACTAACAATAAGAGGGTTTTGTATTGGAGCCTATTTCTTCCTATTTAAGGAATAAGAGGTAGACCTACCTGTTTGACAGACGAAATTAGGCTATAGGCTGCTATATCCATAGATTTGTTGGTTAATTCTTCCACCCACCATGCACCCTTTAATTCTTTAGAGTCTAAGACGTTAATGATGGTGCAGGGGGGAGAGCGCGACAGAGAGAAAGAGAGAGAGATTGTCAAATACGGTATAATAGAGATGAGGAGCCTGCGAAAATGGAACACATAGGGGAAGGGAACCTCTTCAAGGGATAGAGGTAGAAGTGGGCAAAGAGGTTTTGGATAGAGAGAGAGTATGACGGAGTGTGGGGTAGTATATGAAATACAGAGAGTGTGAGGGAGACTGGGGTATGTTCCTACCAAGGATGTCAGCAGTAGGTAGACAGGTGTGGTGTAGCTTCCCACTGTAGAACTCCAGGCCGATGATGGCGAACATAAGAATGGCGAAGAACAAGAGCAGACCGATCTGGAGCAGGGGCACCATGGCCTTCATGATGGACTTCAGCACGATCTGCAAGCCTAATGATTAAAAAAACAACACACACACGTGAGAATTAGACATTATAGAAAGTTACATATTGAGGTATTATGACACTGTAAATGCTATTGATATTCTGGTAGATATTGACTGTACTCACTTGGGATCCCAGAGACCAGTTTAAGGGGCCTCAGGACTCTCACCGCCCTCAGGGTCCGCAGATCCACTGGTATGTTCATGTGGGCCCCTGCTGTTGCCAGTATTCTGCACATAGAAACACATGAATGATCAGATTCACAATAAAATACTGAATTAATGTTTTCAAGTGGGATAAACGGTTAATAGGCAGTGTGGTTTATGTATAAGGGGTTTCGGGGGCAGAAGTGGTGTACATTGAATATAATTTACACTGAGTATACCAAACATTAGCAACACCTTCCTAATATTGAGTTGCACCCCCTTTGCCCTCAGAACAGCCTCAATTCGTTAGGGAATGGACTCGAAAGGTTTCGAAAGCATTCCACAGGGATGCTGGCCCATGTAAATGTATGCTTTCCACTGTTGTGTCAAGTTGGCTGGATGTCCTTTGGGTGGTGGACCATTCTTGATACACACAAGAAATTGTTGTGCGTGAAAAACCCAGCAGTGTTGCAGTTCTTGACACAAACCGGTGCTCCTGGCACCTACTACCATACCCCGTTCAAAGGCACTTTGATATTTTGTCTTGCCCATTCACCCTCTGAATGGCACACATACACAATCCATGTCTCAATTGTTTCAAGGCTATAAAATCCTTATTTAACCTGTCTCCTCCCCTTCATCTACACTGATTGAAGTGAATTTAACAAGTGACCAATAAGGGATCATTGCTTTCACCTGGATTCACCTGGTCAGTCTATGTCATGGAAAGAGTAGGTGTCCTTAATGTTTGTATACTCAGTGTATCTTGATTAGATAAGTATTCAACCCCCTGAGTCAATACATGTTAGAATCACCTTTCGCAGCGATTACACCTGTGAGTCTTTCTGGCTAAGTCTATTGCCATAGATTTTCAAGCCGATTTAAGTCAAAACTGTAACTAGGCCACTCAGGAACATTCAATGTCGTCTTGGTAAGCAACTCCAGTGCATATTTGGCCTTGTGTTTTAGGTTTTTGTCCTGCTGAAAGGTGAATTTGTCTCCCAGTGTCTGTTGGAAGCAGACTGAACCAGGTTTTCCTCTAAGAGTTTGCCTGTGCTTAGCTCTATTCTGTTTCTTTTTATCCTAAAAAACTCCCTAGTCTTTGCTGATGACAAGCATACCCATGATGCAGCCACCACCACGCTTGAAAATATGAAGAGTGGTACTCAGTGATGTGTTGTGTTGGACTTGCCCCAAACGTAACGCTTTCTATTCAGGACACCCATTTTTTGCAGTTTTACTTTAGTGCCTTATTGCAAACAGGATGCATGTTTGGGGAAAATTGTATTCTTTACAAGCTTCCTTCTTTTCACTCTGTCATTTAGGTTAGTATTGTGGAGTAACCACGGTGTTGTTGATCCATCCTCAATTTTGTCCTATCATAGCCATTTGTCACGATCGTCATACAAAGAGGAGGACCAAGGCGCAGCGTTGAAGGCGAACATATTTATTTATAGAATGATCACACGATCAAAACAACAAAACGATGACGTGACAGTCAATGGTAATACACAAACCAAAATACGAACAAGAAACCACCATGAATGAGTGCCAAACGGCTACCTAAGTATGACTCCCAATCAGAGACAACGAGCTACAGCCGTCTCTGATTGGGAGCCACCCTGGCCAACATAGATCTACAAAACCAGAAAGTGAAACCTAGAACACACATAGACTGTACACACCATGGCTCAACATATTAGAGTCCCCAGAGCCAGGGCGTGACAGTACCCCCCCCTAAAGGCGCGGACTCCGACCGCGCCCACCAAATACCACAGGGGAGGGACCGGGTGGGCACTCCGCTTAGGCGGCGGATCCGGGCCTGATCCCCGCTCCCTCTCCAACCCCCCAAAGTACCCCTGGTCCGGTCTGGCCCCGCTGGCCGGAGCTGGACTGCACACTGGTGGAGCGGATTGCTCTAGCTCCGGCGTGAAGCATCTGACCGGTGCCGGACCAGCCACCGGTGGAACAGGCACGGGTCGTGCTGGACTGACGACGCACACCACTGGCTTGGTGGGGGGAGCAGGAACGGGCCGAGCCGGGCTGACGAAGCGCACCACTGACTCGGTGCGGGGAGCAGGAACGGGCCGAGCCGGGCTGACGAAGCGCACCACTGACTTGGTGCGGGGAGCAGGAACGGGCCGAGCCGGGCTGACGAAGCGCACCACTGACTTGGTGCGGGGAGCAGGAACGGGCCGAGCCGGGCTGACGAAGCGCACCACTGACTCGGTGCGGGGAGCAGGAACGGGCCGAGCCGGGCTGACGAAGCGCACCACTGACTCGGTGCGGGGAGCAGGAACGGGCCGAGCCGGGCTGACGAAGCGCACCACTGACTTGGTGCGGGGAGCAGGAACGGGCCGAGCCGGGCTGACGAAGCGCACCACTGACTTGGTGCGGGGAGCAGGAACGGGCCGAGCCGGGCTCACGAAGCGCACCACTGACTTGGTGCGGGGAGCAGGAACGGGCCGAGCCGGGCTGACGAAGCGCACCACTGACTCGGTGCGGGGAGCAGGAACGGGCCGAGCCGGGCTGACGAAGCGCACCACTGACTTGGTGCGGGGAGCAGGAACGGGCCGAGCCGGGCTGACGAAGCGCACCACTGACTTGGTGCGGGGAGCAGGAACGGGCCGAGCCGTACTGGGGACACACACCACTGGTCCTACGCAGGGATCTGGAATGGGCCGGACCGGACTGGTAACACACCCCAGTACCTCTCGCCGTGCCTCTACACCTTCCACCCCCTCTTCGACCAGTGGCCCCCGTAACCTGGCGGCCTCCTCTGCCAACCCGCTGGGCCGCTCTGCCGCGGTCTCCTGCTGGCCCGTCGTCCCCGGCATTAGCCCCCCCCTAAAAAAATTCTGGGCGTCTCTCCTACCCGTGGACCAGGTCTCCATGTCCCTCACCAGCCTTTCGCCCTTCTGCCACAATGTCAAGCCCTTCTCTTCCTCACCCGGCTTGACCCAGTCGAGGAGGCGAAGGAGATCTGCTAGAGATCTCCCTGGCGATGGCTCCTGGACACGCTGCTTGGTCAAATCTTGGTGGTTTCTTCTGTCACGATTGTCATACATAGAGGAGGACCAAGGCGCAGCGTTGAAGGCGAACATATTTATTTATAGAATGATCACACGATCAAAACAACAAAACGATGACGTGACAGTCAATGGTAATACACAAACCAAAATACGAACAAGAAACCACCATGAATGAGTGCCAAACGGCTACCTAAGTATGACTCCCAATCAGAGACAACGAGCTACAGCCGTCTCTGATTGGGAGCCACCTGGCCAACATAGATCTACAAAACCAGAAAGTGAAACCTAGAACACACATAGACTATACACACCCTGGCTCAACATATTAGAGTCCCTAGAGCCAGGGCGTGACACCATTAAACTCTGTAACTGTTTTAAAGTCACCATTGGCCTCATGGTGAAATCCCTGAGCGGTTTCCTTCCTCTCCGGCAACTGAGTTAGGAAGGACACCTGTATCTTTGTAGTAACTGGGTGTATTGATACACCATCCGAAGTGTAATGAATAACTTCACCATGCTCAAAAGGATATTCAATGTCTGCTATAGCCATAGACCGTTTTGCCAACATGAAAGAGAGGAGGATGGCATTGGCATTCAACTAGTCTACACACACACACACACACACAAATCAGTACCATGGACAGTCACATGATATTTAGCAACATTGATTGGACTAAATCGTTTTTGGTATCTTTAAGTTTGTTTTCAGTGTATTAAACTAAGCATATACAGCCTTGTTGATTTGATGATGTTTAAATGTTTAATTTGAAATGGTGCTGGAATAGCGGAAGCAGTGCTCCTGTTGTCTTTGTGCTGACTTGTGGTAACTCAGTGGTTCTAAAGCAGTAGTTGTTTAGTAAACTGTGGAAAACATTAACTTGCTTGACCATGCTGCAGGTCATATAACTGTTTGAATGCAATATTTACTTTGTTGACTTCACCAGGCAGATGTTGCTCTCCGGTTTTGTTATGAAACAAACGTATGTGTAGTTGAATTTATTCTGCCACTGTCTAACTGTTGTCTTTTGGTTGTCACTGCCTTATTGCACATCACGGTTGCGTATGAACGAATGGGTTATAGAGCAAACAACGCAATTAACGCATAGGTTGTAATATGGCTTTTTTACTGACTTGGCTTGGCTTCCTCACTGATTTTACCCAGCCACAGCTACTGGTCAGGAATGCAGCATACAGTACAAGATGTACAGAATATACAGTGTATACAGTACAGAGAGACTGTATATTTGCCTTTCTTTGCCTCCTGTTGGTTGCTGTAAATGGTGTTTTCAATGTTTGTGTGTGTGGGTGGAGGGATGTCAATACGTGCGTGGGTTTTTGAGGGATGTGAGATTTGGTTTGTACTCTGTCTCCTTCCACAAAACTATAGATCCATACTGAATGATGTCTGTGTTCTTACCTACTGATAATGTCTCTCTGGATGTGATGTGGTGAGATGATAATAGATGATAATCAGTGGTGTAGTCAATGATTTATACACTGAGTATACCAAACATTAGGAACACCTTCCTAATATTGAGTTGCACCCCCTTTTGCCCTCAGAACAGCCTCAATTCGTCGGGGCATGGACTCTACAATGTGTCGAAAGCGTTCCACAGGGATGCTGGCCCATGTTGACTCCAACAGTTGTGTTAAGTTGGCTGAATGTCCTTTGGGTGGTGGACCATTCTTGATACACATGGGAAACTGTTGAGCGTGAAAAACCCAGCAGCGTTGCAGTTCTTGACACAAACTGGTGGCACCTACTGCCATATCCCGTAAAATGTTTTGTCTTGCCCATTCACCCTCTGAATGGCACACCTACACAATCCATGTCTCAATTGTCTCAAGGCTCAAAATCCTTATTTAACCTGTCTCCTCCACTTCATCTACACTGATTGAAGTGGATTTATCAAGTGACATCAATAAGGGATCATAGCTTTCACCTGGATTCACCTGGTCAGTCTATGTCATGGAAGGAGCGGGTGTTCTTAATGTTTTGTATACTCAGTGTATATTAGTGTTTTGTTTTACATTGTTTGTTTTTTATTTTTACAAATGCTAGAATTATTCTTCCACTTAGACAGTACAGAGTATGTTGTGTATATCGTTGACAAAAAATAACTATTAAATTCCTTTTAATCCCACTTTGTAACACAACAAAATGTGAAAAAAGTCAAGGGGTGGGAATTCTTTCTGAAGGCACTGTAGATTAATAGATTCACTCACTCACACACGTCAGTGCTGTGGATTGTGGGCGAGCTTGTGTGTGTGTGGAGGGGTGCACAAAGCACATGGCAGAAACTCAAGTGTGGGCCCATGCAATATCCACTGAAAGCAGAGAGAGAGAAGCATGGCGAGAGAGAGAGAAAGAAAGAGAGAGAGAGAGAGAGAGAGAGAGAGAGAGAGAGAGAGAGAGAGAGAGAGAGAGAGAGAGAGAGAGAGAGAGAGAGAGAGCGTGATGAAGAGAATGAGGGAGAGAGATTGATGGAGAGAAAGAGGGTGACAGAGAGAGCGTGGACAGAAAGAGAGAGAGGGGAGAGAGACTGGGGAGAGAGCGAGAGAGAGCGAGAGAGCGAGCGAGAGAGAGAGAAAGAACACATGGAAACCATATGTTTGCTGTATTTGATACCATTCCACTTATTCCATTCCAGCCATTACCACGAGCCTGTCCTCCCCAATTAAGGTGCTACCAACCTCCTGTGGTGGAGAGGTGTATGAGTCTACAGCCATCAAACACATTGAACAAAAGCTGCAGCACTGCTGCTTTTTCAAGGCTGATCTGGGGGGCACAGAGAATTTCTCCTGACCACAGAACCACAACAATCGTAGAATCAATGCAAGGGAAAACCTGTTTGTCTGACTTTTGTTTTGACCACAAATTAGAGACTGCTTTGGTTTGCTCTCAGAAACACACGACAAATGGCCTTGTCCCAGGTCTGTTTGTGCTTTTGCCAACACCACTGCTGTCATTGTCAAGCCAAACATGACAATGAGTGACAGTTGATATGATAGCACAAACAGACTGGCACTAAGGATACACAAACCAACTGTCACATAAACACAGTCTAAATCAACCATTACCTGCATTGGAGAAATATACTAGCTAATAGAGATGAGTATTTTCAGTAGTTGTTAATGTAATGGATTGATAGGAGTAGCATCTGCAGATTTCTGGAATTGATTTATGTTGCTTCCGTGTTTGTTTGTCGTCGTTCATTCACGCTACACTGAGTGGTTGCTCCACTTTCACGGTCGTCTCAAAGTGTAACACTTTATTGTACTGAAACAGACTTTTAAGTGATTGAATTCATTACATGAACAGAATGCCGCCTGCTGGCCTCTCCCACACACCTCCACCTACATGGAGAACCAGCACTGAACACTGGGAGGAAAAAAATTAAGAAAAAGAGAGAGAGAGAATAACTCTAATCTGAACATCACGTTGCTGCCATTATAAGACAACTCTGCTTACAGCTAATGACAACAACACAAACAGAGGAGTCCTGTATGTAGGGGAGAGTGGGGTAAGTTACAACAAAGGGGTGAGTTGAACCAACCTTGTTTCTAGGAAACCATACACAAAATGAATGATTTCACCAAATATTTAATGGAGTCTGTGAAGGAAGAAACCACATGGAAAAAGTGGTAAGTAAGTTAGGTCCAAAAACTGATTTTCACCAAGTAAAATGAATGTATTGAGTTAGAGGTTTCATGATGCTTGTATCTAAACCAAAGTAGATCAATTTACGATTGTTCTATACATTAGTTGGGGTCTCTATAAGCTTCAATATGAGGTCCTAAACCTAGTATGAAAGTGCATCCTTGTATCCGTGTGGGCTAATATAGTCAAAATGTTTGCCTTGGGATAAATTGAGCCAATGGTTGAGCTGATGGCAAGTTGAGTAAATTGAAATGTTTTCTTCCCACGCATAATGCAAGGCGTTATCGCTGGGATATGAGGTAACAACAGGGTCTGGCCTATGTTAAAAGTGTTTAATAAAGTACAAAGTGTTTTTTAGGTGTTAAGCCTGTCACGATCGTCTAATGAGGGAGACCAAAGCGCAGCGCGTTGAGCGAACATGACTTTATTAAATTAAAGTACTCACTACAAAAAAACAACAAACAACGACGAATCGTGAAGTCCTCAGTTATAATGACTGACAAGGAACAAAAACCCACAACACTAAGGTGAACACTGACAGTTTAAATATGGCTCCCAATCAGAGATAACGAGCCGACAGCTGACACTCGTTACCACTGATTGGGAGTCACACGACCAAACAAGGAAACACAACCAAATGAACACACCCTGGCTCAAAATACACAGTCCCGGAGCCAGAGCGTGACAGTACCCCCCCCTAAAGGCGCGGACTCCGACCGCGCCTACACCCCAAATAGGGAAGGGCTGGGTGGGTATTGCTCCTCGGAGGCGGCTCCGGCTCCGGGCTTGACCACCACCCTACTACAATCCCCCCGTAGTGCCCCCAGTCCGATCTGACCCAGTTAGCTGGATCAGGACTGCCGACGCGCAACCCCTGGCTTGGCGCGTGAGGCAGGAATGGACCGGACCTGGCAGACGATACGCACCCTTTGCATGGTGCGTGGAGCCGGAACAGGCCTCACCAGGCTGAAGACTCGCATCCCTGGCTTGGTGCGAGTAGCAGGAATGGGCTGAATCCGGCTGACGACTCGCACCCTTGGCTTGGTGCGAGTAGCAGGAATGGGCTGAATCCGGCTGACGACTCGCACCCTTGACTTGGTGCGAGTGGCAGGAACAGGCTGAATCCGGCTGACGACTCGCACCCTTGTCTTGGTGCGGGGAGCAGGACTGAGCCGGACCGGGCTGACGACGCGCACCACTGACCTGGTGCGGGGAGCTTGGATGGGCCGGACTGGGCTGGCGACGCGCACCACAGACTTGGTGCGGAGAGCAGGAACGGGCCGGACAGGGCTGACGAAACGCACCATAGACTTGGTGCGGAGAGCAGGCACGGGCCTGACAGGGCTGGCGACGCGCACCACAGACTTGGCGCGGAGAGCAGGAACGGGCCGGACAGGGCTGACGACGCACACCACTGGCTTGGTGCGGGGAGCTTGGATGGGCCGGACTGTACTGGGGACACACACCACTGGCCCTACACCGGGATCTGGAACGGGCCGGACCGGACTGGCAACACACGCCAGTACCTCTCGCCGTGCCTCTACTTCCTCCATCCCCTCTTCGACCAGTGGCCCCCGTAACCCGGCGGCCTCCTCCGGCAACCCACTGGACCGCTCTATCGCGGCCTCCTGCTGGTCCGACGTCGTGAGCCCCCCCCTAAAAATTTTCTGGGGTTCTCTCCTCTTCGTGGACCAGGCCTCCATCGTTCTCGCCAGACTCTCACCCCACTGCTCCAAAGTCCAACCTCTCTCCTCTTCTCTTGGCTTGGCCCAGTCGAGACTCCTACTCAACTGCTCCCAAGTCCATCCTCTCTCTTCTTCACGCTGCTTGATCTGGTTAAGGTGGGTTTTTCTGTCACGATCGTCTAATGAGGGAGACCAAAGCGCAGCGCGTTGAGCGAACATGACTTTATTAAATTAAAGTACTCACTACAAAAAAACAACAAACAACGACGAATCGTGAAGTCCTCAGTTATAATGACTGACAAGGAACAAAAACCCACAACACTAAGGTGAACACTGACAGTTTAAATATGGCTCCCAATCAGAGATAACGAGCCGACAGCTGACACTCGTTACCACTGATTGGGAGTCACACGACCAAACAAGGAAACACAACCAAATGAACACACCCTGGCTCAAAATACACAGTCCCGGAGCCAGAGCGTGACAAAGCCTCTGTTAAAAGATGCTTAAAATGATTAAATCCAAAAAAGCGATTGTGATTGTGTTGAATTGTGTTTGGGAAATAAAGATAGTTATCGTAGTGGTAATATTTCATTCAGCACAGAAATTTGTAGGCGGCTCAACTTACCCCATATCCGTGGTAAGTTGTGCAAAGAGACCAAACGTTTTGGACAAGCTAGCTTTTCAAAACTGTAATGTTTACATAAATTCTGATTATTTCCAGGGATACACAACATCGTGAAATATATGTAGATATCTTTGTTAGAAAGAATACTATATTTCCCTTGACGGTGTGATGCTGAATGTAAAAAATGGCTCAACTTACCCCACGTCTATAGATGACTGTACTAGTCTTAAGTGCATTATCTTCCATTTGACTTCATAAACATAATGTTTTATAAAACGTTTAGCATGCTTCCATTGGGATTAGTAAAGCATGCGGCATTAAACCATTATTAGTCACATAATAAATATCTGGGTCTGTGTTTTCCCAACCACTACCCACATGGGACTAGAAACCATTTTAGTGTTTATACAGTTCAATTAGCAGAGCAAGATTGGAAATGAGCCCCCCCCCCCCAGAGGTGGACTGAATATATGTTGAGGAGCTGGGAGTGTCCACTGTAGCTGTGTGTGAGGTGTGAGTTGATGCCGAGTACAGGTCATCCACACACACACACACACACACACACACACACACAGCATGGAGTAGCTGTCTCTGTGCCAGATGGCTAATGAATCATTCAGAACACCCTCCCAGATCTATTATGAATCAGAGCTAAGTGTCACACACACTCTCTAACAGGGACAGCACAGATGGACAGCATGAGGAGAGGCAGGTGATGGGTGGAGGGCCTAGCTGGGGGGTGAGGGGAGTATGGAGGATGAGCTGGTCTGGCACATACAGTAGAGAGAGGGGTGAGGGGGCGAGGGGCGAGGAGTGGGGAAGGTGAGTTCGTCTGTGGTCTGAATGTATCATTCAGGCTGACACATACAGTGGAGAGGGGTCAGTAGTACAGTACAATGAGATGCAGTTTGGCATAGACCTTCTATCCAGCAAACCAGGAGCATTCCCAGAACATTAGCTAAGATTCCCATTAAGTTCTAGTTAGAGTTTTATCTAACATTAGGTTGATAACATATCCAAAACATTCAAAAACCAAATAATTTTTTTATGTGTAAAATGTTCTCCTAGCATTCACTAAAATGTTCCCAGAAAGCCAAAATTGGTTCTGTGAAAGTTCCCAGAACATTAATTAGGTTGTGGCAAATGTTCTCATAACACAAAAACTGTCCAGTCGTGCTGACCCCACAATGTTCAGTCGTGATGTCCCCACAATTTTCCCAGAACACATTTAGTCTGTTCTTTAAAGGTTGAGGGACAGTCGGGTGGGAACATTGTGAGGACATCACAAAAGATGAACTGAACTGTTGTGCAGATGATTATATAATGTTTATTTTAGGGTGCAAAAAACTTTCACCTGATGTTACAAGAACGTTCCCAGAACACATTTTTTATGTTATTTAAAAGCTCCCAGAACATTTCATTAGGTTGTGGGAACAGTGCGGGTACATTACAAGAGATAGGTTCCCAAAGCACAAAATATGTTCAGCTGTGATGACATTCATAAAATGTTCAAGTTAGGTTGCACAGGACATTCCCTTAATTTTCTTTAAAGGTTCCCAGAACATTTAATTAAGTTATGTGAGTTGTCTGGGATGTTGCAAGAATATTCTTGTCACATTCACATATTGTACTTAAGAGATTGCACACAACATTCCCACGATGTTCCACAATGTTCCACAATTTCCAAACAAGTCAGTTTTTATGACATTCATTGCATATTTGTTTTAGGTTTAACATCATATTCCATTGATGTTCACACAATATATATTTTAAATTGTCTTGGAGATCCTCCGAATATTTCAAGAACATTTAGAAAATGTTATATTTAAGTTTGACCTAATATTACCACAACATTCTTAGCATGTACATGTGTAGTTCCTTAATCAAGCAGATTATAATACATCCCTATGTTTCACTCCAGATTTAATGGCACTTCGCATTTGTGGATTGTATTGTAGGCCCACTACAAGGTGACACATGGCATTTAATTAAATTCATAGAACATTGTGATGGGATATCAGTCCTTGGCCGAAACAGGTAACCCTCATTGAGTCTTGTATTAATCCATGTCCTCATTAAAGGCATAGACCAAATGGCACAGTTCTAAGCAATCTTGTATCTATACCATTTCAAGCCAACCCCATGGCTATTTCATATAGAGCAGGGGTGTCAAAGTCAAATGGACGGAGGGCCAAATAAAAAATTTAGCTACAAGCCGAGGGCCGGACTGTTCGAATGTTCATTGAAAAATTTTTAAATGACGCATATAGTCTAGTGAACCTAATTGAACCTACTGAAAACCTAACAAATATATTCCAATATGATCAGATAAATAAAGCAATATTTTCTTATGGCTCTGTCAGTAATCTTTAATTTTCAACAGACACAAAAGACAAATTTCCTTTATATAAAAATCCCCATAACATGAACATTAAATGAAAGAAACCGGTATTCAAGGCACCATCAGTAGCCTATATTTTCTATTTTAGCAAAAGTGGGCTAAATTTACTTCAAAGAAAAAAACAATAATAGCAATTTTCTATCATCCACTCAACTGAAATATTTTTAAAATATAATTGGATTGAAATACAATAAAATAAAGTGCAAAAATCTATTAATCAAAAACAACACTTTGTTTAAGGAGAAGTAACATGCAGTGAAAACAAATATTAAACTTTAACTTTTAAACTTGAACTGAGTAAAAACTCTAAATATGTGATTGCACAGTAATGTTCACTTGTTTGAGGTTGAGGGTGATACTTGGTGGTGTCCCATCTTTTCCACAAGTTCATCAATGTTCGGGGTAAGGCTCTGAGCTGAGGAAATCCTCAGAATTGAGTGGAGGTGTTCAGCAGTAAGTCGACTTCTGTGTGATGTTTTGTTCAGGTTCATCAAAGAAAACAGTTGTTCACACAGGTATGTGCTGCCAAACATAGACAACGTTTGAGCAGCCTGGATGCGCAGCTGGGGCATTGTGTCGGGGAGGAAACGGGCGAACTCCGCAGCACCCACTGCCGCATATTTTGCCCTCAGTGCATCATTGCATTGGAGGTCAATCAACTCCATTTGGAGGTTTGGTGGTGAGCTTTCCACGTCAACAGCAAATGGGTTACCGAGCAGTTCCAACCTGCTTTTTTGTGCTTCAAAGTCAGCAAATCGGCGTCGAAAGTCAGCGGCAAGCATACCTATTTTATCAGCCAACTGTGCGCTCGGGAACGCACTGGTAGAGAGCTTCTCTTTCATGGTCTGGCAGCTGGGAAAGTGGCTCAAATTTTCTTTCCGCATCTGCGTCTCCCACAGAGTCAGTTTGGTTTTAAATGCCTTCACTGTACTGTACATATCAGAGATGACATGATCCCGACCCTGCAGCTGCAAGTTCATTGCATTCAGATGACTCGTAATGTCACACAGAAAAGCCATTTCACACAGAAACATTTCGTCTCGGAGTTGTGTTGTGTCTTTCCCTTTGCTGTCCAAGAACAGACAAATCTCCTCACGAAGCTCGAAACATCTTTGAAGCACCTTTCCCTGGCTTAGCCATCGCACCTCTGTGTGATAAGGCAAATCACCATGCTCCGTTTCTAACTCCGTCAGAAATGCCTTGAACTGGCGGTGATTCAAACCTTTGGCTCTGATAAAGTGAACTGTGCGCGTGATGATGCTCATTACATGCTCCATTTTCAAGGCTTTACCGCACAACGCTTCCTGGTGTATGATACAATGATAAGCTGTCAGCTCACCTGTCGCGTTTTCCTCTTGCATCTTTTCCCGTATCTTCGCCACCAGTCCGCTCCTGTGTCCACACATCGCAGGTGCTCCGTCGGTTGTCAAACCCACGAGTTTTTCCCAAGGCAGCTCCATCTCATTTACACATCTTGACACCTCTTCATACAAATCATGCCCCGTAGTTGTGCCATGCATAGGACGTAAAGCCAAAAACTCCTCTGTCACGCTTAGGCTGGAGTCCACTCCGCGGATGAAAATTGACAACTGGGCAATGTCAGAAATGTCGGTGCTCTCATCCACAGCCAAGGAATATGCAATGAAATCTTTTCCCTTTTTCACAAGCTGCTCTTTTAGATTGATGGACAACTGGTCTACTCTCTCGGCAATGGTGTTTCTGCTCAGACTCACATTTAAAAAGAGTTGCCTTTTTTCTGGGCAAACTTCGTCACAAACTTTAATCATGCAGTTTCTGATGAAATCCCCCTCCGTAAATGGCCGGGCTGATTTAGCGATCTCTTCTGCCAAAATAAAACTGGCCTTGACAGCAGCCTGGCCTTGTGATTTGGCTTTTTTGAACAGAGCCTGTCGAGATTTGAGGCCTCGTTTTAATTCCTCTGCCTTTTGTAGCCTTTGTTCCATGTCCATATTCTTGTTTTTGTCCGCGTGTTTCGTTTCATAATGTCGTCTCAGATTATACTCTTTCAGTACCGCCACACTTTCTCCACACAGAAGACACACAGGTTTTCCAGCTACCTCCGTGAACATATACTCCGACTCCCACCTTGTTTGAAACCCCCGGTTCTCAGTGTCCACCTTCCGTTTTGCCATTTTTGATGGGTATCTGAAAGTTAATTTTACTGTGATGCTGACGACTGCTGTGCCAATAAATATTGAAATGAAGCAGCCTACTGCTCGGTGCGTCACCGTTGCATTGTGGGAAATGTAGTATTGGTGCGTGTAAAAGATCTGCGGGCTGCCGGCTTGCTGCGGTCTGCGGGCCGGTTCTAATAATAAATCAAGATCATCCCAGGGGCCGTAAAAAACCTTCTCGCGGGCCGGATGTGGCCCGCGGGCCTTGACTCTGACATATGTGATATAGAGGGTTACCTACTGATCATAGCATTTTTGTGTTAGAGACTCCAGCTGATCTGAATCCCGAAGCTGTGGTCTTGGACTGATTAATGTAAATGTCAGTTTGATTTTGGCTTCTCAAACTAACTCTGACATATTGATAATTACTGAGACTTGATTAAAAAAAGTATGTGCCAGACTCTGATGTGTCTCTAAATGGATATAATGTTTATAGATCTGACAGAGCTGGCAGAGGTGGGGGTGTCACCATATTCCCCTCTGTTCACTCTCCCTCTACTTAGCTAAATTTAACTAAACTGATAACTAAAATCAACCCACCCAAACTTAAAACAGCCTGAAAAATCTACTATTTTCGATGTTATTCTGACAAACGCCCCTCATAAATTATATAGCTCTATAGCTCAGCATTCAACGACATAGTACCCTCCAAGCTCATCATTAAGCTCGGGGCCCTGGGTCTGAACGCCGCCCTGTGCAACTGGGTCCTGGACTTCCTGACATGCCGCCCCCAGGTGGTGAAGGTAGGAAACAACACCTCCACTTCGCTGATCCTCAACACAGGGTCCCCACAAGGGTGCGTGCTCAGCCCCCTCCTACTCCCTGTTCAAGCATGACTGCGTGGCCACGCACGCCTCCAACTCAATCATTAAGTTTGCAGACGACACAACAGTAGTAGGCCTGATAATCAACAATGATAAGACAGCTTACAGAGAGGAGGTGAAGGCCCTGGGAGTGTGCTGCCAGGAAAATAACCTCTCCCTCAATGTCGACAAAACAAACGAGCTGATCATGGACTTCAGGAAACAGCAGAGGAAGCACGCCCCTATCCACATCGACGGGACCGCTGTGGAGGAGGTGGAAAGCTTCAAGTTCCTCTGTGTACACATCACTGACGATCTGAAATGGTCCACCCACACAGACAGTGTGGTGAAGAAGGCACAACCTCAGGAGGCTGAAGAAATTTGGCTTGGCAGCTAAAAACCTACAACTTTTACAGATGCACAATTGAGAGCATCCTGTCGGGCTCTATCACCGCCTGGTACGGCAACTGCACCGCCCGCAACCAGGGCTCTCCAGAGGGTGGTGCGCATCACCGGGGGCAGACTACCTGCCCTCCAGGACACCTACAGCACCCGATGTCACAGGAAGGCCAAAAAGATCATCAAGGACAACAACCACCCGAGCCACTGCCTTTTCACCCCGCTATCATCCAGAAGGCGAGGTCAGTACAGGTGCATCAAAGCTGAGACCGAGAGACTGAAAAACTAATTTTAATGACTCCAACCTAAGTGTATGTAAACTTCCGACTTCAACTGTATATTGGGCAGCAGCCTCTAAGGTGCAGGGTTACGCAACCGGGTGGAAGCTGCCTAGTGATGGCTATTTAACAGTCTGATGGCCTTGAGATAGAAGATGTTTTTCAGTCACTCACTCCACAAATTTCTTGTTAACAAACTATAGTTTTGGCAAGTCAGTTAGGACATCTACTTTGTGCATGACACAAGTAATTCTTCCAACAATTGTTTACAGACAGATTATTTCACTTATAATTCACTGTATCACAATTCCAGTGGGTCAGAAGTTTACATACACTAAGTTGACTGTGCCTTTAAACAGCTTGGAAAATTCCAGAAAATGATGTCATGGCTTTAGAAGCTTCTGATAGGCTAATTGACATAATTTGAGTCAATTGGAGGTGTACCTGTGGATGTATTTCAAGGACTACCTTCAAACTCAGTGCCTCTTTGCTTGACATCATGGGAAAGTCAAAAGAAATAAGCCAAGACCTCAGAAAAAGATTTGTAGACCTCCACAAGTCTGGTTCATCCTTGGGAGCAATTTCCAAACGCCTGAAGGTACCACGTTCATCTGTACAAACAATAGTATGCAAATATAAACACCATGGGACTACTATTATTCTGACATTTCACATTCTTAAAATAAAGTGGTGATCCTAACTGACCTAAGACAGGGAATTTTTCCTAGGATTAAATGTCAGGAATTGTGAAAAACTGAGTTTAAATGTATTTGGCTAAGGTGTATGTAAACTTCCGACTTCAACTGTACATAGACTTGAAATCACTGGCCACTTTAATAATGGAACACTAGTAACTCTAATAATGTTTACATATTTTTGCTTTACTCATCTCATATGTATATACTGTATTCTATTCTACTGTATTTTAGTCTATACCACTCCGACATTGCTCATCCTAATATTTATAATATTGATATATTCCTCAATTCCATTCTTTTACTTTTAGGTTGTGTGTATTGTTGTGAATTGTTAGATATACTGCACTGTTGGAGCTAGAAACACAAGCATTTCGCTACACCCGCAATAACATCTGCTAAACATGTGTATGTGACAAATGTCATGACAGTCCTGTGTTAGGATCCAATGGCTCAGATCAGCTTGGCAATGGTTGACAGTAACCAGGCCTCTCTCACCCACAGAAGAGGGGAGGACAGAACTGATGTGGGGGTTTTTGACACCTCACACCCGGTGGTAAATTAGGCAGGAGGGGAATCTCTCTCCTTCTCTCCAGTATTGGCTATTGGAATGTCCCTTTGTCTCCAGAAGACTTTTGCCACCAAAACTCTAACGTCCAAAAAGTAAACACTGGAACAATATTTCTAAGATGAGAATGTGGGGAATGGTCAGTGGGGACCTAAAGAATAATCATGTCATGTTGTTTTATTATTTTGTGATGTCATTAAGAATGGTATTAAGAAAATATTGTAACTTAAAAAGTGTACACACTCTATCTGTCAAGTTTTTATCCAATACGTTGTGTATACAATATGGACAATTATGAGAGTATTTTTGTTAAGATAGGAATATGATTTTAGTTTTCTAACGAGATCATAGGTTTTGATGATGCTTTGCACCATTAAGTAGCCACGCCCTGAGTGAGCTCAGAGAGCGTGTCAGCCTGACGGAACGCCCTTTTAACCAGAGTGCATAAAAAGCCTTGGTAACGAAATTAACATTAGACCAGAAAGACGTGAGACGGTGGTCTACACATCTGAAAATGGTTGGAACGTTGAACCTCAACACGAGGTGAAGAAGATCAACTCCCCGGACATTGCCAGGCTGCAGCTATGCGTGTAAAGTGGCTCAAACTCTGACTAACCACACCAGGTGGGAAGAAGAAAGCTCCCCCCTCTTCTGAGTATCTGTTCTGAGGAAACATTCCAATACAAGTCAGGACAACTAAGAAGAAGGACATTGTTACCTCTTGTGGACAATCAGAGCCTTACACCCACAGGACAATCAGAGCCTTACAAGTGAGCTGAGCGAAGACCCAGCCAAAACCTCCTTTCCAAGAGGGGTTGGGTCAACAGAGATAGACAACGAACAAAGACATCCACACGTAAATACATTCATGATTTCTTACTCCAAACAGGCTTTGGTTCATGAGCAAAGTATTATGATTACTTTGAGGGTAGTTTCCAAATGTATCAACGATGCGTGTCTCTTTCTCTTTGTCACTCTCCCTCACTCGCTCTACCCCTCCCTCTTTTGGTAACCAAGCAGTTATGTTGTTGTTAGTCCACTAGGGACTTTTTCTCATGTATTAAGTGTGTATGTTTTTCTGTTATTATTTAGTTAGCTAGTAAATAAATAATTAAACCAGTTTGTGTAGTGCTGAATCATAAGTAAAGATGGGGTTCTTGCAGATCCAAAAAGTCTACGACCGCTCAGAATGAGACTGATAAGACGTAATGATTAATACGTTGACTGTTTTATTCATATTGATAGGTAAAGACCTTTAGAGTTTAATTCGGCAGATGGTAACTCTTCCGTGGTGCCCCAAATCCTAATTAGTTAATTGTTACATTATTAATTTAATCAAATAACAATTAAACATAGTTAGTTGATTCGATAAATAACAGTCATCAGATTAATTAAAGTCACATCACGACACAAATAAAATTTGATTTGATTTTGAATTGTCTAAAAGATTTCATAAAAGAAACTTGCTTGGACTAAGGCTAGATTGACTGATTCTTCCTGCGACTTGCATTCCTTCAGACATTTGAGAAATGTATGTCTTACTCTGTTTAGAAAAGCAAAGTAAACATACTTCTTGAATTGTGTATCTGAGAATGGTGGAAATCCAGCAAAATTCTGGAAAGTGGTCAAATCTTTGAGAAAAAACTCCACCCCCTCATTGCCCCAGCAGGTTGTGACAGCCTCTGGTCCCATAACAGACAGAAATGACATTTGTGGTGCTTCTACTAACCATTTTGCCTCAGCTGGCCATGTATTTGAAAAAATTGTTTCTGAAAATACCTCAAGCTACACTACATGACCAAAAGTATGTGGACACCTACTCGTCAAACATCTCATTCCAAAACCATGGGCATTAATATGGAGTTGGTCTCCCCTTTGCTGCTATAACAGCCTCCACACTTCTGGGAAGACTTTTCACTAGATGTTGGAACATTGCTGCAGGGACTTGCTTCCATTCAGCCACAAGAGCATTAGTGAGGTAGGGCAATGTTGGGCGATTAGGCCTGGCTCGCAGTCTGGGTTCCAATTCATCCCAAAGGTGTTTGATGGGGTTGAGGTCAGGGCTCTGTGCAGGCCAGTCATTCCACACCGATCTCGACAAACCATTTCTGTATGGACCTCGCTTTGTGCACATAAGCCAAAACATGGTGCCGTAGAAGATGGCTGCCGTTTTACAGCCCTCTAACCAATTGTACTATTATTTGTGTTTTTTCGCGTTATTTGTAATTTATTCTGTACATAATGTTTCTGCCATCGTCTCTTATAACCAAAAAGAGCTTCTGGATATCCGGACAATGATTACTCACCTCGCATTGGACGAAGATTTTTTCTTCAACGAGTCGGACGCGAAGGATATCCTACAGACACCCGACAAGACCCAAATCCCCGTCATTCGCAGGAGAAAGAGACAGAGATATCGTGGACATAGGTCGGGGTGCCTTGTAAGGATCCAATGGCGAGTGAGTAAACTGCCGCTTCCATCAATCCTATTAGCTAATGTTCAATCATTTGAAAATAAATTAGATGACCTACGATTACGGTTATCCTACCAACGAGACATTAAAAACTGTAATATCTTATGTTTCACCGAGTCGTGGCTGAACAACGACATGGACAACATAGAGCTGACGGGATATACGCTACATCGGCAGGATAGAACGTCTGACTCCGGTAAGACAAGGGGTGGCGGTCTGTGTATATTTGTAAACAACAGCTGGTGCACAAAATCAAATACTAAGGAAGTCTCGAGTATCTTATGATAAGTTGTAGACCACACTATTTACCAAGAGAGTTTTCATCAATATTTTTCATAGTTGTCTATTTACCACCACAAACCAATGCTGGCATTAAGATTGCACTTAACGAGCTGTATAAGGCCATAAGTAAACAGGAAAACGCTCATCCAGAGGCAGCGCTCCTAGTGGCCGGGGACTTTAATGCAGGGAAACTTAAATCCGTTCTACCTAATTTCTACCAGCATATTAAATGTGCAACCAGAGGAAATTAAAACTCTAGACCACCTTTACAAAGGGAAGCACAGCCGCGAGCTGCCAAGTGACACAAGCCTACCAGACGAGCTAAACCACTTCTATGCTCGCTTCGAGTCAAGCAACACTGAAGCATGCATGAGAGCACCAGCTGTACCAGATGACTATGTGATCACGCTCTCTGTAGCCGATGTGAGAAAGAGTTTTAAGCAGGTCAACATTTACAAGGCCGCAGGGCCAGACGGATTACCAGGACGTGTACTGGCAAGTGTCTTCACTGACATTTTCAACATGTCCCTGACTGAGTCTGTAATACCAACATGTTTCAAGCAGACCACCATAGTCCCCGTGCCCAAGACCACTAAGATAACCTGCCTAAATGACTACCGACCCGTAGCACTCACATATGTAGCCATGAAGTGCTTTGAAAGGCTGGTCATAGCTCACATCAACACCATTATCCCAGAAACCCTAGACCCACTCCAATTTGCATACCGCCCCAACAGATCCACAGATGATGCAATCTCTATTGCACTCCACACTGCCCTTTCCCACCTGGACAAGAGGAACACCTACGTGAGAATGCTTTTCATTGACTACAGCTCAGCGTTCAACACCATAGTGCCCTCAAAGCTCATCACTAAGCTAAGGATCCTGGGATTAAACACCTCCCTCTGCAACTGGATCCTGGACTTACTGACGGGCCGCCCCCAGGTGGTAAGGGTAGGTAACAACACATCTGCCACGCTGATCCTCAACACGGGGGCCCCTCAGGGGTGCGTGCTCAGTCCCCTCCTGTACTCCCTGTTCACCCATGACTGCATGGCCAGGCACGACTCCAACACCATCATTACGTTTGCCGACGACACAACAGTGGTAGGCCTGATCACCGACAACGATGAGACAGCCTATAGGGAGGAGGTCAGAGACCTGGCCATGTGGTGCCAGGATAACAACCTCTCCCTCAACATGACCAAGACAAAGGAGATTACTTTTTTCCTGTGGACTACAGGGAAAAAAAGAGGACTGAGCACGCCCCCATTCTCATCGACGGGGCTGTAGTGGAACAGGTTGAGAGCTTCAAGTTCCTTGGTGTCCACATCACCAACGAAATATCATGGTCCAAACACACCAAGACAGTCGTGAAGAGGGCACGACAAAGCCTATTCCCTCTCAGGAGACTGAAAAGATTTGGCATGGGTCCTCAGATCCTCAAAAAGTTCTACAGCTGCACCATCGAGAGCATCCTGACTGGTTGCATCACCGCCTGGTATGGCAACTGCTCGACCTCCGACCGCAAGGCACTACAGAGGGTAGTGCGTACAGCCCAGTACATCACTAGGGCCAAGCTTCCTGCCATCCAGGACCTCTATACCAGGCGGTGTCAGAGGAAGGCCCTCAAAATTGTCAAAGACTCCAGCCACCCTAGTCATAGACTGTACTCTCTGCTACCGCACGGCAAGCGATACTGGAGCACCAAGTCTAGGTCCAAAAGGCTTCTCAACAGCTTCTACCCCCAAGCCATAAGTCTCCTGAACAGCTAATCATGGCTACCTGGACTATTTGCACTTGATTGGAGTCCACCTGTGGTAAATTCAATTGATTGGACATGATTTGGAAAGGCACACACCTGTCTATGTAAGGTCCCACAGTTGACAGTGCATGTCAGAGCAAAAATCAAGCCATGAGGTCGAAGGAATTATCCATAGAGCTCAGAGACAGGATTGTGTCGAGGCACAGATCTGGGGAAGGGTACCAAAACCTTTCTGCAGCATTGAAGGTCCTCAAGAACACAGTGGCATCCATCATTCTTAAATGGAAGAAGTCTGGAACGACCAAGACTCTTCCTAGAGGTGGATGCCCGGCCGAACTGGTCAGGGAGGTGAACAAGAACCCGATGGACACCCTAACAGAGCTCCAGAGTTCCTCTGTGGAGATGGGAGAACCTTCCAGAAGGACAACCATCTCTGCAGCACTCCACCAATCAGGCCTTTATGGTAGAGTGGCCAGACGGAAGCCACTCCTCAGTAAAAGGCACATGACAGCCCGCTTGGAGTTTGCCAGAAGGCACCTAAAGGACTCAGACCATGAGAAACAAGATTCTCTGGTCTGATGAAACCAAGATTGAACTCTTTGGCCTGAATGCCAAGCTTTACATCTGGAGGAAACCTGGCACCATCCCTATGGTGAAACATGGGTGGCAGCATCATGCCATGTGGATGTTTTTCAGCGGCAGGGTCTGGGAGACTAGTCAGGATCCAGGGAAAGATGAACGTAGCAAAGTACAGAGAGATCCTTGATGAAAACCTGTTCCAGAACGCTCACGACCTCAGACTGGGGTGAAGGTTCACCTTCCAACAGGACAACGACCCTAAGCACACAGCCAAGACAACGTAGGAGTGGCTTCGGGACAAATCTCTGAATGTCCTTGAGTGGCCCAGCCAGAGCCCAGACTTGAACCCGATCTAACATCTCTGGAGAGACCTGAAAATAGCTGAGCAGTGACGCTCCCCATCCGACCGGACAGAGCTTGAGAGGATCTGCAGAGAAGAATGGGAGAAACTCCCCAAAAACAGGTGCCGTGCTTGTAGCATCATACCGAAGAAGACTCGAGGCTGTAATCGTTGCCAAAGTTGCTTCAACAAAGTTCTGAGTAAAGGGTCTGAATACTTATGTAAATGTAATATTTCAGTTTAATTTTTATACATTTGCAACCATTTCTAAAAACCTGTTTTTGCTTTGTCATTATGGGTTATTGTGTGTAGATTGATGAGGGGAAAAAACAATGTAATCCATTTTAGAATAAGGCTGTAACGTAACAAAATGTGGAAAAAGTCAAGGGGTCTGAATACTTTCTGAATGAAGGCTGAAAAAAATATAAATTTTTACCTGGAGATTTTCCTTATTGTACCTTAATTACTCAGTTTAGCACATGGGCTTGTGTGAATACTTAAAGAGATGGGTGGGACTAAGGCTTAAGAAGGTGTGAATGATGCTGAATGGGCATACTCAACAAAGAGCTGTCGAGCAATTGTGAAAATCTTTCAAGAGGATTTTCTGGTACTTGTCTCCAAGGTGGAATAACACATTTATCACATTTCAAATAAGCATAACTTTCCCATGTTTCCCCCAACTGCAATGTATGATATACCATTTGTATACAAAAAAGGATGTGATAAGTCTTGGAATATTGAACACTGTAAATGTGAACTGGAGAGACATGACACAACATCCCAAGAAAGCTGAGCAGACGAAACACAAACAACAGGGTACATTTTACTTAATTAAAGGAGTTCCAGTCTGCCGTGAAGCATTCATCCATGTATACGGGTAAGTCTCTAACATAAGCTTCAAGTACAGATATTATTTGTATCTCATTTTGTTATGAAGTCATTTGCATTACTAGTTAAAGTCTTCTGTTAGCTAGCTAATGTTAGCTGGCTGGCTAGCTAGCTAGCCAACCTTAAACCTAGCTGGCTAGTTGCTTGGTAGCTAATGCCAGCTAACGTTTTAAATCAATCTAATTTTGTCCGATACCCATTTGCATTCCTAGTTATACCCTAATGTTAGCTAGCTGGTTGGTTAGCTTTACTGCATAATTTAATGCATGGTGGCTGGCGATCTAAACCGTTTGTATTGCTAAACTGTATGAGTTGTGATTATGGTTCATGAACTTGTTTAGCTAGCTAGCATGCTACATGTCTAAACAAAAAGACTCCACTTAGCCAGATGATTACATGACCCATAAACTTAGCCAGGTGTATCTGGGGGTGATATGGCCATCTATTGTAGTTCATGAACATGTGAACAGGTCTAGACAATAGAGATCAATCCACTTAGCTAGATGTGTCTGGGGGGTGGTTTGGTTTGATTTGATATACACTACCAGTCAAATGTTTGGACACACCTACTCATTCAAGGATTTCTTTATTTTTTACATTGTAGAATAATAGAGAAGACATTAAAACCATGTAGTAACCAAAAAAGTGTTAAACAAATCAAAATATATTTCATATTTGAGATTCTTCAAATAGCCACCATTTGCCTTGATGACAGCTTTTCACACTCTTGGCATTCTCTCAACCAGCTTCATGAGGTAGTCATCTGGAATGCATTTCAATTAACAGGTGTGCCTTCTTAAAAGTTAATTTGTGGAATTTCTTTCCTTCTTAATGCATTTGAGCCAATCAGTTGTGTTGTGACAAGGTATACAGAAGATAGCCCTATTTGGCAAAATACCAAGTTCATATTATGGCAAGAACAGCTCAAATAAGCAAAGAGAAATGACAGTCCATCATTACTTTAAGACATGAAGGACAGTCAATACGGAACATTTCAAGAACTTTTAAAGTTTCTTCAAGTGCAGTCGCAAAAACCATCAAGCGCTATGATGAAACTGGCTCTCATGAGGACCGCCACAGGAATGAAAGACCCAGAGTTACCTCTGCTGCAGGGGATAAGTTAATAAGAGCTACCAGCCTCAGAAATTGCAGCCCAAATAAATGCTTCACAGAGTTCAAGTAACAGACACATCTCAACATCAACTGTTCAGAGGAGACTGCGTGAATCAGGCCTTCGTGGTCGAATTGCTGCAAAGAAACCACTACTAAAGGACACCAATAATAAGAAGAGACTTGCTTGTGCCAAGAAACACGAGCAATGGACATTAGACCGGTGGAAATGTGTCCTTTGGTCTGGAGTCCAAATTGGAGATTTTTGGTTTCAACCGCTGTGTCTTTGTGAGACGCTGTGTGGGTGAACGGATGATCTCTGCATGTGTATTTCCCACCGTAAAGCATAGCGGAGGAGGTGTTATGGTGTCGGGGTGCTTTGCTGGTGACACTGTCTGTGATTTATTTAGAATTCAAGGCACACTTAACCAGCATGGCTACCACAGCATTCTGCAGCGATACGCCATCCCATCTGGTTTGGGCTTAGTGGGACCGCAGAGTGAAGGAAAAGCAGCCAACAAGTGCTCAGCATATGTGGGAACTCCTTCAGGACTATTGGAAAAGCATTCCAGGTTTGGAAAGCTGTCATCAAATCAAAGGGTCGCTATTTGAAGAATCTCAAATATAAAATATATTTTGATTTGTTTAACACTTTTATGGTTAATACATGATTCCATATGTGTTATTTCATAGTGTTGATGTCTTCACTATTATTCTACAATGTAGAAAATAGTAAAAAATAAAGAAAAACCCTGGAATGAGTAGGTGTGTCCAAACTTTTGACTGGTACTGTATAGTGTGTTTACCAGAGACAATGTGAAGAACAACATGCTAGGATATAGGACAAGGACTAGATTAAGTATTTTTACCTGGAGTTTTCCTTATTGTTGGCTACTACTTTCACCACTTGTTTACTACACTACCTTAATCACTCAGTTTAGCACATGGCCTCACGTGAATACTTAAAGAAATGGTTGGGGCTAAGGCTTAAGATGGTGTCAACGATGCTGAATGGGCATACTCAAAAAAGAGCTCTCGAGCAAGTGTGAAAATCTTTCAAGGGGATTTTCTGGTACTTGTTTACAAGGTGAAATTATGTATCAAATTTCAAATCAGCATAACTTTCCCATGTTTTCCCCAACTGCAGTGTATGATTTATAATTTTGGAGCTCTGAGTCTGTACTTTTATAAAATGTGCAAAAAAGCCAATCTTGGAAAGGGTACATTAGACTCAATTGAGAAATGTAATCACATATAAAAATGTACATTATTATTTATATATTTTAACAAGTGGTAACTATCCCAACATTGGGATATGCATAGGCACTTGAAGAACTCAAACACTTGTGTAAGCCTCATTAAAGCTACAAAAGTAGTAGCGTTCAACCTTAACATGTGATAACAATACAACAGATTAACCCAAATTACATTTACTCTCACAGGTGACCAAAAATAACTATCTGAAAGCTACATCCAACTAAGCCACGCCTCCAGTCTTCTGATCCGCTGGGTCATATCTCAACAACCTAGATTCAATAACTCTGCATCAACAACCCAACCTTGCTCTTTTTAAAGAAAACAACCCAACTAAGTGACCCAATGCCTGCAGCCCATTAGTTGGGTCATCCATACAACCCAGCATTTTTTAGAGTATAGAGAAATGGAATAGTGATATGAGGGTTGCAATTTCAAATTCTTGGAGCTGGAAACCCCACCTCTGTATAGGTGCATTAACTGTAGCTATCCAGTGGTCCAGCTAATTCAGGATGCAGCAGCATGTCTGCTAACGAAGGCCAGGAGGAGAGCACACCTGTTAGTTTCAGAATTGATTTTAAAATTGATTTATTGCTTTTTAAAGCACTTCGTGGCCTTACACCCGAATACATGTCTGATATGCTTTTAACCCTCCTGTTGTCCTAGGGTCAAAATGACCCGCCACTGTGTTGAACCAACTTTATTTAATTTTTTTATTTTTTGGATCATTTGTGAGAAGGAGGCAGTGATACTTTCTTTAAAGTCTCACTGCCTCCTTCTCACAAATGATCCCCAAAATATAAAAATTAAATAAAGTTGGTTCAACACAGTGGCGGGTCATTTTGACCCTAGGACAACGGGAGGGTTAAGATATGTGCCTGGTCGGTCCCTCAGATCCTCTGCCACTGGCCTTTTAGTTGTTCCAAAGGCCAGAATAAAAACGTTTCTTGAGGCTGCCTCTGGAACAGCCTGACGGAAGATCTGAGGGCCTCAGAAACTGTATAAATGTTTAAGAAAGATCATAAGACACACCTTTTTAGCCAAGCTTTTACTTAGGGTGCTTTTAGTCATACTTAAAATAACAATGTATTTTATGCATTAGTATTTCATGTCCACTGCTACTTTATTATTGTTTTACTATTTTCATTTGTCTCTTTCAGATTTTTTAAAAATATTTTAAACTTTCTCACCTTTTATTATTCTCTTTTGTTAAGCACTTTGAAATGCAATCCCATGTAAGAAATGTATTCCATAAATAATGTTTGATTTGATACAGTACTAAAGCATAATTGGAATACCGACATACAGTGGGGAAAAAAAGTATTTAGTCAGCCACCAATTGTGCAAGTTCTCCCACTTAAAATGATGAGAGAGGCCTGTAATTTTCATCATAGGTACACGTCAACTATGACAGACAAAATGAGAAAAAGAAATCCAGAAAATCACATTGTAGGATTTGTTATGAATTTATTTGCAAATTATGGTGGAAAATAAGTATTTGGTCAATAACAAAAGTGTCTCAATACTTTGTTATATACCCTTTGTTGGCAATGACACAGGTCAAACGTTTTCTGTAAGTCTTCACAAGGTTTTCACACACTGTTGCTGGTATTTTGGCCCATTCCTCCATGCAGATCTCCTCTAGAGCAGTGATATTTTGGGGCTGTCGCTGGGCAACACGGACTTTCAACTCCCTCCAAAGATTTTCTATGGGGTTGAGATCTGGAGACTGGCTAGGCCACTCCAGGACCTTGAAATGCTTCTTACAAAGCCACTCCTTCGTTGCCCGGGCGGTGTGTTTGGGATCATTGTCATGCTGAAAGACCCAGCCACGTTTCATCTTCAATGCCCTTGCTGATGGAAGGAGGTTTTCAATCAAAATCTCACGATACATGGCCCCATTCATTCTTTCCTTTACACGTATCAGTCGTCCTGGTCCCTTTGCAGAAAAACAGCCCCAAAGCATGATGTTTCCACCCCCATGCTTCACAGTAGGTATGGTGTTGTTTGGATTCAACTCAGCATTCTTTGTCCTCCAAACACGACGAGTTGAGTTTTTACCAAAAAGTTATATTTTGGTTTCATCTGACCATATGACATTCTCCCAATCCTCTTCTGGATCATCCAAATGCACTCTAGCAAACTTCAGACGGGCCTGGAGCACTGCAGGATTTGAGTCCCTGGCGGCGTAGTGTGTTACTGATGGTAGGCTTTGTTACTTTGGTCCCAGCTCTCTGCAGGTCATTCACTAGGTCCTCCCGTGTGGTTCTGGGATTTTAGCTCACCGTTCTTGTGATCATTTTGACCCCACGGGGTGAGAACTTGCGTGGAGCCCCAGATCGAGGGAGATTATCAGAGGTCTTGTATGTCTTCCATTTCCTAATAATTGCTCCCACAGTTGATTTCTTCAAACCAAGCTGCTTACCTATTGCAGATTCAGTCTTCCCAGCCTGGTGCAGGTCTACAATTTTGTTTCTGGTGTCCTTTGACAGCTCTTTGGTCTTGGCCATAGTGGAGTTTGGAGTGTGACTGTTTGAGGTTGTGGACAGGTGTCTTTTATAATGATAACAAGTTCAAACAGGTGCCATTAATACAGGTAACGAGTGGAGGACAGAGGAGCCTCTTAAAGAAGAAGTTACAGGTCTGTGAGAGCCAGAAATCTTGCTTGTTTGTAGGTGACCAAATACTTATTTTCCACCATAATTTGCAAATAAATTCATTAAAAATCCTACAATGTGATTTTCTGGATTTTTTTTCTCTCAATTTGTGTGTCATAGTTGACGTGTACCTATGATGAAAATTACAGGCCTCTCTCATCTTTTTAAGTGGGAGAACTTGCACAATTGGTGGCTGACTAAATACTTTTCCCCCCCACTGTATGCAATAAAATTCATCTGGGATGTCTATGCTAATCAAAAATGGTACCAATCCACTAGTACCAAACGTGTTGCCGGGGGAGCTACTGTAATTGACCACGTTCAGAATCCCAGCAAATCAAATATTTTTTTTGGGGCACGATGGACTACTGCTGGATTTTTCTACACACTCTCCCCATCAAAATTAAGAATTCTTAATTGAGATCTGAGTCCCTGTAGATTAGGTTCCAGCGATTTCATTAATTTCAGATGAAATGAAAGCTGCTAGCTACTGGCCCACTGGCCTTGTTTCAATTCCCAGCTGGCCGCCGCCGTGACACGTGTTCTGTTTCTTTTAAGTCTGACTTACTTCCTAGCTGGCGGAGGGGAGGGGAGGGAAAGGGAGGAGAGGAGGTGAGGGGGGAGAGGGGGAAGATGCCTGCCAACAGAAAGTGTGTCAGATAAGTGCAGTAGAAAGCAGGTCATCAGTATTACAGGTTCCAGATGTGTCTGTGTGTGATTCCATGCTAGACAAAAGGAAGTGACACATTTGTTATATTTTGTTCAAGTGATTTGAATTGTAATAGGAGAGTTTGATTTTCAAACCACCCCAGGTGCAGTGACCTTTTAGAATATTTTCTGGGACACACGAGATCAGTCAAACTTCCTCAACTGATTAATTCTTCAATACTGCTCCTGGGGACCCACAGGGCGTGCAGGCTTTTGTTCCAGCCCTGTACTAACACACCTGATTTAATATTTTTCTAGTGAAATATTCGGTCAAATATTTATTTGATTGATTGACTAAATCAGTTGATTATCACTCACCAAGAATATACAGCATGTAGCATGCAATATACTGACCATGAGTAGCAGGAAATGACATGACATCTTCCATTTGAAATAGTGACACTTGTCAGGGGATGAAGCATTGAAATTAAACAGCTCTGATTCACCCAGGTCCTGACCTGACCTCCACAGGCACATTGCATTTACAACTCTCTCTCTCTCTCACACACACACACACACACTTTTTTGACCAGCCAGCAGGAGAGCTACTTTACAATAAAGGGCCAGCTCTGTGGTACAGATCGATCATCCACCTTTTTCTTTCCAACAAGAACAGCATGGATGTTCTGTCTTCAACTCCATATCGCCTCAGAAAAAAAGGATGTACTCTATGAAATGCCACACCTCAGACTGTGTCTGTCCTCAAAACACTTGAATCCAGAGACTGTACGGACATGGAGTGGTCTGTCTGCCCTGCAGTGACCCCCCTGATGACCCTGATAAAAGGGGGGGAATTCCGACCCGAGTTAAGCATGACTAAATGGAGCGTAAAATTCCCTTTTTATGCACTTTTCTCTCTACGCATATTATGACCTTGAACTTAAGGATGAGAATAGCATGCTAGTCACCCACTATTCGTTTGGGGTGGAGATCATAGAAATGAAGTCTACAGATACGTCTACAGATACGCCGTATTCTGACCTCTGACCTCTACTTTATTTTCTCCGATAGAAATAACACCATTCTCCATGCACTGTAATTTACAAATTGATAACAGCTATTGACAAGAGCTAGGTAAATGAGTAAGCTGTTTGGATAAGGAGATTGTAAATATAAATGACAATTGTTTTTTATCTATTTTACCTCATGATAGCTGGAGACAAATGTGAAACCAGTAATACGGCAGCAAACTGAAGCATATCAACATATCACCATTTCCACAGTGAAGTTTATGAAATGCTGGCCTTTTAACTTGCAGGGATAAAATTTGACACCCAAGCTATATGCTTCTGTAGCCATGCGCAAATGACAGTATAGTGCCAAACCTACAGTGTTGATTTATGATTTCTAGAATGTTTTAATTATATGGCCTTTTCACAGTATTTTTTTAAACAATTTGCATCATGTTAAATATTAGCCACTGTCAGTAGCCACCGTCACTTATACCCACATACATTTATACCTGTCACTTAAGTGTTAGTTTAGTTACATTCTATATCATTCCATTATATCGTTAGTTTACCTTTCTTTCCTCTTGTCACGTTTGTGTGGTTGTTCCTGAGTATTGCTAGCAATAGTGGATCATATTAGTCTAACGTATTACAAGTTGTGCAATAATTTGGAACATTTACATTACATTTACATTTTAGTCATTTAGCAAACGCTCTTATCCAGAACGACTTACAGTTAGTGAGTGCATACATTATTTTATTTTTCAAATAGGAACATGTAGCCTATTTGAATCATTATGGAACGCAGACCATACTTAAACCTGGACACTGGCGCATGGTTCACGGCGACTGGACCGTTGTCATTACAGTTCCATGATTAGTGAGGATTATTAGGGTATATTTATAGGACTACTGTTCAACCCCTACACTTTTCTCACCTTCCAATATTTAATGGATTGAACAATTAAATATGGCAACTTTCAGGATGATTCAAAACACCATTTTTTATTCACCAATATATTTTGTGCGTAAAGGCTCTCCAAACCAGTTTTTTTATTGTTCAGAAATACTTACCTAACCCTAAATAATATACAAGATCAGAGTATTTTTAAATCTATCAATTGGTGCTGAAAAGGAGACGAATGTGTGTGTATACATGGCTTTCTTTAATTGATCCCTAATATTCTGAACCGTTCTCTCCATATATTCTAGTGCAGTGGTCACCAACCGGTCGATCGCATTTCTGTAAAAAAAACAACGATAAAGCCTTGCGTTCCTATATTTGTATTAGTTTCGCACTGTTGGTGGTACTGTAGGTGCACTTGATTCAGCAGCCCTACCACCAGGAAGGCAAAGTGTTCCCATTTTGAACCATTTCATGTGTCTGAAGGTAGAACTCCGCCTCCCCGGCAGGCCTAGAGAGCAAATTTAGTTCGCCTATAGGCCTACCGCTGGCCAATTAGATAACTCAGATCACCTTGTCTGCACAGTTTCCTCGTGGCGCAGTGGTCTAAGGCACTGCATCGCAGTGCTAACTGTGCCACTAGAGATCCTGGTTCGATTCCAGGCTCTGTCGCAGCCGGCCGCGACCGGGAGACTCATGGGCGGCGCACAATTGGCCCAGCGTTATCCAGGGTAGGGGAGGGAATGGCCGGCAGAGATGTAGCTCAGTTGATAGAGCATGGCGTTTGCAACGCCAGGGTTGTGGGTTCGATTCCCACGGGGGGCCAGTATAAAAAAATGTATTCACTAACTGTAAGTCGCTCTGGATAAGAGCGTCTGCTAAATGACTAAAATGTAATGTAATGTAAAAAGAAGCCTCGAACGCACAGCAAAGTTGATACTGTGAGATTTCAAAACGTTTAAAACCATGACTAGAAAGAGACTCAACGAATACAGCAAAGAGCTGCTGTTTTTATGAGTAAGTTATTCTAGTTGTTATCAACAGTTTTATAAGCCATACAATGTCTGTTCTCCCTTCGTCCACTCATGCTACAACCAGCACTGCAGCTGCAATGAATGAGTATAGCAAAGTGTTTCGATAAGCTTGCGTTGTTATTATTAGCAGCTTGTGTCTTTTTTATATAGAGGAATATTTCACTTTCTCTGGTCATAAGAGTAACAACATAAATTGGTGCATGAGGCAGAAATAATGCAGTGCAACTTGAGTTTCGCCATCAGCTGAAAGACTGTCCCCTTTTCTCAGTGGAGGGAGGGAGAGAGGAGGGACGGTGAGTCGAGTGAGCGGCAGCCTCACCGCTGCTCCCTCCCTCCCCTCATACTGACCATGAGATGCAGGCCATCAGTCCAGTAAAAAATATTATGCTCACTCAGCTGTGGCTCACAAGTAATGCAACAAATGATCTATTGCCAGTGTGATCGTATATTCTACCTACATTTCAAAATGGTCTGAGAAGAACAACATTGGCAGGGCAATTCAAGCATAGCTAATATACAGTGATAATGAATTGGGCATATAGCCTACTGCACAAACCTCGTTGCTACAGAACTGCTACAGAACTGTTTATTGGTTAATGTTGCATAGGCTTACATTTTTTAAGTCATGTTTTTAAAAGATCTGTGCAGTAGATCTCAGCATACATTTTCAAATTAAAGGTGCACCAATTTTAAAGGGATGGCTTTAGATAAATGTACTGAAAACCCTATTGAATGAAAACTCCATGAGAAATTCTGTTCGCCAGCAAGTGGGAGGGATATCAGCGGTTGTATTACATTTATTCAGCGCACGCAAGGGACACACGCCTGCAAAGCCCGTTACGCACCTGCATAAGGTAAGTCTGAATACCAACTACTGAGAAGTGCGAAGGAAAGACGTACATTTACTAAGACTGAATCGGGGCCCAAAATGAATAAGATATATTTTGCATCTACAGTAGAGCCTCTGTTATGGATTCTTCCAGTGATGGGCAACTATTCTTCCAACACTAAATGGTGATAGAACAGCTGTTGAGATTGACCTGTTGCCATGTTCTCACAATGTTAGATATTAATGTTCTAGATACATTTCATGAGAACGTTGCAAGAACATTCCTGTGTCCAGTTTTCGAAGGGTTGGGACAATATTCCATCAAAGTCACATCAAACATACACAGAACATGGTTGCCATGTTCTCAGAATGTAAAAATGTCAATGAAATGTTGCAAGAACATTTCTGTGTATCAGTTGTCAGGACGACACCTGATGGTCCCAAAGATACGTTGTCACAAAAAAAATAGTAATTACACATTATGTCTTGTTACTGTTGCCAAGCCCATTAAGGCCCATTATGGTGACCGTATTACCACCACATCGGCAGTCACGAGTCATGATGGCAGTCAAATTCCACGAGACCGTTTAGTCACGGTAATTAGGCTTCTCCAAGCTCTGATGCTGCTGATGGTCATTAGTAGCCTACTAAACGTGCTAACTGCCTGGTACTCAGCACTCTATTGTCCCTCTAATCACTCTGACATCAATGCAAATGTGATCGTAAAATCTAATCAAACACTTCATGAGAGCCCATGAGCTCATGTTGCGCAACATTTCTATAGGCTATGCAATTGCGTAAGAAAACAGAGTGATGGCCTCTATTAAAAATGGGAGGATCCCATCATCTTTCTATAGGATAGACCTACTAATGATCTTCCCCAAACTTGAAAATCACGCGCTGTGTATGTATGCCAGTTAGGCTCTACACCCATTGTAAAGCAGATTAATGTGCTTAATTTTAACAAGTTATTTGGCCACTTTAGTTGTGATACAAACCTTATCAAAACATATAGGTCTATGGGCTACATGAGGTGTGCAGCAATGATTAGAAAAAGTCGCAAAAAAAAGACATTGTTTCTTGCCTTAAGCTAGGCATCATTCACAAGTGATAACATATAATTCACAAGCGATAGGCTAATATTGTCACCCATCAGACTATTCTTGATTTAGTCTTGTCTTTACATATACTAAATCATATACACTGCCAGTCAAAAGTTTGGACACACCTACTCATTCAAGGGTTTTTCTTTATTTTTACCAAGTTTTACATTGTAGAATAATAGTGAAGACATCAAAACGATTAAATAACACATGGAATCATGTAGTAACCAAAAAAGTGTTAAACAAATAAAAATATTTTTCATATTTGAGATTCTTCAAATAGCCACCCTTTGCATTGATGACAGCTTTGCACACTCTTGGCATTCTCTCAACCAGCTTCATGAGGTAGTCACCTGGAATGCATTTCAATTAACAGGTGTGCCTTTTTAAAAGTTAATTTGTGGAATTTCTTTACTTCTTAATGCGTTTGAGCCAATCAGTTGTGTTGTGACAACGTAGGTGGGGTATACAGAAGGTAGCCCTATTTGGAAAAAGAGCAAGTCCATATTATGGCAAGAACAGCTCAAATAAGCAAAGAGAAACGACAGTCCATTACTTCAAGACATGAAGGTCAGTCAATAGGAACATTTCAAGAACTTTGAAAGTTTCTTCAAGTGCAGTCGCAAAAACCATCAAGCGCTATGATGAAACTGGCTCTCATGAGGACCGCCACAAGAAATGGAAGACCCAGAGTTACCTCTGCTGCAGAGGATAAGCCCAAATAAATGCTTCACAGAGTTCAAGTCACATCTCAACATCAACTGTTCAGAGGAGACTGTGTGAATCAGGCCTTCATGGTCGAATTGCTGCAAAGTAACCACTACTAAAGGACACCAATAATAATAAGAGACCTGCTTGGGCCAAGAAACACGAGCAATGGATATTAGACAGGTGGAAATGTGTCCTTTGGTCTGGATTCCAAATGTGAGATTTTCGGTTCCAACCGCTGTGTCTTTGTGAGACGCGGTGTGGGTGAACGGATGATCTCTGCATGTGTAGTTCCCACCGTAAAGAATGGAGGAGGAGGTGTGGGGGTGCTTTGCTGGTGACACTGTCTGTGATTTACTTAGAATTCAAGGCACACTTAACCAGCATGGCTACCACAGCATTCTGCAGCGATACGTCATCCCATCTGGTTTGGGCTTAGCGGGACTATCATTTGTTTTTCAAAAGGACAATGACCCAACATATGTCCAGGCTGTGTAAGGGCTATTTTACCAAGAAGGAGAGTGATGGAGTGCTGCATCAGATGACCTGGCCTCCACAATCCCCCGACCTCAACCCAATTGGGATAGTTTGGGATGAGTCAGACCGCAGAGTGAAGGAAAAGCAGACAACAAGTGCTCAGCATAAATGGGAACTCCTTCAAGACTGTTGGAAAAGCATTCCATGTGAAGCTGGTTGAGAGAATGCCAAGAGTGTGCAAAGCTGTCATCAAGGCAAAGGGTGGCTATTTGAAGAATTTCACATCTCAAACACTTTTTTGGTTACTACATGATTCCATATGTGTTATTTCATAGTTTTGATGTCTTCACTATTATTCTAAAATGAAGAAAATAGTAAAAAATTAAGAAAAACCTTTGAATGAGTAGGTGTGTCCAAACCTTTGACTGGTAGTGTATGTGGGAAATTTGTTTTGATTGAGAATGGACCATTATTGTGCACCTGTCTCGAAACAGAGGCAGAGGAAAAAATACATGTCATCTATGCACTTAAATAGTGAATGGAGGACGCTTTTACCATGGTTCATTTTCATGCCCGCCAGGTAGGCTATACTCCTGTTGTAAAGAGAAGCAATTAAATAAATAAGTTGGAAAGTTGAGAAATAAATATAGTAAGCCTATCCTATAGAAAGCTGATGGGATCCTCCCATTTTTAATAGAGGCCATCACTCTGTTTTCTCACACAATTGCATCGTCTATAGATATGTTGCACAACATGAGCTCATGGGCTCTCATGAAGTGTTTGATTAGATTTTTGATTACATTTGCATTGATGTCAGTGATTAGAGGGACAATAGAGTGCTGAGTACCAGGCAGTTAGCAAGTTTGGTAGACTACTAATGGCCATCAGCAGCATCAGAGCTTGGAGAAGGCTAACAGTCACGTGAAATTTGACTGCCTTCATGACTCGTGACCGCCGGTGTGGCGGTAATACGGTCACCACAACAGCCCTACTTGGGAATGACGCCCAGCTTGTGTGCAGTAAGGCAAGAAACTCATTTTTTTTGCTACTTTTTCAAATCATAGTCGCACACCTCATGTATTCTAGCCCATAGGCCTATATGTTTTGATACGGTTTGAATCACAACTAAAGTGGCCAAATAACTTCTTAAAATTAAGCACATTAATCTGCTTTACAATAGGTGTAGAGCTTAACTGGCAGCACATGAGTTTCATGTTTGGGGAAGATAATTTTCACCATAACAATGCACCTTCATAATAAAAGCATTACATGCATAATCACATTTGTGGTCACTTTTGATAATGGTGTTTTCCCTCTAATGGAACATTCACGCTTATAGCCTACTGCTGTGTGCGCATTGCTGCGCTTATAATGTTAAGAAATAGCCTAATCGTTTATCATTATTTTAAGCTAAACACTCTGATCTGTTGCGTCAGCCTCATTGCGTAAAAAGGTTTTTTGATGCTACTGGTTGTATTAATTTGGGATCTATCGCATCCCACAACTGTCCCAGACTATGTTTGGAATCTTTTTTTCTCGCACAGAATAGGTCAACTTTTGTACTATGGGGGATAGTAGATTGACATAGGCTAGTGGTTTTGCTGTTCGTTAGGCCTACTCATCTTGTTGTCTGACGAAAAGTAAATGTGGACAGTTCTTCCAATATCTTCAATATGTGCCTCTGAATTGGATAAGGATGCGCGCAGTTGCGTCCCCAATGTGTCTCTCTTCACTTGTAGTCACACCCGGTCACGTAACGGAGAGCCATGTGAGTGAGAGGTGCTTCGAGCACGCAGCCGGGAGAAGGGAATTATAATTATTATATTCATCCCAAGGGCCACTGGCCGCAAAAAGCATGGATTGTTTTAGGGGGCATTACGGCCACACAAAGGGGATGCCGCCGGGAAATTCTAGACATTATCAAGTGCTTGTCAAATTGAGAATGAGAGACTGATGAAGTGTGTACAGCCTGCGCAAAAAAAACAAAGCAGAGCTCATGCCTTTCATGCAACTTTTTTCAAATCATCATTAGAGTCGCATCATGCAGCCTTAGAATGTATACAAAATCAAAACATATATCCCAACGTTTGTATCACAACTACAGTTACATAAATAACTCTAAATTAAGCATATAGGAGTACCTGTTTCTTTGTTAACCGCTCAACACAGAATAACCACATGTGCGCACTCCCTCAAATCGTTTGGAGAAAATATCCTTTCTATCTTATTCAGCCATGTTCAATTGTATTCTTCATACTATAAAATAATATAAAATAATGCCACAGAATTCTAAGCAAATCTTGTCTGCTAAATTAACTAGTGTAGCCCACAGCCATATGGCATAGCCAGATCAGGGCCTTACATAAGGACAACTCAGAGTATGCTATTCTGTTCTTCTGAAATAGACTACATTTTATTCATATCATGTTTCTTTAGAGCTTTTGTGATGGTGTATGTTATATTAAATGAATTTATTAGATGTTTTAAAATGTAGATGTTCCAAGATCTGCATCAGTGGATGGTAGGCTATGTGTGGATGCCAGGAGATTCTAAAATTAATTAACGGTCAATTACCGTGAGACCGGCAGTTATTTGCTTGACAATCACTGGCTGACGAAATGTAATGACCGCCACAGCCCTACTCACACACACTGCTTTTAACATATTGTTTTCAACTTACATATTTTATACACTTTGACATCCATGATTGCACTGTGCATGTTCATTTACAGTAATTATTATTCAACATGTCCTCACCTGGGATTTAAACTCACAACCTCTTGGTTCATGGCATTTGTATTTATTATGGATCCCCATTAGCTGCTGCCAAGGCAGCAGCTATTCTTCCTGGGGTTCAGCAAAATTAAGGCAGTTATACTTTTTAAAAACATTACAATACACAGATTTCACAACATATTAAGTGTGTGCCCTCAGGCCCCTACTCTACTACCACATATCTACAACACAAATTCCATGTGTACGTGTGTGTATAGTGTGTCTGTTATTGTGTGTTTGTGTGCATGTGCATGTGTCTGTGCCTATGTTTGTGTTGCTTCACAGTCCCCTTAATTCCATAAGATGTATATTTATCTGTTTTTTAAATCAAATTTTACTGCTTGTATGAGTTACTTGATGTGGAATAGAGTTCCATGTAGTCATGGCTCTATGTAGTACTGTGCGCCTCCCATAGTCTCAGGTGGCATGTCTTGTGGGGTATGCATGGGTAATTGCGACAAAGCTGTGTGCCAGTAGTTCAAACAGACAGCTCGGTGCATTCAACATGTCAATACTTCTCACAAATACAAGTAGTGATGAAGTCAATCTCTCCTTCACTTTGAGCCAGGAGAGATTGACATGCATTTTAATGTTAGCTCTCTGTGTACATCCAAGGGCCAGCCGTCCTGCCCTGTTCTGAGCCAATTGCAATTTTCCTTAGTCCCTCTTTGTGGCACTTGACCACACGACTGAACTGTAGTCCAGGCGCGACAAAACTAGGGCCTGTAGGACCTGCCTTGTTAATAGTGCTGTTAAGAATGCAGAGTAGCGCTTTATTATGGACAGACTTCTCCCCATCCTAGCTACTGTTGTATCAATATGTTTTGACCATGACAGTTTAAAATCCAGGGTTACTCCAAGCAATTTAGTCTCCTAAACTTGCTCAATTACCACATTATTCATTACAATATTTAGTTGAGGTTTAGGATTTAGTGAATGATCTTCCTGCTACTCCACCATGTCTGTGTCAGTTATCAGTTAAATTGACTATTCTCTCATCATTGATTTGACTTATTTCAATATTAACCTTCAACTATACTAGCCCAATAAGCACATGCCCTAGAGCTATCCCTTATTGGGACAGTGGTTAGGGTGTTTGTCATTGGTGCTGATGACCTGGGTTCGAGACCTGCTAGGAGAAATACCCTACTCTCACATTCTTAGCAATATATGATATTGCAATTTTGGATTGTATTCATCAGACTTGTTTATATGGACATAATGTGTATATATTTCTCCTCTTTCACATATTTCTGGAACTTTGACTACCTCTTTCACACATTTCTTTGGCCAAAGTTCCAGAAATGCGTCAAATCAAAAAGGTAAAAAAAGTATTTTTAAGCTTTGAGACAATTGAGACATGGATTGTGTATGTGTGGATTGTGTATGTGTGCCATTCAGAGGGTGAATGGGCAAGACAAAATATTTAAGTGCTTTTGAATGGGGTATGGTAGTAGGTGCCAGGCGCACCGGTTTGCAACGCTGTTGGGTTTTTCACGCTCAACAGTTTCCTGTGTGTATCAAGAATGGTCCACCACCCAAAGGACATCCAGCCAACTTGACACAACTGTGGGAAGCATTGGAGTCAACATGGGCCAGCATCCCTGTGGAATGCTTTCGACACCTTATAGAGGTGGGGCAGGTAGCTTAGTGGTTAAGAGCGTTGTGCCAGTACCCCAAAGGTCGCTGGTTCTAATCCCCGAGCCGATTAGGTGAAAAATCTGCCGATGTGCCCTTGAGCAAGGCACTTAACCCTAATTGCTCCTGTAAGTTGCTCTGGATAAGAGCGTCTGCTAAATGACTAAAATGTAAATGTAATAGAGTTCATGCACCAACAAATTGAGGCTGTTATGAGGGCAAAAGAGGGTGCAACTCAATATTAGGAAGGTGTTCCTAATGTTTTGTACACTCAGTGTATGTTAAAAGCACTGTTTGTGTGAGTATGTCTAACCTTGCCAACAGACAAAGAGCTATAAATGGATCAGGGGTTCACCAATCAGTGCTGTGATTATGAACTTTTTTTTCCTTCCATGAAACGTGTCTAAAACATGAATATCTTATGTTCTGAGAACATGGCAACCATGTTCTGTGTATGTTTGGTGGGACGTTGATGGAATATTCTCAGAATCCACAGAAAACTGGACACATTAGTGTTCTTGCAATGCTCTCATTTAACATTTCTAGAACATTAATATCTTAAGTTCTGAGAGCATGGTAACCACATTCTCAGTAAATTATATTTGACATTAAGGGAATGGACTCTTGGAAACATTCCTTGCAAATCACGGGAACATTCCTATGAAAACGTTATGACTCTTAAGGGAACGTTCTCTTAAGTTGTGGGAACGTTTGTTGTTAGCTGGGTTTTTATGTAAGTGCATTCAGTAAGAGAAAGTGGAGAGAGAAAGAGATAGATGTGGGCGTTGGGGTTGGCTTTGATGTCAATATGCCAACAGCTATATTCCCTGAATACTGTATGCTGTTTGCTGCTTCTCCCTCCACACAACAGAACTGACCCAATATGGATGTCAATAATATTGACTTAAAGCATTATGAATAAGTAAACATAAAGCATAAATTAACCCATTCCTGGGGGAAAAAAATAACGGTCTCTGTGTCTCTCTCTCTCTGTCTGCCTCTCTTTTTTTCTCTCTCTCCTTTTCTTGCATCAAATCTTCTTCAGGACTACATTTACAGGTCCTGGGGGCAAAACAGGTTTTCGACACGACAGCCAATCCACTTATCCACCCACCTATCTGCTGACCACACTGTGCAAGGGGAGCACACACTTTCCCTAGTTATGCATAAACACACGTTAGTTGTTACACATTTTCAGTTCGTAATGGTGAACAGCTATCTAACCAACACAAGTCATGACATGAGCAGGTATCCATGGCTACACTGTATCAAAGCAATTGAATAAGATTTCTTCACCAATTTACTGCTTACGGTATGTTTGTCAGACAATAATATAACATTAGGCATTACATTGCAGGACTGCATTGCATACAAATGACTATGTTTCATATGTCCAAGGTTTGGAACTATGGATCCATCCTCATATACAGTACATCTAAGTACAAACACTGACTGAAGCCCAACGCACACAATGTATAGTCATTACTGTAGCAGTCACTGCCTAACTGCCATAGACTAGATCCATATGGATCTGTTTGCAATAGAGTCCACAACAACAAACCACTGTGGACACCCACACAGCCATACCTTTGGAGGTCACAGAAAAGAGAGGGAAGAGGCCCATGCTGCCACTCACCCATTGAACTCAAAGAAAATGTTATAATTTAGGCCTTAAACCCAAAACATTGGCACAAAATAAACAAGTGATATTTGTGCAGGAGCTTATTTTCTTTGAACTATTAGTCCAAATTTCACACACATATGCAAAGCAATCCATATTTCACTAGTTGTAACTCACCCGCTGACCACCACGATGAAGTCCATGATATTCCATCCATTCCTCAGGTAGGAGCCTTTATGGAACACAAAGCCCAGGGCCACCAGCTTGATTCCAAACTCAAAGCAGAAGATCCCGATGAAGTAAGGCTCAGTACACTCCTGTAGAGGAAGAGACAACATGGATACAATAGGATATCAGAGGGCCAGGAGCCAAGATGGCACCCTAGTTACCCTACAGGTGTAGGATCTTAATTTGAGCCAGCAGGAAAATAATCCTCCAGCAACAGGAAATGTTAATTATTTTAGGGGTTAATACATTTTTCGTTAGGGCAAATCAAGTCTGAAATTTCAAAATGGAATTGCAAACTTTAGAAACCTTTAAAAAAATCAAACACACTACAACTTTGCATTTCCTCAGGAAAATTCTCAGCAACAAAAGAGTCATCAAATTAAGATCCTAAATCTGTATATAATGCCCTATGGACCCTGGTCAAAAGTAGTGCACAATTATACAATGAGTGTTCAAAACATTATGAACACCTGCTCTTTCTATGACATAGACTGACCAGGTGAATCTAGGTGAACGCTATGATCCCTTATTGATGTCACTTGTTAAATCCACTGTAGATGAAGGGGAGGAGAAAGGTTAAAGAATGCTTTTTAAGCATTGAGACAATTGAGACATGGATTGTGTATGTGTGCCATTCAAATGGTGAATGTGCAAGACAAAATATTTAAGTGCCTTTGAACAGGGTATGGTAGCAGGTGCCAGGCGCACCGGTTTGTGTCAAGAACTGCAATGCTGCTGAGTTTTTCACACTCAACAGTTTCCCGTGTGTATCAGGTATGGTCCACCACCCAAAGGACATCCAGCCAACTTGACACAACCGTGGGAAGGATTGGATTCAACATCGGCCAGCATCCCTGTGGAACGCTTTCGACACCTTGTAGAGTCCATGCCCCGACTAATTGAGGCTGTTCTGAGGGCAAAGGGGGGGAGGGGGAGTATACATTGTACACTCAATGTATATAATATATAGATTAACTATCTTCAAAGTAATGACTCAGAACGTCAGTTATTTTAGTGAATTAAATAATTAATGTTACATTTTACCACTTTAGACTGTACAAAACAATAAAAGAAAGGTAGCTAGCGCACTGCAATGTGAATAACTTGTTGGATTCATTCAGAACTTCTTGTTCTCACTTTCTGCCACAAGGCATTCTGGTACTTGCAGTTTTTTTTTTACCAATAGGCCTACAAAATAAACATTCTAATAGTTCTCAATCACATTAATTGCAATGCAATACAATGACTCTTGTAAATAACATCTGTAGATCATTCTTAATTAAATTAGCTGTGCCACATTTAACTCTGTAACCCATTTACTGTAAGTTACAACACTATGGTGAATAGGTGCCATTTGAGATGCTGCCTAAAAATGTAATATAAACCAATCAAGGCCTGTAGTCTCACCAGTCTTTTGGCCATGGGAGTCTTGTCCTCCCCAGGAAGATGTTGCTCCAGGGCCAGAACGATGCAGTTGGCCGTGATGGTCGCCAGGATCACCCACTCAAACGGTGTAAGGGCCACAAAGTTAAGGAAAGGGCTTTTTTACACTATCATATACAGTACACAACAATCATTTGACAAACACATGATAGTGATAATGCTATTTATATTGGTGTTGGGGGGAGGGGCATATCATTACAATGGAATCTATTATACTTCTATGGCTGTGGATGTTGGTCGTTCCAGTAAAATGAAAATTAGATGGATGGATTATCAGTTGATGGATGGATGGATGATGGAATGGTTGATATAGAGAATGGCATCGAAACAAAACAGTCCGAGATAATACAGTATCCATGGCAAAATTACAGTAACAGTTATCTGAGTGTGCTCAAAAGTCACTTTGACCTGACAGCCTCTTCCCACAGGACAACTCTTTGTGGGACCTGTTTTATGTGAAATGTGATACCCACAGATTTGCTGCTGCATCGCTGTGTGTGTGTGTGTGTGTGTGCATGTGTGTGTGTGTGTGTGTGTGTGTGTGTGTGTGTGTGTGGGTGTGTGTGTATGAGAGACTGTGTTTGTCTTGACTATGGTAAGAGGCGCCACATGGGACACTCTCTCCTTCATTATTCATTTCTAGCCTTGAGTGAAAATGGTGTCATTAACTCACTACGGTGGGATGTGGCGGGGGCCTCTGGGAGCTACTGTGAATGAGTCCACATCATGTCAGCACGACTCAAACTACTTAAAAATAGCCAATCCAGAGAACAAAATAATACTCCTCAACAAAATAATACTCTCCAGATTCATGACTCCCATTAGTCACTCACAGTCACTTGAATTAATATTCACCACCAACTACCAGACCTGGGCTCACAAAGTACAGTTTTCTTTCAAATACTTTAAGCGTTTGATTGAGCCTGCCTGGAAGTGCCAAGTGTATACGATTTGCACTTTGGGGAAAATTCTATTAGGTCCATTGCCTCATAAAAGCTCAATCAAGTGCAGAAAAAAAAACTATCTGGTCCTGAACACTCAGTCTCACAATTATACCTCCAACCCTCTGTGTTAAACTTGCCTTGACCACTCTGGTCCCACACCCACACAACAACTGGGATGATGGTTAGATAACAGCAAGCAGGAGAGTGACACAGTGTATGAGTATGATAATACTCAAAAGAGCAGTGAATTGCATTATGGAATCAATGCATTATCTGTATTGCTACAATGTAAAGCACAAGAAAGTATTGGTACAGATGTAGGATCTTAATTTGAGCCAGTTTCATACAGCAGGAAAGTAATCCTGCAGAAACAGGAAATGTGAATTATTATGTGGATTATAATTAATGGACAGTTTTGTAGGGGTTTATATGTTTTTCGTAAGATCAAGTCTGCAATTTCAAAGTGGAAATTACAAACTTCAGAAGCCTTTTTAAACCTCTATATATACACTACAAGTTTTAAATTTCCTGCATTGCAGGAAAGTTCTCCTGCAATTGGGTGATCAAATTAAAATCCTACACCTGTACGGCTATAAGAGTTATACTCTTAAGTACTAGCATTACACAACGAAGCAGTCTCTGTCTCTTTGGTGGATATTGATAGATAGCATAGAAAAGGCAACAAAAAAAACTAGTTTTGCTTAGTTAAGCAGATCACTGTAGTGGTGTAGTAGCCCTTCCTCAACTCTAAAAGTATCTGCAATGACCTACAAGGACAGATATTCATGTAGGAAAACGCATAAGTGAAAAGAATAATGCATTTGTCCTGACTCCTACTCATGTTTATATTCCATCATGCACCAAGGCAGCAAGAGATATGCCTACAACCTACACCCACAGTATGCAGAGCTGATCATCACATGCATGTTCTGTTAACTTCAGTGAGCACAGCCAGCTCACATTCACACAGCATTTTATAGCACAATAGGTAAATCTATGGGTTTGAGGGAGATGGATAAAGGTACAGAAGGTAGGCCAGCTATTTAAAATAGTTGTCATGAAAAATGGAAAAAATGATAGATTGACAGACTGACAAACAGACAGTAATATTGGACTAATAGACAAAGACAAATGTGCTGTACCTCATCAAATAACAGATTGCACAGGGCCTAATAACAGTCCAATCAAATCTGAACAACTACAGTGATGACTGAGGCCAGCCATTATATAACCTGCTAACCCAGTCAAGAATGTGAAGTCCAAACAACTAAATTCACTAAATTCCAATAGTGAAACATTTGTAGAATGGCGCACTAGATAAGTATGGCGCTTTCCATGGTGCTGAACTGCACTAAAGTCAATGTAGCTATAAGCAATACTTTTTGACAACGGAAAACTACTCTTAAGTGCTGTGATATTCAGGAGGTAAGCCTAACTTGTGAGTGAGAGTGAGTCTGTATAGTATAAGGAAGGATATGGCCATTCTATGATCCTCTTGGCAGTTTTCCGAATTAAATTGTCCTCGGCGAATATAAAGAGGGACCTGTTGACCGTGAGGCAGTTCTGCCGGTGGGGAATTGGGTTGTAAAGAGCCATTGTGCGCGCCCTCGCTGCTTTGGTTTGTTTCAGCGTCCCTGACCCTGTACCTGAAGCCGTGTCCCCGCCGTCCTCCCCGCGCTCCGGGTCCCCGGAGTCTCGGGAATCCATCGCCATCTGAACCTCGTCTCCAAACCGAGCCATTCTATGGAAGAAAAAACGAGGATGAGACTTGCTAAATGTTGTTTTCTTGTATATCAAAACAGATGAAAAAGCTAATGGGTTGAAATAGTAAAATATCCACTTTCAATCCATTGACAGCCTGAGACGACCTGTTGGAGCGCCAATATTACCCCCCAAAAAGTTACATGTAATGTCATTCCATGCTGAAGTAAACTACAAAAGGTAAAATTCGTGATGCGTTTTAATACAAATTCCATTATGTATAACGATTCGGTTACACGGATTGTAAAATCTCTCAATCTATAGCCTATCAATCATCCCCATCTGTCCGGGCGAGTGAAAAGTGATTGTCAGCCTCGCTCCAGGCAAGTTTCAACATAAGCACATCATTGGATCCACCGACTTTCTAAACATTATTAACTTGAGTTACGTACACTATAGAATGCATGTTTAGCCTAAACCAAGTTGATTTTCGTCTCCAACTACTTTAAGCATCTCCTCTCGTCCAGCCAAATTCGATATTGGTAACCTTCTGAAACGATTGGTATACTAAAACATTTTTGCATTCCTTTATCCGCTTATCAATCAGAAATGTAATTGTAGAGATAAACATTTGGCGCGATAATACTGGTTTGATAGGCGCACGCTTATCTTTCAATGTGATCACCTGCCTCTCTATGAAGCGCGAGCTCCCGCACGCTTGCGCAACCCCCTCCCACGTCTTTCAGTGTGGCAATTTTCAACATCCATCTGAATGAGAATTATCATGAGATAGAAAATCATATTTCCGTTTCCATGGCAATACATCTTTCAGCGTTCAAGGATATACGCTGACATTTTCTCAAAATTGTCACTTTCCAAAAATACACATGAACTATGCATTATATAAATCCATTATCCACACCATTTGCAGGTTCTTGTAAGTTCTACATTTATAGCAAGAAGCATAATTCATAAGGGGGTGGGTAGAAGGGCGGGGTGGAATCGCCTTTGAAATTTAAGGAACACATTAGTTATCCTATCTGTGAGCCTTATGTTATAGTAAAATACAGGTAGATACACATACTGTAGGCCTCTTTCTCTGCAATGCATTTCGAAACGTTTTCTGCAAAACATTAGGTGTGTCATTTGTACCACTAGGTGACAGTCATTGCATCAGTGAACACACCATCAACATGAACTGTAAAGGTTTCTATAGAACCACTAACATAACACTAGCCTCCCACTGGGCACCAACTGGTTAAATCAACGTTGTTAAGGTATTGTGATGTGGAATCTACATGGACAATACATTGGATTTGAAAAAAGTCATAAACTGTTGTTTTGAGGGTACATTTCTACCATAGGAATATGTCATCATGGTAACCAATTTTCATAATAGACAAATATTGTATTAAACAACATCATATCATCAAAGTAATATCAACTATAAGAAAAAAACCATAGGCCGGGAAGCACCTTCTACTGGAGAGTTGACCTATCTACAACTATGTCTTCCATCCAGGGTTTTAACCAGCCCTGCTTATCTTTGATATTTGTCACTGACTATAACCAATGTAATATAGTGAGAATGATTGTTGATAAATCTCCAATTAATAGATTCACTGTTGCTATCGAAGTCCAAAGGGTAGGCTCAACAGAGCAAATTAAATGTGCAGTGCCTTCGGAAAGTATTCAGACCCCTTGACTTTTTCCACTTCGTTAGGTTACAGCCTTATTCTAAAATTGATTAAATTGTTTTTTTATCCTCATCAATCTACACACAATACCCCACAATGACGAAGCAAAAACAGGTTTTTAGAAATGTTTGCTAATTTATAAAAATAAAAAAACTGAAAATATACATTTACATAAGTATTCTGACCCTTTACTCAGTACTTTGTTGAAGCACCTGTAATGAATACTCAGGGAGAAAAAGGTGTAGATTCACGCACAGAGCGCGGCAGGTGTTTATTTCACCTTCGCAGAAGGCAGGAATCGTGGTCACGATCAAGGATCTCTCTGTACTTTGCTCCATTCATCTTTCCCTTGATCCTGACTAGTCTCCCAGTCCCTGCCGCTGAAAAACATCCCCACAGCATGATGCTGCCACCACCATGCTTAACCGTAAGGATGGTGCCAGGTTTCCTCCATACGTGACGCTTGGCACTCAGGCCAAAGAGTTCAATCTTGAATTCATCAGATCAGATCATCTTATTTTTCATGGTCTGAGAGTCTTCAGGTGCCTTTTGGCAAACTCCAAGCGGGCTGTCATGTGCCTTTTACTGAGGAGTGGCTTCCGTCTGGCCATTCTACCATAAAGGCCTGATTGGTGGAGTGCGGCAGAGATGGTTGTCCTTCTGGAAGGTTCTCCCATCTCCACAGAGGAACTCCAGAGCTCTGTCAGAGTGACCATCGGGTTCTTGGTCACCTCCCTGACCAAGGCCCTTCTCCCCCGATTGCTCAGTTTGGCCGGGTGGCCAGCTCTAGGAAGAGTCTTGGTGGTTCCTGTCACGCCCTGACTAATGGGACTCTTGTATGTTGAGTCAGGGTGTGGAGATCTAGGTTATTATTTCTATGTTCTCATTCTAGGTTTTGTATTTCTATGTTTGGCCGGGTGTGATTCCCAATTAGAGGCAGCTGTCGCTCGTTGTCTCTGATTGGGGATCATACTTTAGTAGCCTGTTTGTTATCATTAGTTGTGGGATCTTGTTCCGTGTAGAGGCTTGTTTTGTGTTTAGCCTGAGGACTTCACGTTACGTTGTTTTGTTGTTTTTGTTCATGTGTTTATCTTTATAATAAACATGTATGCATTTCACGCAGCGCCTTGGTCTGACCCATCCTTCAACGTACGTGACAGAAGATCCCACCAAACACGGACCAAGCAGCGTGCCCAGGAGCAAACACCCTGGACACAGGTGGGGAAGATGTGGTCTTGGGAGGAGATATTTGCGGGGAAAGGACCATGGGCGAAGGTAGATGCCCAGGCAGGAGAGGAGCAACAGCAACACAGAGGGCGCCGGCCCAGGAGGAAGCCAGAGAGGCAGCCCCAAGAACCATTTTTAGGGGGGCTAAAGGGGTGGTCGGGGAGCGAGAGAGAAGAGCCCCGACCACTGCACCCGGTGGGTTTCCAGGTTGAGTCCCTACGACCATGGGAACAAGAGTGGGAACAGTTTTATACTGAGGAGTCGGAGGATGACGACGACGATGAGTTTCTGTTCCCTAACTCGTGGGGGCTCCCGGAGGAGTTCTCACTGGAGGAGAATTGCCGAGAGAGAGAGAAGGATCGGATCTGCAGGGTAAGAGAGGAGGCCACCACATTACGGGGGCTGATAGCGAGAATAGAGCGGGAGAGCTCCATTCAAGAGGAGGCACTGCAGGAGGCTCGTAGGGAGAAGGAGGAAGTAGATGCACGGAGAGAGGAGCTGGTTAGGCAACATAAGGAGCGTGGGTTAATTGAGGAACCCATGTATGCGGAGATACGCACTGCATCGCTAGTGCACATGCACAGCCCAGTGCGCTCTGTGCCAGCGCCCCGCATGTGTCGTGCGAAAGTGGGCAGCCAGCCAGGACGGGTTGTGCCGGCTCAACGCTCCTGGTCTCCAGTGCGCCTCCAAGGTCCAGTATATCCTGCTCCGGTTCTACGCACTGTGTCACCAGCGCACCTCACCAGTCCTGTACGGCCCGTACCTGCTCCTCGCACCAAGCCAGTGGTGTGTGTCCCCAGTCCGGCCCGGCCCGTTCCTGCTCCTCGCACCAAGCCAGTGGTGCGTGTCGCCAGCCAGGTACGACCCGTACCTGCTCCCCGCACCAAGCCAGTGGTGTGTGTCCCCAGTCCGGCCCGGCCCATTCCTGTTCCTCGCACCAGACCAGTGGTGCGTGTTCCCAGTCCGGCCCGGCCCGTTCCTGTTCCTCGCACCAGGCCAGTGGTGCGTGTTCCCAGTCCGGGACGGCCCGTGCCTGCTCCCCGCACCAAGCCAGTGGTGCGTGTCGCCAGTCCAGCCCGGCCTGTTCCTGCTCCTCGCACCAAGCCAGTGGTGCGTGTTCCTAGTCCGGTCTGGCCCGTGCCTGCTCCTCGCACCAGACCAGTGGTGCATGTGTCCAGTCCGGCACGGACCATGCCCGCTCCACCGGTGCCTGATCCAGCTCCGGTCAGTGGCTCCAATCCGGAGCCAGAGCAGTCCGCTCCACCGGTGCCCGGTCCAGCTCCAGTCAGCGGCTCCACTCCGGAGCCAGAGCGTCCGCTCCACCAGGGTCTAGTCCAGCTCCGGTCAGCAGCTCCACTCTGGAGCCAGAGCAGTCCGCTCCACCGGTGCACGGTCCAGCTCCGGTCAGCAGCTCCACTCCGGAGCCAGAGCAGTCCACTCCACCGGTGCCTAGTCCAGCTCCGGTCAGCGGCTCTAGTCCAGACCCAGACGTCAGCCCCTCTCCAGGTTCGGGGTCTCCCACACCAGGGCCCAGACAGGGCCGGACCGGACTAGGAACACGCACCACTGGCTTGGTGCGAGGAGCAGGAATGGGCCGGGCCGGACTGGCGACACGCACCACTGTCTTGGTGCGGGGAGCAGGCACGGGCCGTACCGGACTGGGAACACGCACCACTGGCCTGGTGCGAGGAACAGGAACGTGACAGTTCCAAACTTCTTCCATTTAAGAATGATGGAGGCCACTGTGTTCTTGGGGACCTTCAATGCTGCAGACATATTTTGGTACCCTTCACCAGATCTGTGCCTCGACACAATCCTGTCTCGGAGCTCTACGGACAATTCCATTCAAACCTCATGGCTTGGTTTTTGCTCTGATATGCACTGTCAACTGTGGGACCTTATATAGACAGGTGTGTGCCTTTCCAAACCATGTCCAATCAATTTAATTTACCACAGGTGGACTCCAATCAAGTTCTAGAAACATCTCAAGGATAGTCAATGGAAAATGATGCACCTGAGCTCCATTTCGAGTCTCATAGCAAAGGGTCTGAATATTTACGTAAATAAGGCTGTTAAAAACCTGTTTAGGCTTTGTCATCATGGGGTATTGTGTGTAGATTGCTGAGGATGTTATTTTATTTAATCAGTTTTAGAATAAGTAGTGTGTTACCAATTGTGTTCTTGGTGACTATGGTCCCTGCTGCCTTGGGATCATTGACAATATCCTCCTGTGTAGTTCTGGGCTGATTCCTCACCGTTCTCATGATCATTGCAACTCCACGAGGTGAGATCTTGCATGGAGCCCCAGGCCGAGGGAGATTGACAGTTATTTTCTGTTTCTTCCATTTGCGAATAATCGCACCAACTGTTGTCACCTTCTCACCAAGCTGCTTGCCGACGGTCTTGTAGCCCATTCCAGCCTTGTGTAGGTCTACAATCTTGTCCCTGACATCCTTGGACAGCTCTTTGGTCTTGGCCATGGTGGAGAGTTTGGAATCTGATTGATTGATTGCTTCTGTGGACAGGTCTCTTTTATACAGGTAACAAACTGAGATTAGGAGCACTCCCTTTAAGAGTGTGCTCCTAATCTCAGCTCGTTACCTGTATAAAAGACACCTGGGAGCCAGAAATCTTTCTGATTGAGAGGGGGTCAAATACTTATTTCCCTCATTAAAATGCAAATCAATTTATAAAATTTTTGACATGCGTTTTTCTGGATTTTGTTGTTGTTATTCTGTCTCTCACTGTTCAAATAAACCTACCATTAAAATTATAGACTGATCATTTCTTTGTCAGTGGGAAAACGTACAAAATCAGCAGGGGATCAAATCCTTTTTTCCCTCACTGTGTATATATATATATATATATATATATATATATATATATATATATATATATATATATATATTCATATATTTTTTTGTTGCCTGTTTTGCATGTTATTTTGGCATTAATATGTGTAACATATCAATTTGCAAACAATGTAAAGATAAATCTACGGGGAGAGCTCGAAAATTCAAGCCTCTTGGGTGCTGCCATAGAGTTACATTAGAATTGCCCATCCAAGAAGGCTCAAGGTCATTGGCCACAGATAAAATGACATCAAATCACGTTATATCTACCGTAGCTTTGATTGGACTGATTATGTCAACATCATACTTTCAAAATCTTAGCTAGCAAGCTAGCAGTCATCATCATGAATCAAGTCAACAATCTACTGGCAAATCCTTTTCAATCCTTGTCGTATGAAGTGAAATGATGAAGAGAAATTATAGATAAAAAGTATCGGTGCTCATCGGCCATTGGACATAAACATTACACAACATGTTGGAAATCACAAATTCAATAATGAGTGGTTTGGAAGGAATCAGTGGCTAACTGCAAGCATTGCAAAGCAATCACTAGCCAGCTATTCAGTGGAGTGTGTGTGTGGTCCAAGTCTGGGTTTAAGGGACTATTTTCCAAGCTTAAAAGGATAAACATTCAACATTGGCTATGCTGTCAATCCAGCATTCCTTCTGCCACATTCAAAACAACTGAAAACTTGTAACTGGAAAATCTCAGACTTCTGTGACTTCAAGACAACTGGGAACTCTGAAAAGAACTAGCTCCGACTGGGAAAATACGTTTTGAATGGTCATCCAACTCGGAATTCCAAGTCGGAAATTCGGGCCTCTATCTAGAGCTGCAACCTGAAGATCACTGATGTCGTGATTCAACCTTGTTTTTTTTTCCAAGTTCCCAGTTGTCTTTAAAGCACCATAAATCCAGAGAATGCCAGACTTTGATGACAAAGTTGGATGAAAAAATTTGCCCACAAGAAGGACCGCCGCACCACCTTCCTGTTCAAGTGAGCACAGCACAACAAGGTGAGTCCAAAAATGTATTGTATGCTGCTGCATAAATGATGTAATATGCCAGGGAGATATGTATACTGTAGCTAAGAAAGTAATACTAAGTGTATGTTGTGTAGTAAGCTGTTAGTAGCCCATGTGCCTCACCCTAATAATTTGGTCCCTTTTCCCCTCATAACTTAGCCTACTGTTCTGACTTGGTGGTGCACATGTAGCCTATAGCCTGTTTTAGAGAAATGTCATCATTGAATATTGTAAGAGCTTTCCTTGTCTGCTTATATGCCCCTTCATTTATCCTACGGTTCTGACTTGGTGTACAGGGAAAATACTGTAAGAACAGCCCATGTTCTGAATTGTGTCGTTGTACATTTCAAAAGTGCTGAACAAATAGTTGCATTGACTACGTCCGTTCTAGCTCGCTCATTAATGTCTTAATCGAAATTACGGATTGCATCTTATCCGCTCGTCGTCCCCTTATGCCATAATTTGTACTTCTCAATTGTCAGTAGAAACCATATTTGTTTAAGCAAGTCAGCCATATCAACTATGTTTTTTTTAAAGGCAGTAAATTTGACTGAATGAACTGTTTCAGTGCCAGACAAGGCTCACTGATAGCCAGGTGTAGCAGTGGTAAGGTGTTGGGACTGCTGTTGGGACAGCATTATGTAGGCCCTAACAGTTTGTGGCCACCGTTATAGTGAAATTAGTGTATTGTTTAGTGGCTTTGCTCCAATGTTATTTTTTTCCCCCACCAAGATTTACATGCTAAAATCGGCACTGGAATAGGATAAAAATCCAATCAAACTGTGTTTTACATTTTAGCAGACGCTCTTATCCAGAGCGACTTACAGTTAGTGGAAACATTTTTTTTTTTCATACCCCCTGTGGGAATCAAACCCACAACTCTGGCGTTGCAAACACCATGCTCTATCAACTGAGCTACATCCCTGCCAGCCATTCCCTCCCCTACCCTGGGCCAATTGCACGCCGCCCCATGGGTCTCCCGGTCGCGGCCGGCTACGACAGAGCCTGGATTCGAACCAGGATCTCTAGTGGCACAGCTAGCACTGTGATGCAGTGCCTTAGACCACTGCGCCACTCGGGAGACTTAAATGCATTTAAAGTTTGATTTGATTTGATTCTATTCTTTAACTTAGATTTTTGTTTGAAATGGAGACGTGAGTCTAACATGTCAATTATTAATTTGTAGACAAACTGGGATTAAAGCCAGACTCAGTGGCGCAGATGGAGCTATCCAAGCAGAAGAAACATCTCCTTTAAATGTTGATATTTGTTTGCTTTGACAGCCAACACAATTCAATAACACTTTTGCAATATATTAAATAACCTATTAACTTGTCTACAAGTTAACAAATGATATGTTGGATTCAAGTCATCTCAACCAAAAAATACAAGTTAAATAAATACAATAAAAGGATTAAGCCAGTGGCTCAGATCTAACTATCCAAGCAGTAGATAGTTTTTGTGTATGGGTGGTCCTCTGTAGCTCAGCTGGTAGAGCACGGCGCTTGTAACGCCAAGGTAGTGGGTTCGATCCCCGGGACCACCCATACACAAAAATGTATGCACGCATGACTGTAAGTCGCTTTGGATAAAAGCGTCTGCTAAATGGCATATTATTTTTATTATTATTTAAACACAGTTCAACAATTTTTGTAAGCGAGTAAATAGCGTAGCCCTTTCCTGCAGTCAAATTACCCAAATCTGTGGCCTCATGGGTGGAATGTTATTAATATTTTTCATAATTTCATAATTAATAAACATATTTTCTTTTTTAAACACTGGAAATCTGGTGTTTCTATGTAAACCGTTTTGTTATATTTCAGTCTTCTGTGATGAATATAAAGTGTAATATTGGGATACAAATTCAAAATTGAATACATTTCACCTCTATATCTGACATGGTACAGGTGTCTTTTTTTAAGCCCATAACCATGTGTGTGAGGTGTATACTTTTGTTTCAAAGTAGATTTGTTTAAGACTACCAAGAAATACTGTGTGACCCTGATTTAGCCCACTGCTGTAAAAGGCAAATGTTAAGGCTATCTTACAAACTAATGTTATGTAACATGTGTTTATTCAACCTTAAAATAAGTAACACATCCATGGCCACATTTTGAGGTTACTGTAACAATACATTTCTTCTTATATAATAAGAGAAAGCGTGCATGTTCAGGGTCGCTGGTCTGTGGAAATCTTCACAATTGCTATAATGATCTGCATAGAATCTCAAATGGCATTGATAACTTGCACCATGTACTTTAATGTAATCTCAACTGCAATCATTTGGTTCAGCTATTAGATGAAGCACAGTAATAACACATTAAATTGTTGTATAAATAAACAAAATATCTGACATATTCCAGTGGCGGACAGTGCCATTTCAGATGAGGGAGGACGATGTTTTTTCATGAGCATGGCCTTATTTCTATTACAGCATAATGGATGACTGTCATTCATATTCCATTCACCCAGTTAAATGTAACAGTGATAGGTTTAGGCTATTACATGATACTCAAAATTTCCCTATACCCATCATGAGGTTGCAACAACCTATGAATGAAAGTTTACAACGTAGGTGCACACAGGTCGAGAGACAAATTTGATATGACAGACAGTGACACATGGACAGACAGTGACATTCAATAATGCCTTGCACACTCTTGCCTGCATCTAACTGATAGTGGGTGTAATCATTAGTCCAACAGTTGCAAACAAGAGTTTCTAATGAACAAATTCAGGTATGTTTATCCCCGTTTTGTTCCGTTTTCTTCTGTTCAACAGAATCGGTGGAATGAATACACCCCTGATCATGCGTAAACACAGTTCACAGTGTCATAGCAGCCACATTGTATTCTTTCTCGCATCTACATTATGCGTTCTCCTCCTTTCACCTCAAGCTTACCTTGACTTGGAAGAGTTCCAGTGTTGTGTTGGATAGTCATAGCCAGCTAGCTAACATAGCATCCCTCTGTTTGAGCAGGGTGTTTCAGTAGGCTAAACCAGCTAGCTGTATTTGCTAGCTAAGTAAGTGAAACTGAAAAAAAAGTACAAAATCTCTCTCTCTCCCTCTATTTCTCTCTTGCTTCTCCTTCATTTAGGAAAACATTAATTTGTTCAAAACTCTTCAACTATTTTCTTTCTCTCTCTTTGAGTCAACTACTCACCACATTATGTACATTGCAGTCCTAGCTAGCTGTAGCTTATGCTTTCAGTACTAAATTAATTATCTGATCCTTTGATTGGGTGGACAACATGTCAGTTCATGCTGCAAAACCTGTGATAGGTTGGAGGACGTCCTCCGGAAGTTGTCATAATTACTTTGTAAGTCTATGGAAGGGGGTGAGAATAAAATCAAATCGTATTTGTCACATGCGCCGAATACAACAGCTGTATACCTTACAGTGAAATGCTTACTTACAAGCCCTTAACCAACAATGCAGTTTTAAGTAAAAAAATTGATAAGTAAAAAAATAAAGAAATAACAAATAATTAAAGAGCAGCAGTAAAATAATAGTAGCGAGGCTATATACAGGGGGTACCGGTACAGAGTCAATGTGCGGGAGCACAGGTTAGTTGAGGTAATTGAGGTAATATGTACATGTAGGTAGAGTTAAAGTGACTATGTATCGATAATAAACAGAGAGTGGCAGCAATGCAAATAGTCCGGGTAGCCATTTGATTAGATGTTCAGGAGTCTTATGGCTTGGGGGTAGAAGCTGTTAACAAGCTTTTTGGACCTAGACTTGGCGCTCCGGTACCGCTTGCCGTGCGATAGCAGAGAGAACAGTCTATGACTAGGGTGGCTGGAGTCTTTGACCATTTTTAGGGCCTTCCAATGACACCACCTGGTATAGAGGACCTGGATGGCAGGAAGCTTGGCCCCAGTGATGTACTGGGCCGTACGCACTACCCTCTGTAGTGCCTTGCGGTCGGAGGCTGAGCAGTTGCCATACCAGGCAGTGATGCAACCAGTCAGGATGCTCTCGATGGTGCAGCTGTAGATCTTTTTGAGGATCTGAGGACCCATGCCAAATCTTTTCAGTCTCCTGAGGGGGAATAGGCTTTGTCATGCCCTCTTCACGACTGTCTTGGTGTGTTTGGACCATGATAGTTTGTTGGTGATGTGGACACCAAGGAACTTGAAGCTCTCAACCTGCAACCTGTCTATGAGAATGGGGGAGTGCTTGGTCCTCCTTTTCATGTAGTCCACAATCATCTCCTTTGTCTTGAACCATGAGCCTCCTAGGTTTTGTATTGAAGTCAATGTACAGTCGTGGTCAAAAGTTTTGAGAATGACACAAATACTAATTTTCACAAAGTCTGTTGCCTCAGTTTTGATAAAGGCAATTTGCATATACTCCAGAATATCATGAAGAGTGATCAGATCAATTGAAATTAATTGCAAAGTCCCTCTTTGCCATGAAAATATACTTAATCCACTGCATTTCAGCCCTGCCACAAAAGGACCAGCTGCCATCATGTCAGTGATTTTCTCGTTAACACAGGTGAGAGTGTTGACGAGGACAAGGCTGGAGATCACTCTGTCATGCTGATTGAGTTAGAATAACAGACTGGAAGCTTTAAAAGGAGGGTGGTGCTTGAAATCATTGTTCTTCCTCTGTTAACCATGGTTTCCTTCAAGGAAACACGTGCCGTCATCATTGCTTTGCACAAAAAGGACTTCACAGGCAAGGATATTGCTGCTTGTAAGATTGCACCTAAATCAACCATTTATCGGATCATCAAGAACTTCAAGGAGAGAGGTTCAATTGTTGTGAAGAAGGCGTCAGGGCCCCCAAGAAAGTCCAGCAAGCGCCAGGACCGCCTCCTAAAGTTGATTCAGCTGCGGGATCGGGGCACCACCAGTGCAGAGCTTGCTCAGCAATGGCAGCAGGCAGGTGTGAGTGCATCTGCACACACAGTGAGGCGAATACTTTTGGAGGATGGCCTGGTGTCAAGAAGGGCAGCAAAGAAGCCACTTCTCTCCAGGAAAAACATCAGGGACAGACTGATATTCTGCAAAAGGTACAGAGATTGGACTACTGAGGACTGGGGTAAAGTCATTTTCTCTGATGAATCCCCTTTCCGATTGTTTGGGGCATCCAGAAAACACCTTGTCCGGAGAATACGAGGTGAGCGCTACCATCAGTCCTGTGTCATGCCAACAGTAAAGCATCCTGAGACCATTCATGTGTGGGGTTGCTTCTCAGCCAAGGGAGTGGGCTCACTCACAATTTTGCCTAAGAACACAGCCATGAATAAAGAATGGTACCAACACATCCTCCGAGAGCAACTTCTCCCAACCATCCAAGAACAGTTTGGTGATGACCAATGCCTTTTCCAGCATGATGGAGCACCTTGCCATAAGGCAAAAGTGATAACTAAGTGGTAAATAATGTATTGTGTCATTTTGGAGTCACTTTAATTATAAATAAGAATATAATATGTTTCTAAATACATGTACAGTGGGAAAAAAAAGTATTTAGTCAGCCACCAATTGTGCAAGTTCTCCCACTTAAAAAGATGAGAGGCCTGTAATTTTCATCATAGGTACACGTCAACTATGACAGACAAATTGAGATTTTTTTTCTCCAGAAAATCACATTGTAGGATTTTTAATGAATTTATTTGCAAATTATGGTGGAAAATAAGTATTTGGTCACCTACAAACAAGCAAGATTTCTGGCTCTCACAGACCTGTAACTTCTTCTTTAAGAGGCTCCTCTGTCCTCCACTCGTTACCTGTATTAATGGCACCTGTTTGAACTTGTTATCAGTATAAAAGACACCTGTCCACAACCTCAAACAGTCACACTCCAAACTCCACTATGGCCAAGACCAAAGAGCTGTCAAAGGACACCAGAAACAAAATTGTAGACCTGCACCAGGCTGGGAAGACTGAATCTGCAATAGGTAAGCAGCTTGGTTTGAAGAAATCAACTGTGGGAGCAATTATTAGGAAATGGAAGACATACAAGACCTCTGATAATCTCCCTCGATCTGGGGCTCCACGCAAGATCTCACCCCGTGGGGTCAAAATGATCACAAGAACGGTGAGCTAAAATCCCAGAACCACACGGGAGGACCTAGTGAATGACCTGCAGAGAGCTGGGACCAAAGTAACAAAGCCTACCATCAGTAACACACTACGCCGCCAGGGACTCAAATCCTGCAGTGCTCCAGGCCCGTCTGAAGTTTGCATGACAATGATCCCAAACACACCGCCCGGGCAACGAAGGAGTGGCTTCGTAAGAATCATTTCAAGGTCTTGGAGTGGCCTAGCCAGTCTCCAGATCTCAACCCCATAGAAAATCTTTGGAGGGAGTTGAAAGTCTGTGTTGCCCAGCGACAGCCCCAAAACATCACTGCTCTAGAGGAGATCTGCATGGAGGAATGGGCCAAAATACCAGCAACAGTGTGTGAAAACCTTGTGAAGACTTACAGAAAACGTTTGACCTGTGTCATTGCCAACAAAGGGTATATAACAAAGTATTGAGAAACTTTTGTTATTGACCAAATACTTATTTTCCACCATAATTTGCAAATAAATTCATTAAAAATCCTACAATGTGATTTTCTGGATTTTTTTTCTCATTTTGTCTGTCATAGTTGACGTGTACCTATGATGAAAATTACAGGCCTCTCTCATCTTTTTACGTGGGAGAACTTGCACAATTGGTGGCTGACTAAATACTTTTTTTCCCCACTGTACATTAATGTGGATGCTACCATGATTACGGATAATCCTGAATGAATCGTGAATAATGATGAGTGATAAAGTTACAGACGCACAAATATATTATCATACACCCCCCAAAATTCTAACCTCCCCTGGTATTATAATGGTGAGAGGTCAGCATGTCTTGGGGGTAATTTCTAAACGGTTCACCCGCTATGGATAGAAATACCCTCAAATTAAAGCTGACAGTCTGCACTTTAACCTCATAGTCATTGTATCATTTCAAATCCAAAGTGCTGGACTACAGAGCCAAAACAACACAAAATGTGTCACTGTCCCAATACTTTTGGAGCTCAATGTAATTTCCCCCTTGTATTATTTCATACAGTCTTTTTTGCTCATCTTTATCAAGGGTGCCAATACTTTTAGAGGTGACTGTATTAGCTTTAGGCTACACACTGAGCGCATTGAGATATTTTTATTAATGAAGACAGACTTGTAGGCTACTATTAAAAACATTTAACCAATCCAGGTCATTGTGCTAGTATGGGAATATCATGTCTGAAATAAAAATAGATCATGAAATAGATATTGAGGGGCTGCCCCCTTTTTGAGGGAGAGGAGAAGAAAGCAGGGGCTTTAACACTAGTTCAGAGTGTGATGGAGACCTAATTTGGCAACCAGGCTCATTCCATCTGCCGCTGTCCTTCCCTTCCCAATGGGGACTCAGGGAGATGTGGAGATGGGTCTAACAAATGACCACCACTTCATCCCAAGAGAATTGGGATGAATGGGTATACTGTATGTGATGTATACTGCATGTGCAGATAAGGAGAGAGAGAGAGAGAGAGAGAGAGAGAGAGAGAGAGAGAGAGAGAGAGAGAGAGAGAGAGAGAGAGAGAGAGAGAGAGAGAGAGAGAGAGAGAGAGAGAGAGAGAGAGAGAGAGAGAGAGAGAGAGAGAGAGAGAGAGAGAGAGAGAGAGAGAGGGAAGGGGGAGCGAGAAAGAGGGAGGGAGAAATGTAAACTAAAAATTGCGTATTTAAATCCAGCTATCTGTTTTACATAAACCTCCATTACATAAAGCACAAAAAAAAAACACTCAATATTTGTCAATTTCTATAAACATGACATTCCTTTTTCTCTATCTTAACAGTTGTTTCCATAGCGACACAGCTCTCTTGAATTTCTGCTCTGTTCTTTTCATTTTGCCAACAAAAGCCATGTTGCACAATAGAGCAACCTCTTCCTACAGAAATCAGTTTCTTCCCCAGGGCAACTCCGCTTCAAGCACATCACGTCAAGGTTTCAGTCCCTCTAGATAAACGGAAGGGCCAATACCACCTTCAAACAATACAAAATAAAATAAGTAAACTGAACGCGTATGAACAACGCTCAGCTTACTATGTTGGATGTAACAACCGATCATGATCCAATATCAAATCATCAAAGTTGCACAGAGAAACACGTTGTGTTTGTTTCCAGATTGAATCCACCATGCATAATAATCATGCATTCATCATTATGTCAGCTCATCATCATCATCATCATCATGCCTTCAGATGTCACTTCATAATACATAGCATCAGAAGGGTTAGCATGGTTGTTCCTATGACAGCATCAGGAACAACTGAGTAACCTTCAGCCTGTTCTGGTGGGGGTAGCTGGATTAAGTAGGTGGGGTCCACATCTACACTACACTTCCACTAAAATGACCTCAGTAGGGGGGTCATGGCAGAAATGGTGTGCTGTTATTATGTGTTTCAGCAGGAAGTTCTGTATTGGAGATACAAAGAGGAGAAGAGCATTTCCGGTGGCATCTCATGTTTCTCTAGACATGGCAGAAAAACTAATGATGTATTTATCTCTTCACAACATTTTGGAGGAGGAAATTATAATAAGCACTTTAAAAAAATATTCCTATTACACCCATTAACATTAAAAGAGAACATTGAAAAGCATTTATGTAATTGTTGACAGAGACTTTCACCAACCAACACTGATTGGAGTGGCTTTAGCGATTTTCTTTTTCTCCGTTACCTAGCAACAGACACGCTACATTCCTGAGTTTTGTTGGTTTGGACATAACAATAACTGAAGCTTATATAGACAGATATATTAATCATAACCTAACTGTACACCACACCCCCAATCAAAGTTGCATTTTGATAATGGTAAAATGTTGTTTATGTCTCCTACAGTAATCCCTATCCTGTACAATATTGCTCAAAGATGGCAACTGTCAGTCAAAAGTGGTTGGTCCATCCCATCCTGTGACACGTGTCAAAAATGTGTCCCTCTTCAGACACACACTCATATGTCATTAAAAGTTATTTGTAACCTTTTGTAAGATCCTTAGAAATACTTCAACGTTTATTGAAACCAGTCATCCACTACTTGTATAGCATAACCATCTCTACTGCTCTACTGCTCATATATAGCAAATACCCAAACCATTTTGGGTACTGCTGGGAAGAACAAGAACTTCTCTTTCCATTGTCATCTCCACTATCTATCTGATTTTCTACGGTCTGCTTTGTTTTATTCTGTGGCATCCTCTAATGGTCAGATATGCACACTACATTCAGATAAGCCTTCATGTCTGGCCTTTCTGCTGGACATTCTATTAGGACTACAAAAATACTAGAGGTGGAATTCAGGGGGAATGCGTGGGAATAAATGTGTGAGTTCCCAAATTGAATCTCATTTTGACATGCTGAAACTGTTGTTAAGGGTGAATTCCCAGTGATTCCCAAACCTGATAGACACCATAGTACAAGACTGAGAGAGTACCCGTTGCATTGAATGTTGCACATTGGAACACTGGGTTGCAACCCAAAATAAACAACTCTCCCAATTATGTTTGGCTGTATATGATGAATGAGTGAGGGGGCGGTGGGGGGATGTGAAGCGAGAGAGTGTGTGCTTGTGTAGTAGGGATACGAAATAGTAATTATGTACGTGTGTATGACAGAGTGAGAGAGCACGGAAAAGACAGAATGAGAGTGAAAGCATGAGAGAGAGAAAGCATGAGAGAGACAGCGACAAAGAGAGAGTGACAAGATAACCCAGTATATACCAGTATGTGCTGTATGAACGGTATGATGAAGAGGGTGTGTTGGGGGCGGTGGGGGGAGAGAGGGGGGTAGAGAGATGAGTGGGGGTCTACAGTGATGGAGTGGAACTCCACAGTCAAGTGATGCTAAGGAGGTAATCAGAGCTCCAGGCTCCAGAGCTCAATGTTCCACAAGCAAGCTACGCATACACTAGCTTGCGTTAAACGTAATTTCTCTCTGCCCCATGGCAAAAATATAATAATAAATAGTAATAATAATTATTATAATATATTTGGGGGGGGGGGGGGGGGGGGGCATGCCCGAACCTTGCGTGGGCCCCGCAAAACTGCGCTACGCCACTGACCTCAATGTAGGCTGATTATTCTGTGCATTCCTATAAATAATTAGATACATTCTGCACATTTCTTTTCATCTTGACACATGCCAGAGATCTGAAGAGAGAACCCCTCCCCCTCTATCTTGTGTACTTACTCCCACTCTTTCCTGCGGGCCTGTGGTGTGCTCTGCATCTTGTGCGACTCGTGGGCTCTGATCACATCCCTCTGATCCACAATGCCCCCACGTCTCCTCTGCATACTACAGGGGCTCACAGACCCTGAGCCTGTGTCCGACCCGACCTTTTCAACCCTGTAAGGGACATCAAAGCTGGCCGCCCGCGGGGGTAGAGCCAGGGTCTCCAGGCCGGAGCGGGGAACCTGCAGGGAGCAGGAGCGGGACCCCTGAACTAGGCCCCCCTGACGGGTGGTGCCCACGCTGGGCCTCGGGGTCCGACGCCATGCCTCGGGCTCAGGGAGAGAGAGGGAGGAGCGGGTGCCGTGCATCCCCCTACTGGTGGTGCAGCCTTTGGGATCAGAAGCCAAACCCGCTGGGGCACAGTGGTCTGGCGTCAGAGAGAGATTTAGCTGAGCTGGTGAGCATCTCTGGACAGGAGAGCTGCTGGGATCAGCATAATTTTAGAGAGAGAGAAAGAGAGAGAGAGAGAGAGAGAATATATTAACAAGTCTTAGAAAACTGATTTTTATTTTCTGTAACTCAATCTGATAACCAGAAGCTAAAAACAAGCTAAAAATTAATTCCCTGTTCAGTCTTATCTCATGCAGACCAGACAGATTTGTTTTCTCCTAACTCTCAGACAGTGAGTCCACCTGCCGATGTTCCCTATTTTAACCTTTAACATCATCGATGTAGGAGCACACAATGGTCACCTTTATCTGACCATTGGTCCGTTCCTTTCAGTGATGATGATGTTGTCAAATAAAAGGGGTTAAAAGTCTGATCCCTGTGGAGGCGTAAGGCTGTATTGATATTTCACTGAAGAGTCATTGGGTGAAAAGAAAAGTACAGTGATCTCCCTGGATGCAGCCCTATTTTCTTTCAGTGTTAACAGCTGTTTGTGTGAAGCTAACTACTAATGCATAACTAATATGTACTAAAGAACCAAGCACTTCGAGTATAATAGGAGAAGGAGAATGATAGATGGAAAACCAAGCTGAAAACCAAAGGAGTAAAATAATGACTTGATCCTCTCTAACCTCACCTTTCCTGATTGCAATCTGATTACATGAACAAAATCTACCCAATAATACACTATATTAAAATGACTTGAATAAGAGCACATAATTGGATGATGATGTAAATGCCAGGGGTTCATCACACCATTATCAACCTCCTTGCGCCAATGGATCTCACAGGATTACCCTGGCTGCTTTCCTATTGTTGTGTCGAGAAAACGTTGCTAATTATGCTGTGAGAACAAGGAAATCCGCTGACGCTGTCCTCTGATCATAAAGGTTTATTTATATCAAAGGGTTACAGCTTCAATTTACAGATATCTGCAGACATCTGGAGACCAACGACCCAAAATAATAAGTTGTTCTGATCTCCTTTGTCTCAACCAAGTATTTATAATCTTTACCATGAAATGGGTGGTTTTCCATACAGACCAATCACCTGTCTCCACACAACAGACTTCCTCTGTTCTATGGGGAGTCCCCATAAAACTGCTCCCCAGATGCTCCCTCTAAGCTGAATAAACATCCTCTCAGATACCATTTGAAAACGTTAGCAAAGTCATAATTCCTCAGATACTGCACTATCTACAGATGTAGGATCTTAATTTGATTACCCTGTTGCAGTAGAACTTTCCTGCAATATAGGAAATGTAAAAGTTGTAGTGTATTTGAGGTTTAAAAAGACTTCTGAAGTTTGTAATTTCCACTTTGAAATTTCAGACTTGATTTTACGTTACGAAAAATGTATAAACCGCTACAAAAATGTCCATTAATTATAATCCACATAATAATTCATATTTCGTGTTGCTGCAGGATTACTTTCCTGATGTAGTAAACTGGCTCAAATTAAGATCCTACACATGTATCAGGCACCTCAATTGGCTATTTAAGTGTGTTGGCATTGGCAAGAGAACAGAACAGTGGTTAGCTGTGACACTGTCTGAGACAGAGGAGAGACAAGGCCGTTTCCATTGAGCAGGATCTGAAAGGAGCATTATGGAGTGTGGGAGAGCTGAGGTACAGGGAGAGGAGAGAGAGTGAGTCACTCATGAGCAGCTAGGCTCATTAGACCTGTACAGCCACAGGAGACATGACTGCAGAGCTGCCTCTGCCCTCACCTAGGCTACAGTAGAGGGACAGCCAGTGACAGCCAGCATACTGTGAAAGGGTGAGGGGGGAGATGTATTGTATTCTGTTGTGCTTTGTGTCATGGACCTTGGCCTCATATTATCATTAAAGCAACATTGAAGCTGTAGGAAATAGGTCAGACACACCTGAACCAACATGATGTGAATCATATCAGTCTGGACTTCAGTTAATGCATAAGGTATAGATGAGCTGATCATTAGTAGTACTATTTATTCTGCCATATGAAAGATGTCATAGTAGCTAAATAAATCAATGACCTGTTGAAATGATCCAAAAACAAAAAATACATATTCAGACCGTATTCAGTATGAAAATGTATGCACTCACTAACTGTAAGTCGCTCTGGATAAGAGCGTCTGCTAAATGACTAAAATGTAAAATGTAAATGAAGCCATGAGCATCTTCCCTCACAAACATAAAGCCATGGGGTAGCTAGAATATAATAGAATAGACAAGACAATCAGGATGTCCACATGCCTTTTCAATCTTCATTATAAAGTGAACCACTCCATTGAGATTCTCTGTCATTTTTAATTTGGAAACATTTCCTTGCCTGTTATCTTGCACAACACTTAATTAGTGCGCCCACGTACTGGAATTGTAGGAAAGAAGAGTTGGCAAGTTATACTGCCTTTTGCCTAATTGGTGTGTGTCAAACATGGGTCGGCTGCGAATCGATGCGATAATAAAAACCTGGCTTCCAACAGGTATATTTAGAATTATAGGATGTGTTTATGGACAGTGCAAATGAACGAAAACAACCAATTAAGAGCATTACAATATAATCAGATAACATACTAAACGACTAGGAACAACTTATTAAAATGGTTCTCTAGGGAATACAGTAATGGAAGGTTGGGAAAACATAAATTAACTGATCTGTAAAAACAACATTTACCTTGAAGTGACGTCCCTTTCTCCATACTACATGTTGCGACTCACAGCAGAGCACCTGCTTTCAAAATGACACAAAATTTGTCTTCTTCTCTTCTTATTATTCCTCAAGTTGTCTTTGATTATGGTTAGAAATGATTTTGCGTGGATTCCTTGAGTGATGATGATTAGTGCTGTGCGGCTAAATCCAGGAGAGTGGTAGCCAAGGAGTCTAGCTGAGATCAACGTAGGCTACACAGGCTGCATGGGAAAGGAAGGAATGAAGGAAGGGAAAGGGGCAATGCATGGAAATCATCCCAATAATCATATACTCTGTGCAGGGATATGAGTCAGTCAGTGTTAGATCAAGTACAACATGTTATATTATATAGTCACTAGTATATTGCTAACATTTGTTATTTGATCATCTTAGTGTTTACTGTGAACAGTGTAACCTACTCTAGCCTATTGGAAAAGCCTAATAATAATAATAATAATTTATTCAACTTCTGAAGCTCTTTTCATTACAAAAATAATCTCAAAGCGCTTGAAAAAGGCAGAAAAAGACAATCAAGAATCAAATAAAACAGCTACAGTACATGATGAGTAGGTCTGTACCACGATTTGAGTGTTTCAAGCCTCCCAACAGATGGAGCAGACAGTCAATAGGGAATCACATGGCTTGAGCAGAGGGAGGTCAACAGTCACACCTAACGTCACACCTGGTTTTATTTATTAGGGAAAACATTTTGGAAAGCCTTTTTTTCAGTTGAAGCATCATGCAATGGCTTGGACATCCTTCTGCTTAACTGACCAATAATGAACAAGGGTCAAAACTAGTGTATGCCTAAGGAAGTGAATAAGAACATTATTTACACAATAAATATCAATGCAATATTGTTGAAAGGGTCATAAGCTATTTGATACTATGGCAGTGAAGTAAAAATACAGTATTCCACACATTTTCCACTAGATGGAGGCCTAGTCTTACATTTATTACATTTACGTTTGAGTTATTTAGCAGACGCTCTTATCCAGAGCAACTTAGATCTAATCACGCAATGACAGTCAGAGATAGACTGTTCAACTTGTTTAATCTTCAGCTCTGTTAACTTTTATTTTGAAATGAAATTGTCAAGAGTCGCAAGGAAAGTAACTCTGAATATGAGATTTTTGAGTGATAGTCATATGAAAAGTGATATGTGACAAATGCATTTAATTAAAACCAGACTCAGTATGTCCCAAATAAAATGTCACTACATGACCAAAAGTATGTGGACACCTGCTCGTCGAACATTTCATTCCAAAATCATGTGCATTAATATGGAGTTGGTCCCCCCTTTGCTGCTATAACTGCCTCCACTCTTCTGGGAAGGCTTTCCACTAGATGTTGGAACATTGCTGAGGGGACTTGCTTCCATTCAGCCACAAGAGCATTAGTGAGGTCGAGCAGTGATGTTGAACAATTAGGCCTGGCTCACAGTCACCGTTCCAATTCATCCCAAAGGTGTTCGATGGAGTTGAGAACAGGGCTCTGTACAGGCCAGTCAAGTTCTTCCACACCGATCTCGACAAACCATTTCTGTATGGACCTCGCTTTGTGCACAGGGGCATTGTCATGCTGAAACAGGAAAGGCCGTCCCCAAACTGTTGCCACAAAGTTAGAAGCACAGAATCGTCTAAAATGTCATTTTATGCTGTAGCATTAAGATTTCCCTTCACTGGAATTAAGGGGCCTAGCCCGAACCATGAAAAACAGCCCCAGACCATTATTCTTCCTCCACCAAACTTTACTTTTGGGACTGTGCATTCGGGCAGGTAGCGTTCTCCTGGCATCTGCCAAACCCAGATTCGTCCGTCGGACTGCCAGATGGTGAAGTGTGATTCATCACTCCAGAGAACGCATTTCCACTGCTCCAGAGTCCAATGGCGGCGAGCTTTACACCACTCCAGCCGACGCTTGGCATTGCGATGGTGACCTTAGGCTTGTGTGCGGCTGCTCGGCCATGGAAACCCATTTCATGAAGCTCCCGACTAACAGTTCTTGTGCTGACGTTGCCCCCAGAGGCAGTTTGGAACTCGGTAGTGAGTGTTGCAACTGCTACGTGCTTCAGCACTTGGCAGTCCCATTCTGTGAGCTTGTGTGGCCTACCACTTCGTGGCTGAGCCTGTGTTGCTCCTAGACATTTCCACTTCACAATAACAGCACTTACAGTTGACCTGGGCAGCTCTAGCGGGGCAGAAATTTGACGAACTGACTTGTTGAAAATCACTAAGCTCTTCAGTAAGGCCATTGTATTGCCAATATTTGTCTATGGAGATTGCATGGCTGTGTGCTCAATTTTATACACCTGTCTGCAACGGATGTGGCTGAAATATCCAAATCTACTAATTTGAAGAGGTGTCCACATACTTTTGTATATATAGGGTATCTCGAAAGACCATTTGGATCACTTCAAAGTGATACAAATAAAGGTTTTACGAATTATAAGCACATTAGCTTTGTTTACAAATTGCAGGTCAGATTTCTCCAGGTAATTATGACGCATTGCATGCAAAGGCCTATTGATAATTTATCTCACGCACGTTCTATCTGTCCTTCTGATCCATCCACGACTACAGCAACACATACATCAACAATACATTTCTAGCTATATCCCTCTAAATACAAACGAGACTCTTAAATGAGAGCTGAGTGACACAGAATAAACGTGTAATTTAGTTGACAAATGCATGTTGCAACGGTTAATAATATTGTCTCCTGGCTGTCAGTCCGTCTGAGTCTGCCTGTCTGTGCGACAGAGCACAGATTTGATATGCAGGGCCCCACTTTTTTTTTTTTTACTGTTTTGCATGTTATTTTGGCCTTAATATGTGTCACATATCAATTTGCAACCAATAAAATACAAATTGACTTAATAAAGCCGCATACAAACATGGTCACTTTTTTGCTTTCTTGAGTAAGGCAACTCCGAAATGCAGGTGTTTCAGCCTAGAGTAGTCCTTTCTGTGGTGGTAGGGCAGCCAGCGGAAAACACGGAGCATAGGGGTTGGTAATGTTCTCTAGTTGCGCCGTGATTGGCTCAGTGTTCTGTCACTCATGTGGACACTACATCACCGCAAAATCTACGTGTAGAGCTCGAAAATTCAAGCCCCTTGGGTGCTGCCATAGACTTACATTAGAAGTGCCTATCCAAGAAGGCTCAAGGTCATTGGCCACAGATAAAATGACCTTCGCCGAGTCCGTAGAGGAGATGCAGCGATGAGACAAGATTGTAACTTCTGGCCCAATGGCATTGCATGTGAATGTTTATCCTTTTACATTTTTTTACTTTTTCTCCCCAAATTCGTGGTATCCAATTGGTAAAGTTTGAATACATTGGCCATGCTGTCAATCCAGCATGACTTCTGCCACGTTGAAAACAACTCGAAACTGGGATATCTCAGACTTCAGTGAGTTCAAGACTGGGAACTCTGCAAAAAAACTAGCTCCGACTGGGAAAATACGGAAAAAATAATTTTGAACGGTCATCCAACTTGGAATTCCAAGTCGGGAACTCTGGCCTCTTTCTAGAGCCCACAAGAAGGAACGCTGCGCCACCTTCCTGTTCAATTGAGCACAGCACAACAAGGTGAGTCCAAAAATGTCCTGTATGCTGCTGCAATTCATAGGCCTATGCTACAAATTAAACACAATTTTTAACACTTCTGGTTAGTAGGCTATATAATCAGTTCAATGTCAATAACATAGCCTAATATTTTCAATCTGATTACATTGATAAAATCACCAATGTCTCTATTAAATTCGTTTTCTATATTTATTTGTGCGTTAATTGGGGAAAAACAGCTTGCAATCAAGAGAAAATGTTACGCTGAAAAAGTCTCAAAAGAAAGGTGGATAAGGTACCACGGATTGGTAGAAAACATTTACAGAAGCCTAAGGCATTGGGTGGTTTAGCTCTACCAAATTTTCAGACATACTACATTTCAGAGCCCTTTTGTACTGGCTAGAGACTGATCCTACTCACCTAAGACCTCTCTGGGTCCAGATCGAGTCTGAATCATGTAAACCTGCTGCACTTTCCTCTGCGTTGTGCTTGTCTCTCCCAAAGTCCCTAGGCAAAAGCTGTGTCAACCCAATTATAAAGTCTCTTAAAATTTGGAATCAGTTCCGTTTAGCCTTTAGCCTTCGAGGCTTTTCTCTATCAGGCCCAGTCAATCAGAACATTTTATTTTGATGGGGCTTTTGGCATCTGGCACTCACTGGGCCTCTCGTCACTAGCCCAATTATTATTTGATGATACATTTGCCTCGTTTTCTCAGCTACAGGTAAAGTTCAACATCCCCCAATCCCACTTCTTCCACTATCTCCAGACTAGGAACTTTGTTAGAGCTAACACACCTGAATTTCCCAATAGGCCTGCGAGTACAGCTATAGAGAGCATCTTTGAGCTAGACAAGCTTCCTAAGGGTGCAATTTCAGATGTATATGCAATCATTAATGATTTACAGTACCCTTCTTTGTTGCCTTTAAAGACTCGATGGGGAAAAGATTTGGGGGAGGAACTTGTGGATGACACCTGGGAGTCTGTGCTGAACAGAGTGCATTCTTCCTCTTTTAGTGCTAGACACATACTCATTCAATTCAAGGTGCTTCACCGTATCCACTGGTCCGGGGCTAAACTGGGAAGAATATTCTCTGATTTTGATCCTACTTGTGTTCGATGTAAAACAGAACCAGCCACTCTGTTTCATATGTTTTGGGACTGTCTGGTTTCTGGGTATTCATATTTAAATGTTTCTCTGATATACAATACCGTTCAAAAGTTTGGGGTCACATAGAAATGTCCTTGTTTTCGAAAGAAAATCATTTTTTTTGTCCATTAAAATAACATCAAATTGATCAGAAATACAGTGTAGACACTGTTAATGTTGTAAATGGCTATTGTAGCTGGAAACGGCTGATTTTTTGTGGAATATCTACATAGGCGTACAGAGGCCCATTATCAGCAACCATCAGTCCTGTGTTCCAATGGCACGTTGTGTTTGCTAATCCAAGTTTATCATTTAAAATGGCTAATTGAGCATTAGAAAACCCTTTTGCAATTATGTTAGCACAGCTGAAAACTGTTGTGCTGATTAAAGAAGCAATACAACTGGCCTTCCTGAGACTAGTTGAGTATTTGGAGCAGCAGCAATTGTGGATTCGATAACAGAATCAAAATGGCCAGAAACAAATAACTTTCTTCTGAAACTCGTCAGTCTATTCTTGTTCTGAGAAATGAAGGCTATTCTATGCGAGAAATTGCCAAGAAACTGAAGATCTCATACAACGCTGTGTACTACTCCATTCTCAGAACAGCGCAAACTGGCTCTAACCAGAATAGAAAGAGGAGTGGGAGGCCCCGGTGCACAACTGAGCAAGAGGACAAATACATTAGTGTCTAGTTTGAGAAACAGACGCCTCACAGGTCTTCAACTGGCAGCTTCATGAAATAGTACCCGCAAAACACCAGTTTCAACATCAATAGTGAAGAGGCGACTCCAGGATGCTGACCTTCTAGGCAGAGTTGCAAAGAAAAAGCCATATCTCGGACTGGCCAATAAAAATAAAAGATTAAGATGGGCAAAAGAACACAGACACTGGACAGAGGAATCGAAGTTTGAGGTGTTCGGATCACAAAGAAGAACATTTGTGAGACGCAGACCAAATGAAAAGATGCTGGAGGAGTGCTTGATGCCATCTGTCAAGCATGGTGGAGGCAATGTGATGGTCTGGGGGTGCTTTGGTGGTGGTAAAGTGGGAGATTAGTACAGGGTAAAAGGGATCTTGAAGAAGGAAGGCTATCACTCCATTTTGCAACGCCATGCCATACCCTGTGGACGGCACTTGATTGGAGCCAATTTCCTCCTACAACAGGACAATGACCCAAAGCACAGCTCCAAACTAAGCAAGAACTATTTAGGGAAGAAGCAGTCAGCTGGTATTCTGTCTATAATGGAGTGGCCAGCACAGTCACCGGATCTCAACCCTATTGAGCTGTTGTGGGAGCAGCTTGACCGTATGGTACATAAGAAGTGCCCATCAAGCCAATCCAACTTGTGGGAGGTACTTCAGGAAGCATGGGGTGAAATCTCTTCAGATTACCTCAACAAATTGACAACTAGAATGCCAAAGGTCTACAAGCCTGTAATTGCTGCAAATGGAGGATTCTTTGACGAAAGCAAAGTTTGAAGGACACAATTATTATTTATATTAAAAATTATTATTTTTAACCTTGTCAATGACTACATTTCCTATGCATTTTGCTATATTTCCAATTCAAACTCATTTAATATATGTTTTCATGGAAAACAAGGAAATGTCTAAGTGACCCAAAACTTTTGAACGGTAGTGTATATGACACTGTTATAGATCCTTCTCCCCTTACAGCCCTTTTTGGAGTACTGCCCATAGTCACCCCCCTGTCAAGAATTCAGTCGGACACTGTTGCTTATACAACTCTTTTAGCTAGACGGCTAATATTCCAGAACTGGAAGATGGCAGTTCCCCCATCTTATAAATATTGGGTGGGAGATGTGTTGTGCTCTCTGAAATTATACTTTTTTTTATTCAATATACGTGGGAACTCCAAACTGTTTTATGATGCTTGGGCTCCATTCTGGTCTTACTTTCAACAGTCCACCCTTTGATGGCATTCTTATTAAAACAAAAATAAATCTGTATTTGACACCCCTGTGATTTACTGGTTGGAGGAGCATTTCTTTCAGTGGCGGCTGGTGAAAAATATTCTCGGTGGGGCTGTGCCATACTTTTTTTTTCCTGTAACCATCGCGATATATTTTAACACAAACTGCAGGACAGCAGTGCTCAGTGAAACATTCAGTAATTATTTAATGCCAATATTAAAAAGTTGAGGCATTCTTACACAAAAACATATTACACAAACCCAAGCCTTTCATTTGCATTTAAAGTGAACTTTTCACCATTGGTAGTAAACAGGCAACGCAACAGGCATGCTGTCAGAACAGAGTGGAAAGTGGACAATAACATGAAATTATTATAAAGTTTATAGGAAATCTTACACTGTATAAAAGGATGTATAATATAGAAATGGATATCAAGTGGATGAACTCAAACCTTTGACTGGAAGAATAGCATACAGTATTTTATGATCATACTAAATGTGACTAATTGTTAATGTGCTCCAGAACTGCAACAATTAATTGATACAAAACAACATATATACAGTAATATTAGCAAAGACACTATTAAGACTTTCTAGAGTACCATATATAACTGGATTTTTTATGCTAAGGTCAACTATATACAAAGAAACATGCGGCCAGAGCTGCTCTGTGTGTGTGTGTCTGTCATCTTATTTGTACAGGAATTTTGCCCGTCTGTCCTTCTGAGTGGCAAACCTCTCAATGACCCTTTGATTAAAGTCAGGAATGTCCCTGACAAGTTTCTTCTCCATGGAGAGCATGGCCAGAGCGTTCAGGCGATCCTGTGTCATGCTGTTTCTCAGGAAGGTCTTGATCCTTTTCAGTGTAGAGAAGCACCTTTCTGACTCAGCAGTTGTCATGGGTGTGGTGATGAGGATCTTGAGGAGGCTGGCAGTCTCTGTGAAAGTGCTCTGAAGGCTGTTCTCCATGAAGAACTGGTACAGGGGCACTGCACCACTACAAGCCTTGAACTCACTGTTCTCATAGATGAGGGACAGTTCGGTTTTGAGCTTGGCCTTGTTCAACATGGGGTACGCCTCCACGGTTGTTTCAAGCGCTGTATCGGGGAACTTCACACTGTGTTGTGGGAACAACTCTCCGTGCAATAGTGTTGCGCTGATGAGGTGCTGGGTGAAGGAGAACCTCTCTTTGGCATGACTCAGGATGGTATCACATACCTGTAAAAGATACATCATCAGCTTTAATTTGCAATTAAGCTATTTTGATGCAAGTGATCCTGACTGACACATGCCTATGTCCAACTCAAGTATATGATTACCAAGGTGCTGATTGTTCAGGGTTTTGGCTACATACTACCAGGCCTGAAAAAAGTTCTAGGGGGAAACACTGACAATTACATCACAACTTACCTCTATAGCCAACCTCTGTTGTTCTCCTGGTCCCAGCATCCTCCGTCGCTTGATGGGCTGTTGCTGCTCGTCAGATGCGCTGTCCCCACACAAAGAGGGAATTGAGGCCCTGGGTCCAAAAAATAAAGTTTAATTTGATAACTTGCAATCAGACTTCTTAACTCACTGTAATTCCCCCTCAACACACAACCAGTGACTTTATATATATATATATATATATATATATATATATATATATATATAGACAGACAGACAGACAGACAGACAGACAGACAGACAGATAGTGTGTATATACACACAAACTATGTCTAGTAACTGCTTTTAACCTGTGATGTACATAATTAACTGATGTTATTACGTTTTAAAGCCTTTTTCTATTACATTTGTGAGAGGGATGCAACATCATTTTGTTCTGCTGTGCACTTAGCAATAAAGTTAATCTTCAATAACAACTAGGCCTCTTCTAGAAATTGACCTGGTGGACACCTGAATAATTATTACAAACTGTGTAGTACTTTCCTGCATTATTATCAACGTCTGATTGTGTCTTCTCTTTCCTTTTAAAATACTAAAACAAATATAATTGTGACGGCTCTATGATAATCACTCACTTTGATGACCAGACACATTTAGGCTTTTAAACTGTTGTAAGTGAACTATTCATCTTTCTAACAACATCTTTATCAGCCAATAGTAAATATAGTTATTTACCTGATTGTTAGCATGCTGTCTGTGAACCTCTGGACAAGTGCTTTAATGAAGACAGGGTCGATGTTCCTCTTCTGCAGCTGGCTGAAAAGCATGTCCACATTTGGCATGATCTTGTGGAACAGTGCCAGGAAAAAACAGAAAGCCTCGTCTTCGAGCATCCTCACAAAGCCCCCCGCCTCTCTGACAGTCGGGGCATCAAAGTTCCCAGAGTCTCTGATGGTCTGGAAACACGTTAGGAGGTCATCCCTGTACTCGTACACAGTGTTTACAGCGCGACTGTGGAAGTTCCACCGTGTTGTAGAGGCTCTGGGGAGTCTATGCGCAACCACTTCGTCAAGCACGGTGGTTCGCTTGGGAGACCTGGAGAAGAAAGCAGAAAATCCTGCAAGGTCGGAAAAGAAAGTGCCGATCCTGGGGATGCGTGAAGTAGCCTGCTGCATGATGAGGTTCAGCTGATGTGCATAGCAGTGGACGTAGTGCGCATTTTCGTACACATCCACTATTTTACGCTGCACTCCGCCGGTGGCTCCCCTCATCACACTTGCTCCGTCGTAAGCCTGGGCAATAAGTTTGGCCTTTTGTCCATGTGAGAGTATGGTGCTGAGCCTCTCCAGCAGCGCTGTAGCGATGGTGTCGGCGGTTGCGTTCTCGATCAAAATGAACTCAAAAAAACGCTCTTGGACGTTACTTTTAGCATCGATGTAGCGTATCACAAGCACCAACTGGCAGTGGGTGGAAACGTCAGTCGTCTCGTCAGCTTGAATGGCGATAAAATCAGCACTCTTTACTTCCTCCAGGATGTAATCCTTAAGCACTGACAGCATACAGTCCAACAGCTCGTTCTGTATCGTCTTTGACGTGCCCTTAAAAACGGTAGCTGTCTTCAGGTGCTCCTCCAGCACACTGTCGAGGGAGGCAACAAAATCCACTAAGCCCCGGAAAATGCCGGGGTTGTCCGAGGAGTCAGTCTCCTCGTGCCCACGCAAGGCCAACTCAAAAGCCCCACAGAACTTCACACAATCGATAATTTTGGATAGAATGTGCCTGTTTTTATCCACCTCCTCATTGTGTTTCCTCACCGCAATCCTGTGGCCGTCATCCAGCTGCGTAGCAATGTTCACCCTTCCTAATACAGCTAGCTTTACAGAGTTGTCCATGTGTGCCCTGGTGTTCTCATGTTTCTTTACCTTCTCTGACAGGTGCTTCATATCCCTCACTCCGGTACCTGTCCATGCTGAATCTGACCCCGTCGTTTTAAAAAGCAAGCACGGAAAGCAAAATAAAGCATTAGCATCAGTGCACCCAGCTAGCCAAGCCTTCCTGGTGTACCAGCTACGGGAGAAGCCGCGCATATACTGCTTCCCTTTCTCGCTAGCCTGCTGTCTGATTGAGAGGTCAGGTTGATCTGGGCCCAGCTCTTTCACCCGAACTTTCTCTGACAAAGTTCTCCTCTCAAACGGATCTTGGAGGAGAGATTTCACCGAGTTAGGGTTGGGTCTTGGAGGAGTAACGTTTGCGCTCGCCATTGTCGTCTAGTAAAAATGGCGCCACTGGAGCCCGGTCCTTATTTTATCAGGGGCGAGCTTGGGGCGATAAAATAATCGCCCTCCTTGGATTCGAATTAAAATCGCTGATTAGCTACATTTTATGTCATACATTCATATCTTAAATTAGCAATTGGCTTAACTGCTACGTAGACCCGCCTCCTCGGGGCACTTTCTGTATCGCCCAGAGCTGACGAGGCGTTTGACAGGCAGAGGAAAGGTTGCGAATATGATTTTCTATCATATCTTACACATATTACTGTGTGCATTCCATATTTCAAACACACAAATATTGACATACTGATGTTTTTATTATTATTATTATTATTATTATTTTTTTTATTTTTTATTTTTTTAAATAATTTTATTTAAGGGGGGCGGCGCCCTAGCGCCCTCTATCGGCCAGCCGCCACTGATTTCTTTGTGATTTTTTGGGAGGACATTGAGGTTGGTGATGTGCCTATTGATTTGTATTGAATGTGACTTGTAGATGCCTTCCTCTCACCCTGTCAGAGCCTAAAATGTGAGCTTGTTTTGCCCTGTTCATTATTTTGTTTACACTTACATTGTTTAAAAAAATAAAGCATTGTAAACTTTCATTTTGGTCCAATGGATGGTAAGTCTGTGGCCATGACTGTCTGTGAGTGTGAGTGGTTGCATTTGAGTGCTTCCCTAAAAGCTGCCTGGATTTAAACAAACATCTTCTCTTTTCAGAAAGTGAAAAGCTCAATTAATAGGGATGGAATAGTAAAGTACATTTTTTTATCTCTTCGAATATTATAGGCTGCAGCTCAGCTTCAGAATGTCATAGAGAGGAATCAACATATCCCCATATGCATCGGTCACGTCTTTCGCAGGCATTTTAAAGCTTGTTTCTACAATAAGTTAAGGATTGTTATAGAACGCTTTACTCTATCACAGTGTCAAGGCATATGAACTAACAGGTTATAGAGCAAACAACGCAGTTATCACAAGACATAGGTTGTAATATGGCTTTTTCCCCTGGCTTGGATTCCCCAGTGATTTTACCCACGCACCGCTACTGTTTTCAAGACATTTGCATATTTTCACTTTGTCATTATGGGGTATTGTGTGTAGATGGGTGAGAGAAAAAAATCAATTCAATCAATGTTGAATTCAGGAAGTAACACAACACTATGTGGAATACGTCAAGGGGTATGAATATTTCTGACGGCACTCCTGTACATCTCCACCTCTGGACCCTCCTGTGAGGGTAAGTGCCAGTGTTTGTACTAGTCAGTCTAATGTGCTTAGATTGGGCCATCCTGAAGCTAAGACCAATGTCATAACATGTGTGGGTGATTGACACTTTCCTTCCATCTTTGTATCCACAGAAGTAACCCCTGTGTTTATGAGCAGACTCGCTCATAGCAGTGAGGCTGGGACCATGACGGAGGAGAGATCAGAGGCCAGCTCCCTGTGCCCAGTGGTTGTCTCTGAGCACAGCCTCTTTCCCAAGGACCAATGTGGTTCTCCTCCTGTGATGGATATTAATGTGGTGAGTTTAATGCAACGGGGTGTATTGTTATTCTATCATAAGGAAACTATTTGTATGGTAAAGACAGGGGTTTCACTTTTTCTCTGCGGTGGGCCCTCTTGTCTGTCTGTCTGTCTATCTATCTGCCTGCCTGTCTGTTTGCCTGTCTGTCTTTCTGTCGAAATTGAGCTCAGGTGCATCCTGTTTCCATTGATCATCCTTGAGATGCTTCTACAACTTGATTGGAGTCCACCTGTGGTAAATTCAATTGATTGGACATGATTTGGAAAGGCACACACCTATCTATATAAGGTCCCACGGTTGACAGTGCATGTCAGAGCAATAACCAAGTCATGAGGTCGAAGAAACTGTCCGTAGAGCTCCGAGACAGGATTGTGTCGAGGCACAGATCTGGGGAACGGTACCAAAACATTTCTGCAGCATTGAAAGGTCCCCAAGAACGCAGTGGCCTCCATCATTTTTAAATGGAAGAAGTTTGGAACCACCAAGACTCTTCCTAGAGCTAGCCGCTCGGCCAAACTGAGCAATCGGGGGAGAAGGGCCTTGGTCAGGGAGGTGACCAAGAACCCGATTGTCACTCTGACAGAGCTCCAGAGTTCCTCTATGGAGATGGGAGAACCTTCCAGGTGGACAACCATCTCTGCAGAACTCCACCAATCAAGCCTTTATGGTAGAGTGGCCAGACGGAAGCCACTCCTCAATAAAAGGCACATGACAGCCCGCTTGGAGTTTGCCTAAAGGCACCTAAAGGACTCTCACACCATGAGAAACAAGATTCTCTGGTCTGATGAAACCAAGATTGAACTCTTTGACCTGAATGCCAAGCGTCACGTCTGGAGGAAACCTGGCACCATCCCTATGGTGAAGCATGGTGGTGGCAGCATCGTGCTGTGGGGATGTTTTCAGCTGCAGGGACTGGGAGACTAGTCAGGAGCGAGGGAAAGATGAACGGAGCAAAGTACAGAGAGATCCTTGATGAAAACCTGCTCCAGAGCACTCAGGACCTTAGACTGGGGCGAAGGCTCACCTTCCAATAGGACAACGACCCTAAGCACACAGCCAATACAACACAGGAGTGGCTTCAGGGCAAGTCTCTGAATGTCCTTGAGTGGCCCTGCCAGAGCCCGAACATGATCTAACATCTCTAGAGAGACCTGAAAACACGCTCCCCATCCAACCTGACAGAGCTTGAGAGGATCTGCAGAGAAGAATGGGAGAAACTCCCCAAATACAGGTGTGCCAAGCTTGTAGCGTCATACCCAACAAGACTTGAGGCTGTAATCGCTGCCAAAGGTGCTTCTGTTTTTTATTTTTAATACATTTGCAAAAATGTTTAAAAACCAGTTTTTGCTTCGTCATTATGGGTATTGTGTGTTTATTGATGAGGGGGGGGGGGAAACTATTGAATCAATTTTAGAATAAGGCTGTCACGTAACAAAATGTGGAAAAAGTCAAGGGGTCTGAATACTTTCCGAATGCACTGTAAATAGTGTTGGACCACGTCACACACTGCCACTGTAGAACTGTAGTAAGCTTAGAGCTATCTCATTGGCTGTCCCTCTTATCATTCACTCTCAGGTCGAGTGCAGATTATGTTAGTGAGGTGAAGGAGGAGGTGTCATCAGAGGAGAGTATACAGGAGGAAATAGAGGAGGACATTGTCAAGGAGGAAGATAAGGAGAAGGTAAAGAAGGAGAGTGCCGTGGAGGAGAGGGAGGTGGAGAAGGAAGGAGAGTTTGAGGAAGAGAAGGAGGACGAGACCACCAAGCCTGACATCCTCTAGTAGGTTGACGTTCTCTGTAGGGTTCCTTCCCACTTTATGCAGACAAGACTCCTACTGTGCTATTCTGAGAGTGTTTGCTTGAAGACTGTTTTGTTTCTTCCTGTGTTGCAGTGTCCTCGGCTGAGGACAAGGAGCAGGACAGACACTCCACCACTGAGGCCATCATCATCAGCCTTGAGGAGCAGCTGCAGGTAAACTGAGTTGGACCACACTGCGAACAAATCTCAGCTATCTCTTGTTCTGTGTAAAACTGTAGTTAGCTTAGAAGTTCTCTCATGGGTTTCTAATTTCCTCTCAGGCGAGTGCAGATGCTGTTAGTGAGGTTAAAGAGGTGGAGAAGGAGAAGAAGGTGTCGTCGGATGAGGAGAAGGAGGAAGAGGTAAAAGAGTAACTTTTATTATTTACTTATAGGTAATGTCCTGTTACTGTGGGTAACTGAATGTGTCTATCACCAAGCTGAGGCTGAGTATGAGGAGGACTTTCAGTCCTCTGTGGAGAGTGAGAGTAAGGAGAGCACAGCTCCAGCACGAACAGCACGGGCAGGCACTCACCATCTCCTCCTGAGCAGAGCACACGCCAGGTGAGTTATCCCTTCATATTGGTTGATGTTTTTGGATGCTTTTGTATTGTCCATGTCTTGAGAAGTTCCTTTTTGAAGTCTCCAGTACAGTCTCCTACTAGAACTATTCCCTGTTCCACACTCTGTCCAGACACAGGCCACAGTCCAGCCAAAGAGGTGAAAAAGACCAAACCTCGAGATGAGCTCGATGAGCTTCTGGACTCGCTTGGGGACGAGTGGTTCGATTATGATTTTGGCCTCAGCGGGGCAAAAAAAAGCAGCCCAGTAAGCTGCAGCAGCCACTGGCCAAGGCAGTGGAAACCAGCAGCTCCAGGCTGAAGCAGGTGGCAAAAGAGCCTGCCAAAGAACCAAACAAGCCCAAGCCCAAGCCTAAGCCAAAGAAGGCTAAGATCCCTATGGTGGTGGCCCACACAGTGCCTGAGGTGACCAGACTCATTGTTTGTGTGGTTTTGAGTGACCCTCCTATGTCTCTGTTTTTGACCTCAGCTGGGAGATCCTAAAGGACATCTTCCCAGAAGGAAAAGTTAAGAGGCTGCCATGGAAGAAGCCTGAGGTCAGACACCACACCTACAAGTGCAACCTCAGCTTCGATAATATGGCAGAGGTTCAGGTGAGACATAAGCAGGATTTGTGGAGTCAAGTCTTGGTGTGTGTTTCTGTATGGGTGTGTGTCCGTGCGTGCATGCATGTTTATTAACACTGCTTGTGAGGTTTTAAAGGCCTATGGCTACAAGAAGGTAGAGGTGGACCTAACCAAGAAGTTTGGCCAGACCTTCGCAAAACAAGCTTCAAGCGGAGGAAGCTGGACAGCGTAGTCCACATTCTGGTAAGCTTTTTACAAGTGTGTTGTCATTGTCCAAAATTGACACACACACTCACACACTGCTGGACCTAATATATCCTGTTGGGCTCTTTCTGCATCAGGAGATGCAAGAGGAGTTGGCCATAAAAATGAGGATGGCCGACAGCCTCTTTGAATACCTGCTGGAGGACACTATTGGTGTCCTCAACTCCATCAAATAAATAAATACATATATTTATATACTGTATATCTGCTACTTGTGTTTTTTGTATACTCTGACTCTGAAGGTTGTCAGTGGTCTTTCAGAATTCACCCCTGTAACCTCAGAGGTTCAGATGAGGCATAAGCAGGATTTGTGGAGTCAAGTCTTGCTGTGTGTGTGTGTGTGTGTGTGTGTGTCTATGGATTTCACATGACTGGGAATACAGATATGCATCTGTTGGTCACAGATACCTTGAAAAAAAGGTAGGGGCATGGATCAGAAAACCAGTCAGTATCTGGTGTGACCGCCATTTGCCTCATGCAGTGCGAAACATCTCCTTCGCATAGAGTTGATCAGGCTGTTGATTGTGGCCTGTGGAATGTTGTCCCACTCCTCTTCAATGGCTGTGCGAAGTTGCTGGAAATTGGCGGGAACTGGAACGCGCTGTCATACACGTCGATCCAGAGCACCCCAAACATGCTCAAGGGGTGAAATGTCTGAGTATGCAGGTCATGGAAAAACTGGGACATTTTAAGCTTACAGGAATTGTGTACAGATCCTTGCGACATGGGGCTGTGCATTATCATGTTGTAACATTAGGTAATGGCGGCGGATGAATGGCACGACAATCGGCCGGCCTCAGGATCTCATCACGGTATCTCTGTGCATTCAAATTACCATCGATAAAATGCAATTGTGTTTGTTGTCCATAGCTTATATCTGCCCATACCATAACCCCACTGCCACCATGGGGCACTCTGTTCACAATGTTGAAATCAGCAAACCTCCCGCCCACACGACGCCATACACGTGGTCTGCGGTTGTGAGGCCAGTTGGACGTACTGCCAAATTCTCTAAAATGACAGTAGAGAAATGAACATTCAATTTTCTGGCAACAGCGCTGGTTGACATTCCTGCAGTCAGCATGCCAATTCCATGCTCCCTCAAAACTTTAGACATCTGTGGCATTGTGTTGTGTGACAAAACTGCCCATTTTAGAGTGGCCTTTTATTGTCCCCATCGCAAGGTGCACCTGTGTAATGATCATGCTGTTTAATCAGCTTCTTGATATGCCACACTTGTCAGGTGGATGGATTATCTTGGCAAAAGAGAAATGCTCACTAAAAGGGAGAAATAAATAAGCTTTTTGTGGTTATGGAAAATGTCTGGGATCTTTTATTTCAGCTCATGAAACATGGGACCAACACTTTACATGTTACATTTATATTTTTGTTCAGTATACATACTGTCACCCTTGATGACCATAAAACATGCAGGGTCAATAATGCTGCGGGTTTGCTTTGCAGCCTCTGGTACTGGGGACCTTGAATTTGTGCAAGGCATCATAAATCAGCAGTTATCTTGGCCAAAGTATTAGCTCCAGGGTGCCAATAATAGCCATTAACACTTGTTTTTATTTTCTAAATTAACATTGTAAACTTAAGTCCCCCCCATAAGTCCACCCCCCCCCCCCCCCATTGTTTCTGCAATGTTGAAAATCAAACAACAAGGTGTTTAAAAAAGAAAACTCAAATGTTAACTTAGTTTAGAAGAAATTGTGAATTATTTTGGAAAAGTGCAAGGGTGCCAATATATTAGGCTGCAACTGTATTTCAGCTGCTTGTGTTTTTTGGTATACTCTGAGCATGAAGGATGTCAGTGTCATGACTTCCGCCGAGGCTGCCCCCCCTCCTGGTTCGGGCAGGCTTCGGTGTTCGTCGTCACCGGAGTACTAGCTACTGCCGATCCCATTCTCATCACTCCACTTGTCATGTCTTGTCAATCACACACACCTGGTGCTCATTCCCCTAATTAGTATGTGTATAAGTGTTCCCTCTGTTCCCCTTGTCTTTGTGAGTGATTGTTTTGTTGTGAGAGCGTGTAGCTCGGTTGAGCTACAATTCACTGTGTTATTGCCAAGGAGCTGTCTTATCCCAACGCTCGGGCACGCCATCCAAGCTCCGCCCCTGTGCCTTCTTTTCTAAGAAGCTCAGCTCGGCGGGGCAGAACTACGGCGTTGGTGATCGGGAGCTGTTGGCTGTTGTCCGAGCTTTGACGGTATGGATACATTGGCTCGAAGGGGCGAAACACCCTTTCCTCGTCTGGACAGACCACCGTAACCTGGAGTACATTCGGGCAGTGAGGAGGCTGAATCCTCGCCAGGCCAGGTGGGCCCTATTCTTCACCCAGTTTGATTTTACACTGTCATACATTCTGGGTACGAAGAACGTGAAGGCAGACGCACTGTCCTGGCTGTATGACACAGAGGAGAGGCCCAGAGACAACACCCCCATACTCCCGGCCTCATGCATTGTGGCGCCGGTAGTATGGGCAATGGACGCAGATATAGCGCAGGCATTACACACAGATCCATCTCCACCGCAGTGTCCAGCTGGGCTGCAGTACGTGCCTGCGCTTATCCGTGATCGTCTGAACTACTGGGCACACACGTCACCCTCCTCTGGTCATCCAGGTATCGGTCGTACAATGCACTGCCTGACCGAGAAGTACTGGTGGCCTACCTTGGCTAAGGACGTGAGGGTGTATGTTTCCTCATGCTCAGTGTGCGCCCAGAGTAAGGCACCTAGGCACCTCCCAGCGGGTAAGCTACAACCTTTACCAGTTCCACAACGACCATGGTCTCACCTGAGTATTGATTTTCTCACTGATCTTCCCCCCTCCCAAGGTAACACCACGATCCTGGTCGTTGTGGACCGCTTTTCAAAGTCCTGCCGCCTCCTCCCTCTACCCGGTCTCCCCACAGCACCTACAACCTGCAGAGGCTCTGTTTACTCACGTCTTCCGGCACTACGGGGTACCAGAGGATATAGTGTCCGACCGAGGTCCCCAGTTCATGTCTGGGGGTCTCGGTCAGCCTGACCTCTGGTTTTCACCCCGAGAGCAATGGGCAGGTGGAAATGGTGAATCAAGATGTGGGTAGGTTCCTGCGGACCTACTGTCAGGACCGGCCGGGGGAGTGGTCTATGTTCCTGCCATGGGCAGAATATGCTCAGAACTCTCGCCGCCACTCCTCCACTAACCTAACACCCTTCCAATGTGTTTTGGGGTACCAACCGGTCCTGGCACCATGGCACCAGAGCCAGACCGAGGCTCCCGCGGTGGATGACTGGTTTCGGCGCGCGGAGGAGACTTGGGACGCTGCCCACGTTCGCCTCCAGCGCGCCGTGCATCGTCAGAAGGCCAACGCTGACCGCAGGGAGGCCCCGGTGTTCGTACCGGGGGATCGGGTCTGGCTCTCGACCCGGAATCTGCCCTGCCGAAAGCTGAGCCCGCGGTTTGTGGGGCCGTTTAAAGTCCTGAGGAGAATAAACGAGGTGACATACAGGTTGTTACTCCCCCCTGATTACCGTATTAACCCCTCGTTTCATGTGTCTCTCCTCAGGCCGGTGGTAGCTGGTCCACTCCAGGAGTCTGAGGTACGGGAGGTTCCTCCACCTCCTCTGGACATTGAGGGGGCCCCGGCGTACTCGGCCCATTCCATCCTGGATTCGAGGTGTCGGGTGGGGGGCCTTCAGTATCTCGTGGAGTGGGAGGGGTACGGTCCGGAGGAACGGTGCTGGGTCCCAAGGCGGGACATCCTCGATTCCTCCCTGTTGAGGGATTTCCACTGTCGCCATCTGACTCGCCCTGCTCCGCGTCCTCCTGGCCGTCCCCGCTGGAGCCGCGCACACGGGGGGGTGTACTGTACTGTACTGTACTGTCACGACTTCCGCCGAGGCTGCCCCCCTCCTGGTTCGGGCAGGCTTCGGCGTTCGTCGTCACCTGAGTACTAGCTACTGCCGATCCCATTCTCATCACTCCACTTGTCATGTCTTGTCAATCACACACACCTGGTGCTCAGTCCCCTAATTAGTATGTGTATAAGTGTTCCCCTTGTCTTTGTGACTGATTGTTTTGTTGTGATAGCGTGTAGCTCGGTTGAGCTACATTTCACTGTGTTATTGCCAAGGTGGATGTTTTCCCTTGTACAGTTTCGTTTGACGCTTGGGGCGTTTGATTTATGCAAACGGATTAAACTCTGGACTTCGGTATTTTACCTCCTGCGCCTGACTCCTTCTTTCACACCTTGTCAGTCAGACTTTCAGAGCTCTTTTCTGCAGTTTTCCACCTTTTATAGTGGTTATTTAAGGCATTCACTCGGCATCATCCAAACTCAATTCACCCCTGTAATGCAGATTTATCTATATCACCTCTCGAGAAGATGCAGTACTACTTGATAGTTAATACATTCAAGAAATGTCTTAATGGCTTCCTTGTTTGAATGGATCTGTGAATGTCCTTGTATACTGGAAGTTCAATGTAAAGTGAGGGTCTGTTGACTGGAAATATTTGCAGTACCTGAAACAAGCTGCAGAGACTGTTGTAATTGTGAAGTTTCCTTTTTATTTTAATATTCTAAAATGCAAAGGACATAACAGGATTTGAGAATAAATCCCAGGTTGAGTGCACAAAAATGTTCCACTGCAAGCTATTATTTACAAGAAAAAAGTAACATACTGTATCTATATGTAATTCAACAGGTACCAATATTCAGTGTGGACCTTGCACACTTACTTAGACAAAATCGTAGAATGCAGACATGACAGTTGAATTCACTTTTCATCATGTTTCTGAACATAGTATACTAAAGGTAACAACAATTCAACAAACTTTTAGTTTTGTGAACCATTCTTACACACAACTGTTTTTAATGTTCACCATTAGTGCATTGAGGACCACTGTGTGCTTTATCGTAATCTTAATTGGGATATACCCTTTTTGAGGAACTGATCATGTGGTCTCAGGATATAGGCTCTGTTAAACATTAACAGGTAACATTGAACATAAAACAACAGAAAACCTACCTTATCACTCAGTTAAAATTGCTACCCATGTATACCAATGGCTAGCAATGAATAATAATCATTTGATTGTACCATCCTTAAATAATCATATCAGTTTTTAGTGCCGTTTTTACAAAGATCAGAATCGATGTTGAATGTAAAAATTGTTCTAGCTTGCAGCTTAAAGAATGATTAATTTGCTGCAGATGAACAGTTAGTCTCTGGTTAATAATATACTGTACACAGAATCATGATTTGGTTGAAAAAAGATGAGCATATTAACCAGAGCTCAGTTTCAGTGTGATTTGGTCGACAGACAGGTTGTTTCCAGTGTCAATTATTTTTAACAGCACTGCGTTCTGTTTTGATTGATGTCTCCTACTAATAACAAGATACAAATTGATTTTTTTAAAGCTATAACAATTCAGTTCAACACTATGCGTGCTATATCAAGATAAGCCAAAAACACTTACTATCGATTAAAGAAAAAATCTGATATGAAATGTGACTATTGTCTGGAAGAAGTTCAACACAGATGGGGGTTTAAATACATGAAATACATGATTACTCACTTTTTCAAACCTTCAGTAGGCAATAATAACGAAAGTGCTCTTTTGTCAAACCTGTAAAAAAATAATTTATACACATCCCATCGGCTGATTGGAGTACTTCATCACAAAATTGGTTTACAAATGTTCGTTTATCGATGGTCCTTTTCCCCATCACTCCATCCCCCCATCCTCTTCCTCACCTATTTTCCTCATCCTCATCTGTACCTAGTGATGTGTTATTTGTTGAAGGGCAGACAGGCAGGCAGTGTGACAGTGGAGCAGGATGGGCCTGCTAAGGGCTCGGCCACCTCTCCCTCCAGCTCTGTCCAGGTCCCCTTCTCTGGGCTGTAGCAGATTGTGGAAGACTTGTAGGCTCCCTGCAATATAATAATATTAACAATAATAATTTATTCACTGTTGATAGCGATATTCATTACATAAAGATATCTCAAAGCGCTGTTAAGCAACAACAACAACAACATCATTAATCTTTATGATTAGATCAACGGTCATGAGACTGAAGGTTGAGAAAGTTCATGGCTTGATTTTATACAGTACCAGTCAAAAGTTTGGACACATCTACTCAATCCAGGGTTTTTCTTTATTTTTACTATTTTCTACATTGTAGAATAATAGGGAAGACATCAAAACTATGAAATATGGCAAGAACAGCTCAAATAAGCAAAGAGAAACGACAGTCCATCATTAATTTAAGACATGAAGGTCAGTCAATCCGGCAAATTTCAAGAACTTTGAAAGTTTCTTAAATTGCAGTCGTAAAAACCATCAAGCGCTATGATGAAATTGGCTCTCATGAGGACCGCCACAGGAAAGGAAGACCCAGATTTACCTCCGCTGCAGAGGATAAGTTCATTAGTTACCAGCCTCAGAAATTGCAGCCCAAATAAATGCTTCACAGAGTTCAAGTAACAGACACATCTCAACATCAACTGTTCAGAGGAGACTGCGTAAATCAGGCCTTCATGGTCGAATTGCTGCAAAGAAACCACTACTAAAGGACACCAATAAGAAGAAGAGACTTGCTTGGCCCAAGAAACACGAGCAATGGACATTAGACCGGTGGAAATCTGTCCTTTGGTCTGATGAGTTCAAATGTGAGATTATTGGTTCCAACCGCCATGGCTTTGTGAGACGCAGAGTAGGTGAATGGATGATCTCCGCATGTGTGGTTCCCACCGTGAAGCATGGAGGAGGAGGTGTGATGGTGTGGGGGTGCTTTGCTGGGGACACTGTCAGTGATTTATTTAGAATTCAAGGCACACTTAACCAGCATGGCTACCACAGCATTCTGCAGCGATACGTAAATGAATCACTAAACACATGAAATTAATAATAATCTTCAAAAAACAAGTTTGTCAAAGCAACAAAATAACTAAGGCTTTACAATGATGGTGAAACTTGGAGACATTTTTGTATTAAGTGGGTTGAAAACTTCCCTTTAAGTGATACAGGGTTGATGGAGGGACATGTCAAAATGCAAAAAAATTAATCAGATTTATTGAATTATCCATGTGGTCTATATTAAAGGGCACTTAATTTAAATGGATACTTTGGGATTTTGGCAATGACGCCCTTTATCTACTTCCTCAGAGTCAGTTTAACTCATGGATACCATTTTTATGTCTCTGTGTCCAGTATGAAGGAAGTTAAAGGTAGTTTCTCGACCCAATGCTAACTAGCGTTTGCACAATGACTGGAAGTCTATGGGTATCTACTAGCAGATACCCATGGACTTCCAGTCATTGTGCTAACGTTAGGGAAGTAGATAAAGGACCTCATTGCCAAAATCCCAAAGTATCCCACTAATATAGCAGGTTTTTAAAATGCAATATTGCTGCACAATTTCTACTTAAAATATTAAAGGGACGCAAAAGGCACTCTTTTCGTGAAACGACCTACCTAGGATTGCCGTGAATGTAGTGAATGAATAACATCAAGCTGATAGTGAGATGCGTCTTTACCATGCTCCAGCTGTATCCACCCACTAGGAAGATACTGTCGTCCAGGATGCAACAGCCGGGGCCACTGCGGCCCTCCAGGATGGGCGTCTGGAGGATGTTCCACTGGTCTGCTTTGGGGTCATAACACTCCACCAGCATCACATCCAAGTGAGAGAACCCTGAGCACAAAATAACAGTTAATGATACATGTGATTGTAAAGGGGATTTTCAAGGTGAATAAAAAAGAAGAGCATTCGCAGATAAAGTCAATCAAAATCGATTTGGTTTAATACAAGTTGCAACCTCAGCACAGAAGAAATGTCTAACGGGCCTTTTCTGAGAAGGCACTTATATTAATCACACCGCACTTAATGTTCTGTAAACACCAGCCCGAGAGGCTTGTAGGAAGTCACAACATCAGCTGCTACAGAATCACTTAGTGTCACAGATATATTATCAGTGTGCCCTCGACTCAACATGGCATCAAACTTCAACCATAACATTCAACACCAGCAGACATTTGATACTGGCAGTTAAACAGGTCAAAGGTAGGAACATCAGTACTTAGTTACAACAGATAATTGTAGACTAAGAAGAGAAAAATCAAATACAATTTGATTTGTCACATGCTTCGTAAACAACAGTGAAATGCTTACTTATGATATGTACTTTCTAACACTGCAGAGAGAAAAATAGAAAAATAATAGAAAGATAATAACACAAGGAATAAATACACAATGAGTAACGATAACTTGGCTATATACACTGGGTACCAGTACCGAGTTGATGTGTATGGGGTATGTGGTAATTGAGGTAGATATGTACAGTGGGGGAAAAAAAAGTATTTAGTCAGCCACCAATTGTGCAAGTTCTCCCACTTAAAAAGATGAGAGAGGCCTGTAATTTTCATCATAGGTACACGTCAACTATGACAGACAAACTGAGGAAAAAAATCCAGAAAATCACATTGTAGGATTTTTTATGAATTTATTTGCAAATTATGGTGGAAAATAAGTATTTGATCAATAACAAAAGTTTCTCAATACTTTGTTACATACCATTTGTTGGCAATGACACAGGTCAAACGTTTTCTGTAAGTCTTCACAAGGTTTTCACACACTGTTGCTGGTATTTTGGCCCATTCCTCCATGCAGATCTCCTCTAGAGCAGTGATGTTTTGGGGCTGTCGCTGGGCAACACGGACTTTCAACTCCCTCCAAAGATTTTCTATGGGGTTGAGATCTGGAGACTGGCTAGGCCACTCCAGGACCTTGAAATGCTTCTTACGAAGCCACTCCTTCGTTGCCCGGGCGGTGTGTTTGGGATCATTGTCATGCTGAAAGACCCAGCCACGTTTCATCTTCAATGCCCTTGCTGATGGAAGGAGGTTTTCACTCAAAATCTCACGATACATGGCCCCATTAATTCTTTCCTTTACACGGATCAGTCGTCCTGGTCCCTTTGCAGAAAAACAGCCCCAAAGCATGATGTTTCCACCCCCATGCTTCACAGTAGGTATGGTGTTCTTTGGATGCAACTCAGCATTCTTTATCCTCCAAACACGACGAGTTGAGTTTTTACCAAAAAGTTATATTTTGGTTTCATCTGACCAAATGACATTCTCCCAATCCTCTTCTGGATCATCCAAATGCACTCTAGCAAACTTCAGATGGGCCTGGACATGTACTGGCTTAAGCAGGGGGACATGGCTGGCACTGCAGGATTTGAGTCCCTGGCGGCGTAGTGTGTTACTGATGGTAGGCTTTGTTACTTTGGTCCCAGCTCTCTGCAGGTCATTCACTAGGTCCCCCCGTGTGGTTCTGGGATTTTTGCTCACCGTTCTTGTGATCATTTTGACCCCACGGGGTGAGATCTTGCGTGGAGCCCCAGATCGAGGGAGATTATCAGTGGTCTTGTATGTCTTCCATTTCCTAATAATTGCTCCAACATTTGATTTCTTCAAACCAAGCTGCTTACCTATTGCAGATTCAGTCTTCCCAGCCTGGTGCAGGTCTACAATTTTGTTTCTGGTGTCCTTTGACAGCTCTTTGGTCTTGGCCATAGTGGAGTTTGGAGTGTGACTGTTTGAGGTTGTGGACAGGTGTCTTTTATACTGATAACAAGTTCAAACAGGTGCCATTAATACAGGTAACGAGTGGAGGACAGAGGAGCCTCTTAAAGAAGAAGTTACAGGTCTGTGAGAGCCAGAAATCTTGCTTGTTTGTAGGTGACCAAATACTTATTTTCCACCATAATTTGCAAATAAATTCATTAAAAATCCTACAATGTGATTTTCTGGAGAAAAAAAATCTCAATTTGTCTGTCATAGTTGACGTGTACAGTGGGGAAAAAAAGTATTTAGTCAGCCACCAATTGTGCAAGTTCTCCCACTTAAAAAGATGAGAGAGGCCTGTAATTTTCATCATAGGTACACGTCAACTATGACAGACAAAATGAGAAAAAAAAATCCAGAAAATCACATTGTAGGATTTTTTATGAATTTATTGGCATATGATGGTGGAAAATAAGTATTTGGTCAATAACAAAAGTTTCTCAATACTTTGTTATTTACCCTTTGTTGGAAATGACACAGGTCAAACGTTTTCTGTAAGTCTTCACAAGGTTTTCACACACTGTTGCTGGTATTTTGGCCCATTCCTCCATGCAGATCTCCTCTAGAGCAGTGATGTTTTGGGGCTGTCGCTGGGCAACACAGACTTTCAACTCCCTCCAAAGATTTTCTATGGGGTTGAGATCTGGTGACTGGCTAGGCCACTCCAGGACCTTGAAATGCTTCTTACGAAGCCACTCCTTCGTTGCCCGGGCGGTGTGTTTGGGATCATTGTCATGCTGAAAGACCCAGCCACGTTTCATCTTCAATGCCCTTGCTGATGGAAGGAGGTTTTCTCTCAAAATCTCACGATACATGGCCCCATTCATTCTTTCCTTTACACGGATCAGTCGTCCTGGTCCCTTTGCAGAAAAACAGCCCCAAAGCATGATGTTTCCAACCCCATGCTTCACAGTAGGTATGGTGTTCTTTGGATGCAACTCAGCATTCTTTGTCCTCCAAACATGACGAGTTGAGTTTTTACCAAAATATAATATATTTTGGTTTCATCTGACCATATGACATTCTCCCAATCCTCTTCTGGATCATCCAAATGCATTTCAGACGGGCCTGGACATGTACTGGCTTAAGCAGGGGGACACGTCTCGCACTGCAGGATTTGAGTCCCTGGCGGCGTAGTGTGTTACTGATGGTTGGCTTTGTTACTTTGGTCCCAGCTCTCTGCAGGTCATTCACTAGGTCCCCCCGTGTGGTTCTGGGATTTTTGCTCACCGTTCTTGTGATCATTTTGACCCCACGGGGTGAGATCTTGCGTGGAGCCCCAGATCGAGGGAGATTATCAGTGGTCTTGTATGTCTTCCATTTCCTAATAATTGCTCCCACAGTTGATTTCTTCAAACCAAGCTGCTTACCTATTGCATATTCAGTCTTCCCAGCCTGGTGCAGGTCTACAATTTTGTTTTTGGTGTCCTTTGACAGCTATTTGGTCTTGGCCATAGTGGAGTTTGGAGTGTGACTGTTTGAGGTTGTGGACAGGTGTCTTTTATGCTGATAACAAGTTCAAACAGGTGCCATTAATACAGGTAACGAGTGGAGGACAGAGGAGCCTCTTAAAGAAGAAGTTACAGGTCCGTGAGAGCCAGAAATCTTGCTTGTTTGTAGTTGACCAAATACTTATTTTCCACCATAATTTGCAAATAAATTCATTAAAAATCCTACAATGGGATTTTCTGGATTTTTTTTTCTCAATTTGTCTGTCATAGTTGACGTGTACCTATGATGAAAATTACAGGCCTCTCTCATCTTTTTAAGTGGGAGAACTTGCACAATTGGTGGCTGACTAAATACTTTTTTCCCCCACTGTACCTATGATGAAAATTACAGGCCTCTCTCATCTTTTTAAGTGGGAGAACTTGCACAATTGGTGGCTGACTAAATACTTTTTTCCCCCACTGTACATTATCTCCCAGACTCATGGATAGAAAGTTTGGAGCATAGCATAAGGTAACCAGTCCATCCAGTATGCATAATAATACAGTCCACATTCAAAGGCGATTACTAGAATTAGTTTAATTTTGGAGTATAGGCTAAACTAATTATGTACCAAAGTTATCTTAAAAAATTTTTTTAAAATGTTTTTCTGCCATGCGTAACATGTGGTAGGCTATGTATTGTATAACGGCACAATCATTATTTTAATTCCGTATTTTTTTCGGGCTTGGGTTCATATATAGGCCTATGCCTATGCATAATATGCATATAGGTGTTTTGAATTAATAATCATCATAGAAAGCACTGTCCATTTAGTTGTGTTAGGCTTTGAAACAACATCCACAACGACTATGTTTCCCACTCAGTTTCAACCTGTTGTTGAACTTCTTTCTTCAAATTGATCAATCACAGTGAGGTGAGTTTTAAAAGCACATACTGTTTTGATGCTGTGTTTGATGTGATTTTCGATTGCATTTGCATTGATGTCAGAGTGGTTAGCGGGACAATAGAGCCTTAGGTACCAGGCCATTAGCGACCTGATGATCGTTAGCGAGTTGGGTACCACCAACGCATGTCCAGAGTGCATAAAAGGAGATTACCTTGACTCAACGGTCACATAGAACTTTAATGCAGTCATGACTCCTGACTGCCGTTGTGGCGGTAATATGCTCACCGCAACAGCCCTAAGTACAACTATTCAAAAAAATATATCTTGTATTCCACATAGTCTATTCTGCACAGTAAAGTAGAGTAGCTGAGACATGCCAGTCCTTACCTTTCAGATGGTTGCCCCCGATAGCGTAGAGGCGGTCGTTCATCCCAGCCAGGGCATGAATAGCTCTCTTTGTGTTCATATCCTGTTTCCTGGCCCATACATCCATGATGGGGTCGTAGCAATACAGCCAGGATACGTACTCTCCATTGTGGACTCCTCCTATAGTGGTATGGCAGATACACACATAAAGACCTGTTATTATTAGCTGTGAATGGCAGGATCAGGATCCATAGACACATCACTCTGCTTTTGGAAAGTCTGTGTATGAAATGATAGGTGATATTTAGCAGTCCTGCACTCATCACAATACTACAGATCAGTAGATTTTGTACTTTCATTTTTACTGTCTGAGTGAGTAATTTTTCAGCTTTTAATTTCCAACATGAACTCATTTTCCATTAATAAGATGATCAGTGGGTCTCCCTTGAAAAATAGGTATTTTGACCTCAATGGGACAACCTTGTAAAATAAAGGTTATATAAAATGAGTGAGGTCTGACCTGAGATGTATATTTTCCCATTGTGCACTGCTCCAGCATGTGCGGCCAGAGGTTGGGGCAGGGAGGACACGTAGTTCCACTCGTTAGTCTCTAGGTTGTAGGACTCCACGCTGGAGAGGTAGCCTGACTCGTTCCTCCCGCCAATCACATACAGGTGCTTATCCAGGCAGCAGGCGAAGAAACTGGCTCTCCTGAGCAGGAGGTGTCAACCAGACAACATAATTAAAACAAGCAGGACAGTGTGTGTGTGTGTCAGTGGCGCAGCGCAGTTTCGCGGGTCCCATTTTTATAAGTTTTTTGCCATGTGGCAGAGAGAAAAATGTGCAGTTTTATAGCTAATCTCATGCTATTTTACACATTTTGCCATGAGGCTGAGAGAAAATGTTGGTGTTATATAGCACATTTCCTGCTATTCTACACATTTTGCCGTGAGGATGAGAGAACATTTTGCAGTTCTAAAGCAAATTTCCTGTAATAAAAAACATTTGACAGTACCAGTCAAAAGATTGGACACACCTACTCACTCAAGGGTTTTTCTATATTTTTACTATATTCTACATTGTAGAATAATAGTGAAGACATCAAAACTATGAAATAACACATATGGAATCATGTAGTAACCAAAAAAGTGTTAAACAATCGATCAATAATATAATAATACTTTTAGCAAAGATGTTTTTTTTCAATTCACAAACTGTAGAAACAATGAGAATAGAAAGGTTCAGAACTTTTGTAAAACATCACAGTACAGTTGAAAAAATGTATGGCAAGTATGGATGGTGTTGGGAGATAGATGGGAGGTGTTGAATGGAGCTGAAGGATGGGACTAATGGCAACAACTAATAACAACAAGATAACTAGTGTAAGACATGCTGTGTCCATAATAAGTATATAGGTTATATATTGTGAGCTTTTGTGAAAGAGCACAGTTAGAAAGATATGGCATACAGAAGCATACCAGATGGACATCATGAAAATGATCGGAGGAAGTTCAGGAGTAAAAACAAACAAAATATAATTAGTGACTTGTGTCCATAAAATGTACACTGCTCAAAAAAATAAAGGGAACACTTAAACAACACAATGTAACTCCAAGTCAATCACACTTCTGTGAAATCAAACTGTCCACTTAGGAAGCAACACTGATTGACAATACATTTCACATGCTGTTGTGCAAATGGAATAGACAACAGGTGGAAATTATAGGCAATTAGCAAGACACCCCCAATAAAGGACTGGTTTTGCAGGTGGTGACCACAGACCACTTCTCAGTTCCTATGCTTCCTGGCTGATGTTTTGGTCACTTTTGAATGCTGGCGGTGCTTTCACTCTAGTGGTAGCATGAGACGGAGTCTACAACCCACACAAGTGGCTCAGGTAGTGCAGCTCATCCAGGATGGCACATCAATGCGAGCTGTGGCAAGAAGGTTTGCTGTGTCCGTCAGCGTAGTGTCCAGAGCATGGAGGCGCTACCAGGAGACAGGCCAGTACATCAGGAGACGTGGAGGAGGCCGTAGGAGGGCAACAACCCAGCAGCAGGACTGCTACCTCCGCCTTTGTGCAAGGAGGAGCAGGAGGAGCACTGCCAGAGCCCTGCAAAATGACCTCCAGCAGGCCACAAATGTGCATGTGTCTGCTCAAACGGTCAGAAACAGACTCCATGAGGGTGGTATGAGGGCCCGACGTCCACAGGTGGGGGTTGTGCTTACAGCCCAACACCGTGCAGGACATTTGGCATTTGCCAGAGAACACCAAGATTGGCAAATTCGCCACTGGCGCCCTGTGCTCTTCACAGATGAAAGCAGGTTCACACTGAGCACGTGACAGACATGACAGAGTCTGGAGACGCCGTGGAGAACGTTCTGCTGCCTGCAACATCCTCCAGCATGACCAGTTTGGCGGTGGGTCAGTCATGGTGTGGGGTGGCATTTCTTTGGGGGGCCGCACAGCCCTCCATGTGCTCGCCAGAGGTAGCCTGACTGCCATTAGGTACCGAGATGAGATCCTCAGACCCCTTGTGAGACCATATGCTGGTGCGGTTGGCCTTGGGTTCCTCCTAATGCAAGACAATGCTAGACCTCATGTGGCTGGAGTGTGTCAGCAGTTCCTGCAAGAGGAAGGCATTGATGCTATGGACTGGCCCGCCCGTTCCCCAGACCTGAATCCAATTGAGCACATCTGGGACATCATGTCTCGCTCCATCCACCAATGTCACGTTGCACCACAGACTGTCCAGGAGTTGGCGGATGCTTTAGTCCAGGTCTGGGAGGAGATCCCTCAGGAGACCATCCGCCACCTCATCAGGAGCATGCCCAGGCGTTGTAGGGAGGTCATACAGGCACGTGGAGGCCACACACACTACTGAGCCTCATTTTGACTTGTTTTAAGGACATTACATCAAAGTTGGATCAGCCTGTAGTGTGGTTTTCCACTTTAATTTTGAGGGTGACTCCAAATCCAGACCTCCATGGGTTGATACATTTGATTTCCATTGATAATTTTTGTGTGATTTTGTTGTCAGCACATTCAACTATGTTGTCACGGATTCTGCCGAGGCTGCTCCTCCTCCTAGTTCGGGCAGGCTTCGGCGTTCGTCGTCCCCGGAGTACTAGCTGCCACCGTTGAATGTTTCTATGTTTGATTGCTTTTGTCTGTCTATTACACCTGTGTCCGTTTGTGTCTGATTACGTGTTCTATAAGTTGCCTGTTTTGTATTGGTTAGGTTGTGTGTTGTTTTTCGCCTGTCCGTAGTGCTGCGTGTTTTTTCTCTGTTTTGTTGTTTTATTGTTTTACGCATAGTTTGCGTAATTGCTCGCCTCTGTTTTGTTTTGAGGCCGATCATTGTATCTTTGCCTTGTGGTTCACAAGTAAACTTTGTTGGACTAAGCTTCGGTGTCCTGCGCCTGACTCCCACACCACATACACCTCAGCCTTGACAGAACAACACACCAGTATGGAGTCAGCAGGAGCAGCAGCGGCACCCAAGTCGCTGGAGGATCGGATCAGCGACCAAGACACCATGATCCGGCAACTTGGGGCCGCCATGAACGAGGTGTCCAACACTCTGCGCCGGTTGGTTACGGGAGAGGTGCCCACGCCTTCTCACACCATACCATCACCAACGGCCAGTCCTCCTCTCCCAGCACCGGAACCCAGTGGCATTCGGCTCTCGCTCCCGAGGGCATATGATGGTTCTGCAGCCGGGTGTCAGGGGTTCCTCCTGCAGGTGGAACTCTACCTGGCCACCATACACCCAGCGCCCTCGGGATACGAGAGCGTCTCCGCCCTCATCTCCTGTCTATCCGGCAAATGGAGGGGAATAGACGCCGCTACTATCACCTACGCGGAGTTCTCCCGCCGCTTCAAGGCTGTGTTCGATCATCCACCTGAGGGAAAGGCGGCGGGGGAGCGTCTGTTCCACCTCCGACAGGGGAAGACGAGCGCACAGGAGTTCGCCCTGGAGTTCCGGACTCTAGCGGCGGATGCGGGGTGGAATGAGAGGGCCCTCATCGACCATTACCGGTGTAGCCTACGAGAGGACGTTCGTCGTGAGCTGGCCTGCAGGGACACCAACCTATCCTTCGACCAGTTGGTGGACATCTCCATCCGTCTCGACACCCTGCTGGCTACCCGCGGACGACCCGAGTGGGGGTCGTCCATTCCACCCTCCAGCACCTCCGAGCCGATTCCCATGGAGCTCGGAGGTGCTGGCGCTAGAGAGAGGAGGAGAGAGAACCCGAGGGGGGCCATCCCCTGCACCAACTGTGGCCGTGGAGGACACACTGCGGCCAGGTGCTGGGGAGGGTCTCCTGGGAGAGGGGACAACAGGTCACGCACTGGGGAGTCATTTCAGGTGAGTAGGCGCCCCACTTACCCAGAGCTCTCTGTTGGTCACATGTGTATACCTGTGAGATTTCCACAGGTGGCACCTCATTCCCAGCATAAGGCGCTAGTAGATTCAGGCGCAGCTGGGAATTTTGTTGATCGTGAATTTTGTTATAGGTTAGGAATTCCCCTTCGGCCGGTAGAAGCCCCCTTTCCTGTTCATGCCCTAGACAGCCGGCCGTTGGGGTCGGGATTGATCAGAGATGTCACAGCACCACTTAAGATGACGACGCAGGGGGGTCATGAGGAGATCATTCAGTTTTATCTGATTGACTCTCCTGCGTATCCCGTGGTGCTGGGGCTTTCCTGGTTAAGCGCCCATGATCCTACCATAGCGTGGCAACAGAGGGCTCTTATGGAGTGGTCTGCCCAGTGTGTAGGGAGATGTCTAGGTGTTTCCTTAGGGGCGACCTCGGTAGAGAGTCCAAACCAAGTGCCCGCAATGCGCATTCCCCCTGAATATGAGGATTTAGCACTTGTGTTCAGCAAAACGAGGGCAACACGGCTACCACCTCATAGACAGGGGGATTGTGCGATAGATCTCCAAACAGGAGCGGCACTTCCGCGGAGCCGTGTGTATCCCCTGTCTCAAGAGGAGACAGCGGCTATGGAGACTTACATAGCCGAGTCCTTGGCACAGGGATACATACGGTCCTCCACTTCCCCGGTTTCCTCGAGTTTCTTCTTTGTGAAGAAGAAGGACGGGGGTTTGCACCCGTGTATTGATTACCGTAGTCTCAATCAGATCGCGGTTAAGTACAGTTACCCTCTTCCACTGATTGCGACTATGACAGAGTCATTACGCGGAGCGCGGTTCTTCACAAAGTTGGATCTCAGGAGCGCGTACAATCTGGTGCGCATTAGGGAGGGGGATGAATGGAAAACAGCATTTAGCACCACCTCGGGTCATTACGAGTATCTCGTCATGCCATACGGGTTAATGAATGCTCCTTCAGTCTTCCAATCCTTTGTTGACGAGATTTTCCGGGACATGCATGGGCAGGGTGTGGTAGTATACATCGACGACATCCTAGTGTACTCTTCTACACGAGCCGAGCATGTAGCCCTGGTGCGCCGAGTGTTGAGGAGACTGTTGGAGCATGACTTGTATGTCAAGGCAGAAAAATGCTTGTTCTTCCAGGAGTCCGTCTCCTTTTTGGGTTATCGGTTGTCCGCGTCTGGTGTGAAGATAGAGTTTGACCGTGTGTCGGCCGTGCGTAATTGGCAAACTCCAACCACTGTAATAGAGGTGCAGCAGTTTTTGGGTTTTGCTAATTACTACCGGAGGTTTATCCGGGGCTTTGGACAGGTTGCAGCTCCCATTACGTCCCTGCTAAAGGGGGGTCTGGTTCGTTTGCAGTGGTCAGCTGAGGCGGACAGGGCATTTGTCAAACTGAAGAACCTGTTCACCTCGGCTCCGGTGCTGGCGCATCCGGATCCCTCTTTACCATTCCAAGTAGAGGTAGACGCGTCCGAGGCCGGTATTGGGGCAGTCCTGTCGCAACGGTCCGGCACGCCACCTAAGCTCCGCCCCTGTGCGTTCTATTCTAAGAAGCTCAACTCGGCGGAGCGTAATTATGACGTAGGGGACAGGGAGCTGTTAGCTGTAGTCCAGGCCCTAAAGGTGTGGAGGCATTGGCTTGAGGGGGCTCAACACCCTTTCCTCATTCTGACTGACCATCGTAACCTGGAGTACATCCGGGCAGCTAGGAGATTGAGCCCTCGTCAGGCTAGGTGGAACATGTTCCTGACCCGGTTTGTTTTTAAGATCACATACATCCCAGGGTCCCAGAACGGTAAGGCAGACGCCCTGTCCCGGCGGTATGACACAGAGGAGAGGTCCATTGAGCCTACTCCCATACTGCCGGAGTCTTGTCTGGTGGCTCCGGTGGTGTGGGAGGTCGATGCGGAGATCGAGCGGGCACTGCGTACCGACCCTACTCCCCCCGAGTGTCCTGTGGGGCGGACGTACGTTCCGCTCGAGGTTCGTGACCGCCTTATTTATTGGGCTCATACATCACCCTCCTCTGGACATCCAGGTATTGGCCGGACAGTGCACTGCCTTAGCGTGAAATACTGGTGGCCAACGTTAGCTAGGGATGTGAGGGTTTATGTCTCCTCCTGCTCGGTGTGCGCCCAGTGTAAGGCGCCTAGACATTTGCCCAGGGGAAAGTTACATCCCCTGCCCGTTCCACAACGACCATGGTCCCACCTCTCGGTGGATTTTGTGACCGACCTACCCCCCTCCCAGGGGAATACCACCATTTTGGTCGTTGTGGATCGGTTTTCCAAGGCCTGTTGTCTCCTCCCAATGCCGGGTCTCCCTACTGCCCTACAGACCGCTGAGGCCCTATTTACCCACGTGTTCTGGCACTATGGGGTCCCCGAGGATATTGTGTCTGACCGAGGTCCCCAGTTCACCTCCAGAGTCTGGGGGGCGTTCATGGAACGCTTGGGGGTCTCGGTGAGCCTTACCTCGGGGTACCACCCAGAGAGTAATGGGCAAGTTGAACGAGTCAACCAGGATGTGGGTAGGTTTCTAAGGTCCTATTGCCAGGTATATCCCCTGGGCAGAGATGGCCCAGAACTCTCTCCACCACTCCTCCACCAATTTAACACATTTCCAGTGTGTTTTAGGGTATCAGCCGGTCCTGGCACCATGGCACGAGAGCCAGATCGAGGCCCCTGCGGTGGATGAGTGGATTCGGCGCTCGGAGGAGATGTGGGACGCTGCCCATGTCCATCTGCAGCGGGCCATCCGTCGACAAAAGGCGAGCGCCGATCGCCACCGCAGTGAGGGACCGGTATACGCACCGGGAGATCGAGTCTGGCTCTCGACTCGAAACCTGCCCCTCCGCCTGCCCTGCCGGAAGCTGGGTCGGCGGTTTGTGGGGCCCTTTAAAGTCCTGAGAAGATTGAACGAGGTGTGTTACAGGTTACAACTGCCTATTGATTACAAGAATATTAACCCCTCGTTCCATGTGTCTCTTCTCAGGCCGGTGGTAGCTGGCCCACTCCAAGAAGATGAGATAGGAGAGACCCCTCCGCCCCCTTTGGACATCGAGGGGGCCCCGGCGTACAGGGTCCGGACCATCTTGGACTCGCCGGATGAGTGGTCTCCAGTATCTCGTGGAGTGGGAGGGGTACGGTCCGGAGGAACGGTGCTGGGTGCCTAGTAGGGACATCCTAGATCCATCCCTCCTGACTGAGTTCCACCGTGGGCATCCCACGCGCCCGGGTCCGCGTCCTCCTGGCCGTCCCCGAGGCCGGGGTCGGCGCACGGCTGGAGCCGCGCGTCAAGGGGGGGGTACTGTCACGGATTCTGCCGAGGCTGCTCCTCCTCCTAGTTCGGGCAGGCTTCGGCGTTCGTCGTCCCCGGAGTACTAGCTGCCACCGTTGAATGTTTCTATGTTTGATTGCTTTTGTCTGTCTATTACACCTGTGTCCGTTTGTGTCTGATTACGTGTTCTATAAGTTGCCTGTTTTGTATTGGTTAGGTTGTGTGTTGTTTTTCGCCTGTCCGTAGTGCTGCGTGTTTTTTCTCTGTTTTGTTGTTTTATTGTTTTACGCATAGTTTGCGTAATTGCTCGCCTCTGTTTTGTTTTGAGGCCGATCATTGTATCTTTGCCTTGTGGTTCACAAGTAAACTTTGTTGGACTAAGCTTCGGTGTCCCGCGCTTGACTCCCACACCACATACACCTCAGCCTTGACATATGTAAAGAAAAAAGTATTTAATAAGATTATTTCATTCATTCAGATCTAGGATGTGTTATTTTAGTGTTCCCTTTATTTTTTTGAGCAGTGTATATAGTATGTATAAGCATGAAGTAGAGGCCTAAGCATTGTTGTTCACTAGTTTACTCCAATTAGGGAGGGGATGGTGGGGTTGGAAAGTAATAAAGGGAAATAGATATATTTTTAAAGGATATGTATGTATGTATATATGTATGTATGTGTGTATATATATATATATGTGTATGTATATATATATATATATATATATATATATATATATATATGTGAGAAAATTACATATGCAGACAATTACATTGATGGAAGTTACAATCTATCTGCAATATTAAAACTGATCTACCCCCTAAAAAAATAAAAAATGAGAGGATTGCTTTATATATTCTGCACAGGAATGCATGCTTATGATTGGACAAAACAGATGAAAAGGGGTTTCATGTCAAATGGAATGACCATTAGTCTCACGTGGAATTCTCATCTCGTTACCTTTTCATAAACTAAAATGAAAAGTAATTGGTAATAGTTATCTATTTTTCAGGGCATCTTGTCTCGTTATCGTCATTAGTTTTCGTCAGGAAAAATAGTTTGTTGAAAAGTATTTTTCATCATAGTTATTGTTGACGACATTAACACTGATGTGTGTGTGTGAGTGTGTGCATGTGTGTAGGGCTGTTACGGTGACCGTATTACCGCCACACAGGCAGTCACGAGTCATCCGCATTCAAATTCCACGTGACCGTTTAGTCACGGTAATTAGGCTTCTCCAAGCTCTGATGTTGCTGATGGCCATTAGTAGTCTACCAAACTTGCTAACTGCCTGGTACTCAGCACTCTATTGTCCCTCTAATCACTCTGACATCAATGCAAATGTAATCGAAAATCTAATCAAACACTTAATGACAGCCCATGAGCTCATGTTGCACAACTTTTCTATTGGCTATGCGATTGCTATAGGCTATGCAATTGCATGAGAAAACAGAGTGATGGCCTCTATTAAAAAGGATCCCATCAGCTTTCTATAGGCTTACTATATATATTTCTCAACTTTCCTAATATTAAGCACATTGCTTCTCTTTACAACAGGTGTACACCCTACCTGGCTGGCATGAAAATGAACCACGGGAAAAGCGTCCTACATTCGCTATTTAAGTGCATAGATGACATGTATTTTTTTCTGCTGCCCCTGTTCCGAGACAGGTGCACGATAATGGTCCATTCTAAAACAAAACTAATTTCACACATATATTATTTAGTATATGTAAAGACAAGATTAAATCAAGAATAGTCTGATGGGTGACAATATTAGCCAATCACTTGTGAATTATATATTATCACTTGTGAATTATGCAAATAAGTGCAAATAGCGCATGCTTTTTTTTCCGACTTTGTATCACAACTAAAGTGGCCAAATAACTTCTTAAAATGAAGCACATTAATCCGCTTCACAACGGGTGTAGAGCCTAACTGGCATACATACGTAGCACATGAGTTTTAAGTTTGGGGAAGATCATTTTCACCATAAAAATGCACCTTTATAATAAAAGCATTACACGCATAATCGCATTTGTGGTCACTTTTGATAATGGTGTTTTCCTGCAAATGGAACATTCGAGCTTATAGCTTACTGCCATGTGCACATTGCTGCGCTTATAATGTGAAGAAATAGCCTAATAGTTTATCAACATTTTAAGCTCAATGTTCTCATCTGTTGCGTCAGGTTCATTGCTTAAAACAGGTTTTTTGATGCTAGTGGTTGTATTAATTTGGGATCTATCGCATCCCACAACTGTCCCAGACTATGTTTGGAATATTTATTTCTCGTACAAAATAGATGAAGTTAACTTTTGTACTATGGAGGATAGTAGATTGACATAGGGTAGTGCTTTGATGTTCGTTAGGCCTACTCATCTTGTTGGATGACGAAAAGTAAATGTGGACAATATGGGCCTCGGAATTGGATAAGTACACGCGCAGTTGCGTCCCCAATGTCTCTGTCTTCACTTGTAGCCTGTGAGAAAGACCCGATCACGTGACTGAGAGCCATGTGAGTGAGAGGTGCCTTGGCACGCAGCCGGGAGAAGGGAAGTATAATTATTATATTCAGCCCAAGGGCACAACGGCATGCAAAAGCATGGATTTTTTTAGGGAGCATTACGGCCACACAAAGGGGATGCAGCCGGGAAATTCGAGGCATTATCAAGTGCTTGTCAAAATGTGAATGAGAGACTGATAAAGTGTGTACAGCCTGCGCAAAAAACTATGCAGAGCTCATGCCATTCAAGCGACTTTTTTCAAATCAACATGCAGCCTTAGAATGTATTAAAAATCTAAACATATAGCCCAACGTTTGTAGAACAACTAAAGTTACATAAATAACTCTAAATTAAGCATATAGGAGTACCTGTTTCTTTGTTAACCGCTCAACACAGAATAGCCACATGTGCGCACTCCCTCAAATCGTTTGGAGAAAATATCCTTTCTATTTTATTCAGCTATGTTCAATTATATTCTTCATACTATTAAATAATATAAACTAAGGCCACTGAATTCTAAGCAAATCTTATATGTTAAATGAACTAGTGTAGCCCAGAGCTATATGGCACAGCTAGATCAGGGCCTAACATTTACATAAGGACACCTCAGGGAATGGTATTCTGTTCTTCTGAAATATACTACATTTTCTTCATATAATTTTTCTTTAGACCGGTTTTATTGTGATGGTGTAGGCTATATTTCATGGATTTATTCGACTTTTTAAAATGTAGATGTTCCAAAGGTCTGCATCAGTAGCTTGTAGGCTATGCGTTGAAGCCAGGATATGTTAAATGTGTTTATGTTCATTAATGGTCAATTACCGTGAGACCGGTAGTTATTTGCTTGACAATCACTGGCTGACAAAATGTTATGACCACCACAGCCCTACGTGTGTGTGCACCTTGGTGGAAGCCATGGTGGACAAAGTTATAACCTCTGTATTTACACTGTAAAAATAGAAAGACTCAAAACACCATGATTGTGTAACGAAACCATGAAAAGTAGTGCACCTAACCTGAGATCTGGCGTTTGAATGCCTTCGGAAAGTTTTCAGACCCTTTGACTTTTTCCACATTTTGTTAGATTACAGCCTTATTCTAAAATGGATTAAAAAATCTACACAAAATACCCCATAATAACAAAGCGAAAACAGGTTTTAATAAATTTTTGCAAATTTATATCAACAAAAAAAAGTATTCAGACCCTTTGCTATGAGACTCGAAATTGACCTCAGGTCGAAGGAATTGTCTGTAGAGCTCCGAGATAGGATTGTGTTGAGGCACAGATCTGGGGAACGGTACCAAAACTTTTCTGCAGCATTGAAGGTCCCCAAGGACACAGTGGCCACCATCATTATTAAATGGAAGAAGTTTGGAACCACCAAGACTCTTCCTAGAGCTGGCTGCCCGGCCAGACTGAGCAATCGGGGGAGAAGGGCCTTGGTCAGGGAGGTGACCAAGAACCCGATGGTCACTTTGACAGAGCTCTAGAGTTCCTCTGTGGAGATGGGAGAACCTTGCAGAAGGACAACCATCTCTGCAACGCTCCACCAATCAGGCCTTTATGGTAGAGTGGCCAGACGGAAGCCACTCCTCAGTAAAAGGAACATGACAGCCCGCTTGGAGTTTGCCAAAAGGCACCTAAAGACTCTCAGACCATGAGAAACAAGATACTCTGGTCTGATGAAACCAAGATTGAACTCTTTGGCCTGAATGCCAAGTGCCCCGTCTGGAGGAAACCTGGCACCATCCCTACGGTGAAGCATGGTGGTGGCAGCATAATTTTGTGGGGATGTTTTCAGCTGCAGGGACTGGGAGACTAGTCAGGATCGAGGCAAAGATAAACTGAGCAAAGTACAGAAAGATCCTTGATGAAAACCTGCTCCAGAGAGCTCAGGACCTCAGACTGGGGCAAAGGTTCACCTTCCAACAGGACAATGACCCTAAGCACACAGCCAAGACAACGCAGGAGTGGCTACGGGACAAGTCTCTGAATGTCCTTGAGTGGCCCAGCCAGAGCTCGAACATCTCTGGAGAGACCTGAAAATAGCTGTGCAGCAATGCTCCCCATCCAACCTGACAGAGCTTGAGAGGATCTGCAGAGAAGAATGGGAGAAACTCCCCAAATAAATAATAATAATAATAATATGCCATTTAGCAGACGCTTTTATCCAAAGCGACTTACAGTCATGCGTGCATACATTTTTTTGTGTATGGGTGGTCCCGGGGATCGAACCCACTACCTTTGGCGTTACAAGCGCCGTGCTCTACCAGCTGAGCTACAGAGGACCACAAATACAGGTGCGCCAAGCTTGTAGCGTCATACCCAAGAAGACTCAAGGCTGTAATCGCTGCCAAAGGTGCTTCAACAAAGTACTGAGTAAAGGGTCTGAATACTTACATAAATGTGATATTTCAGATATATATTTTTTTATACATTTTCAAAAATGTCTAAAAAACAGTTTTTGCTTTGTCATTATACGGTATTGTGTGTAGTTTGTTGAGAAAAAAACAAACAATTTAATCCATTTTAGAATAAGGATGTAACGTAACAAAATGTGGAAAATGTCAAGGGGTCTGAATACTTTCCGAATGCACTGTATAGCTAATGTAAGTGTTATGATACACAGAAAGTGTTTTAAAACAGAATAGAAGTACTCTGAAACACCCAAAGTGGTTATTCAATCTGAATATTGGTGTTTTTAAGAGAGCTGAACCCCTGACTTCTGGGACCGTAAAATGGTATATTTCATTGGAATTTTACACACTCAACCACACAGCTACACTCTAAAAAAAAAAAAAATCTGGGGTGAATTGAAATTGACTCAGAAAAAACCCTAAAAAACGAATGCTTAATAAAAATGTATGCCGTTAGAATTATTGTTAATTTCATTTTACCCCAAAAATTCGGAATCAATTCAACCTAATACGTTGCTCAAAATGTAAGTATCTTTTATGAGGATAACCAAAGATTGAGAACATTATGTGATTTAACTAATTGGAAGTCTGATTTTAATCTCCTTGCACTTCCTATCTTGCCACGTGGCTCTGTTTTTAGAGGATTGTGGGTAATTCAATTTTTTTAGACTTCATGATTCTTTTACACAATGTATGCATGTTTTTAAAAATAAAAGTGTACTTCTATATTAGTATTAAGCAGCTTGTCATGAGGTGTAATGGCCATGAGGTGTAATGGATCATGATGAACGGTCAATGATGAGACGACCCATTCCCACATATCCAACTTCTAATGGTAGAGGCAAATACAGTATCCTGCAACGCTTGCTGTAAAACCTCTGCTGGTGGATTGAGCACTGTGCTCATCAATGCCTGCCAAAATGCGTTAAACTGGCAAATAATCAGATACATGTAAATCAATATTAAATATGAAAATACTGCAGAACAAGTGATCTAATTCTGCACTAGACAGGATTTGAAACACCATTATAGTGTTTAGGAGCTTTAGAGAGGAAACGACAGCAAAAGAGAAAGTATCTAACTCTGCATTAAACAGAACTCGAAACACCAAAATAGTGTTTTCAACCTTTTGCAGTAACGTTCCCAGTCCCTGGCAAGGTGTTGCACAACACTTCATTAAGTGGTGTTACAACACACCATGTAATGTTTCAAAACGTCTCAGGATGATGTGTTTCTATACTCCAGAAAAGTTAAGATTTCTTCTCCTTAGCAGTGTAATGGTCACATACAGACACTGCAATCATTCAGTGTTAATAATTAGTGCAATAATTCACAAATCTATTGTATTGCATTACTTTGTCAATCTTGTTCGCATTGACTTACCTTTCCTGCATAGGCGGAAGTTGTATCCAACTGTTGAATCGTGGATCATAACGGCTGACATGATTGGTGCTGTGCTTTCCTGCAAAATACATCTCAGAATCAAGATCCATAAACAGTTAATATGGCCACACTTATCCAATCAAACAATGTTGATTGGAAATAAAGTGTGAATTATGAATATAAATACTAAACATTTATACTTGTTTTGTATTAGTACTAGTATTAGTAGTAGTATCAGTAGTGATGTTACCATTGGGGTTCCACTGGTCCTCTCCACCCAGCAGTAGTATGAAGTTTTCTACCTCCACCACACAGTGATGGGCACTGTTATAAGGCATTACTGGAAGACACAAGACAACATAGTGGAGGATGTCAGAAACTGGTTATGAGAGGACACAGAATGGTGCAGGACATGAGTCAGCAACTTAATAAGAAAACCTGGGATAATTGATAAATCATATGTTCGTAAACTGAGCATGCTCTTGCAGTTGAAATTCCAACATTAGCACAAAATCAACCAAAAGATCCAAAACAATTCATTGCTGTAACTTGTTCTGACATTGGTGTGTTGGAGTTCTTTATGAAAAGTCAACTGACATAGAATCTTGATACATTGAAGTGTTGCGCCCTCTATAGCCATCATGGTTATTATCTGACTCTGCTGGTCATCTATGAATGTTTGAACGTCTTGAAATGCCACATGTACTCATAAAATCTCTATCCGGTAAAGCCAGAAGAGGACTTCCTCTCTACAGCGCCTTGCAAAAGTATTCATCCCCCTTGGCGTTTTTTTCTATTTTGTTGCATTACAACCTGTAATTTAAATTGATTTTTTGGGGATTTCATGTAATGGACATACACAAAATTCTATAATATAAATAACGGAAAAGTGGTGCGTGCATATGTATTCACCCACTTTTCTATGAAGCCCCTAAATAAGATCTGGTGCAACCAATTACCTTCAGAAGTCACATAATGAGTTAAATGAAGTCCACCTGTGTGCAATCTAAGTGTCACATGATCTGTCACATGATCTCAGTATATATACACCTGTTCTGAAAGGCCCCAGAGTCTGCAACACCACTAAGCAAGGGGCACCACCAAGCAAGCGGCACCATGAAGACCAAGGAGCTCTCCAAACAGGTCATGGACAAAGTTGTGGAGAAGTACAGATCAGTGTTGGGTTATAAAAAAATATCAGAAACTTTGAACATCCCACGGAGCACCATTAAATCCATTATTAAAAAATTGAAAGACTATCGTACCACAACAAACCTGCAAAGAGTGGGCCGTCCACCAAAACTCACGGATCAGGCAAGGAGGGCATTAATCGGAGAGGCAACAAAGAGACCAAAGATAACCCTGAAGGAGCTGCAAAGCTCCACAGCGGAGATTGGAGTATCTGTCCATAGGACCACTTTAAGCCGTACACTCCACAGAGCTGGACTTTACGGAAGAGTGGCCAGAAAAAAGCCATTGCTTAAAGAAAAAAATAAGCAAACACGGTTTGGTGTTCGCCAAAAGGCATGTGGGAGACTCCCCAAACATATGGAAGAAGGTACTCTGGTCAGATTAGACTAAAATTGAGCTTTTTGGCCATCAAGGAAAACGCTATGTCTGGCGCAAACCCAACACCTCTCATCCCCCCGAGAACACCATCCCCACAGTGAAGCATGGTGGAGGCAGCATCATGCTGGGGGGATGTTTTTCATCGGCAGGGACTGGGAAACTGGTCAGAATTGAAGGAATGATGGATGGCGCTAAATACAGGGAAATACTTACATTTTACATTTTAGTCATTTAGCAGACGCTCTTATCCAGAGCGACTTACAGTTAGTGCATACATTTTTCATACTGTCCCCTTGTGGGAATCGAACCCACAACCCTGGCGTTGCAAGCGCCATGCTCTACCAACTGAGCTACATACTTGAGGGAAACATGTTTCAGTCTTCCAGAGATTTGAGACTGGGACGGAGGTTCACCTTCCAGCAGGACAACGACCCTAAGCATACTGCTAAAGCAACACTTGTGTGGTTTAAGTGGAAACATTTAAATGTCTTGGAATGGCCTAGTCAAAGCCCAGACCTCAATCCAATTGTTCTCTACCAATCAGACCTACAAATGACTGTAACGCAAGTACAGAGTCTGACTTTATTTGAATGCCTAGCGCCAAAAACAACTGCTCCTCATTCTGATATACAGGCCTCTCAAATCCTCCCTGTCTTACTCTCTGAGTTATCTGAAGTATTAACATTTTCTTGTTCCACATGCCCTGCCACAGTGCTGCTTGGGGACTTAAAGGGTTTTTATATATATAGAGTTGAAGTCGGAAGTTTACATACACTTAGGTTGGAGTCATTAAAACTCGTTATTCAACCACTCCACACATTTCTTGTTAACAAACTATAGTTTTGGCAAGTCGGTTAGGACATCTACTTTGTGCATGACACAAGTCATTTTTCCAACAATTGTTTAAAGACAGATTATTTCACTTATAATTCACTGTATCACAATTCCAGTGGGTCAGACGTTTACATACACTAAGTTGACTGTGCCTTTAAACAGCTTGGAAAATTCCAGAAAACGATGTCATGGCTTTAGAAGCTTCTGATAGGCTAATTGACATCATTTGAGTCAATTGGAGGTGTACCTGTGGATGTATTTCAAGGCCTACCTTCAAACTCAGTGCCTCTTTGCTTGACATCATGGGAAAATCAAAAGAAATCAGCCAAGACCTCCGAAAAAAATTGTAGGCCTCCACAAGTCTGGTTCATCCTTGTGAGCAATTTCCAAATGCCTGAAGGTACCACGTTCATCTATACAAACAATAGTACACAAGTATAAACACCATGGGACCACGCAGCCGTCATACCGCTCAGGAAGGAGACGCATTCTGTCTCCTAGAGATGAACGTACTTTGGTGCGAAAAGTGCAAATCAATCCCAGAACAACAGCAAAGGACCTTGTGAAGATGCTGGAGGAAACAGGTACAAAAGTATCTATATCCACAGTAAAACGAGTCCTATATCGGCCGCTCAGCCAGGAAGAAGCCACTGCTCCAAAACCGCCATAAAAAATCCAGACTACGGTTTGCAACTGCACATGGGGACAAAGATCGTACTTTTTGGAGAAATGTCCTCTGAAACACATATAGAACTGTTTGGCCATAATGACCATCGTTATGTTTGGAGGAAAAAGGGGGCCCTTGTAAGCCGAAGAAAACCATCCCAACCATGAAGCACGGGGGTGGCAGCATCATGCTGTGGGGGTGCTTTGCTGCAGGAGGGACTGGTGCACTTCACAAAATAGATGGTATCATGAGGAAGGAAAATTATGTGGATATATTGAAGCAACATCTCAAGACATCAGTCAGGAAGTTAAACCTTGGTTGCAAATGGGTCTTCCAAATGGACAATGACCCCAAGCATACTTCCAAAGTTGTGGCAAAATGGCTTAAGGACAGCAAAGTCAAGGTATTGGAGTGGCCACAAAGCCCTGACCTCAATCCTATAGAAAATGTGTGGGCAGAACTGAAAAAGCGTGTGCGAGCAAGGAGGCCTACACACCTACATTTTGCACACCTGACTCAGTTATACCAGCTCTGTCAGGAGGAATGGGCCAAAACTCACCCAACTTATTGTGGGAAGCTTGTGGAAGGCTACCCGAAACGTTTGACCCAAGTTAACCAATTTAAAGGCAACGCTACCAAATACTAATTGAGTGTATGTACATTTCTGACCCACTGGGAATGTGATGAAAGAAATAAAAGCTGAAATTAATCATTTTCTCTACTATTATTCTGACATTTCACATTCTTAAAATAAAGTGGTGATCCTAACTGACCTAAGACAGGGAATCTTTCCTAGGATTAAATGTCAGGAATTGTGAAAAACTGAGTTTAAATGTATTTGGCTAAGGTGTATGTAAACTTCCGACTTCAACTGTATATCCACATTATGAAGTTGGAATAATACTGTAAAATTGTGAAAATTATGATAATGCTCTTTTAGTGTAAGAGCTGTTTGAAAAGGCCGCCTGAATTTTCAGCCTGTTTTGGTTTGAAGGAGTTTTGGCCTGCCTGGTGACATCACCAGGTGGTAAATTAGACCAATTAGAAAGATAGTTCCGAATCTCTCTGCCAATAACAGCTAGTTTTCAGTTATCCCCTCCCCACTCAAGCCACTCCCAGACAGTCCTAGCAAAATTCTTGCTTGAGAAATTGCTCGTTGCTAAGAAGCTATTTATATTTTTTTAACCATTTTAATTGAAAAGAATCACAGTAAGGTACTTAAATATTACCCAGAAATGATTTGATATTCAGTTAAAAATGGCTGCATTGGACCTTTAAAGTGGAACTGACAGCATTTTAACTACTTTGCAGATATTAAACAAACAGACAATCATAATATCAGTCAAAAATATCAAATTCCTAGTTTATGCTTCAAAACCAACTTCATGAGAGGTTTTAAAAATAGGTTATATTTGACTCAAAATTCCATTGTTGGCAGAATAGATGGATGCAGTTCAATGCATGATTAATATAATTCACAAATACATTTCTTGGTAGTCCCAAAAATATTGCTATCAGGTTGTAAATCACAGCTGGCCTGGTACATTGTTTGCTACCTCCACCCATTCGGGATGCACTGTTTCAGTTTCAATGGCTCAATATTTTGGACAAAAACTGACGAATGTAACTAAGGCTGGGAATGACATTACAATCAAACTAGCAAGGGCATTGATCTAAAGTCACTCATAACGTGGCTAATAGGCTAGCGCACATGTGTCAAACACAAGGCCCGCGGGCCAAATAGGACACACAAGTGAGTATAAATTAGTCAACAGTTGAGTCATCTACTTTGTGAAATTACAGCCTGATGCACCAGTGAATTCAACTTCAATTGCGCTGCTTTTGTGTGTCCCGTTTACAGCGTGCAGCGGAGGGAAAGTGTACAGACACATGCCACAGTCCTAGCTAGGCTACTAAAATGTTGCAGTCTGGCTTCGGTTTTTAAAGCTTGACAATCAATAACAAAAACAAAACCTGGAACAAAACAACATGCAAAGGAGAAACATGTAGGCATATTACAGCAACATTTGAGCAAGTAGCCTAGGCTGGCTACCAGTGGTGGAAAAGGTACCCAATTGTCATACTTGAGTAAAAGTAAAGATACCTTAATAGAAAATGACTTAAGTAAAAGTGAAAGTCACCCAGTAAAATACTACTTGAGTAAAAGTCTAAAAGTATTTGGTTTAAATATACTTAAGTATCAAAAGTAAAAATATTTTCAAATTCCTTATATTAAGCAAACCAGACGGCACAATTTTATAGTTTTTTATTTATTTACGGATAGCCAGGGACACACTCCAACAATCAGACATCATTTACAAACGAAGCATTTGTGTTTAGTGAGTGTTTAGTGAGTACACCAGATCAGAGGCAGTAGGGATGACCAGGGATGTTCTCTTGATAAGTGTGTGAATTGGACAATTTTCTTGACCAAATGTAACTAGTACTTTTTGGTGTCAGGGAAAATATATGAAGTAAAAAGTACATTATTTTCTTTAGGAATGTAGTGAAGTAAAAGTAAAAGTTGGCAAAAATATACATAGTAAAGTAAAGTACAGATACCAAAAAAATTACTTAAGTAGTACTTTAAAGCATTTTTAGTTGCTGGCTACTTAACTACAATACATTTTGAGTGCACCATACAGCAATGCTGCATTCAATCGCACCGGTGATCCATGCAGTGCAAATTTTTTTTAAACATGTTTTAAGTTTAAATGTTACAACAACCTATAGCTAAGTTTTTGTTATTTGTAGTTATTAAGTACTTTTTGATTAGGGTATTATGCACATCTGCAAGCATAGCAGCAAAGGCTGGACAAATATTATTTATCTCTTCTTTTTTTATACGTAAAAATGCTATATACAGCATCCTGTACATAAGTGGACATTATTAAGGGCCATATTTTTTCAAACAATGGCCAGTTTGGGTCGCAGTTGCACATGGTTGTTTGATCAATAGGACTGTGAATTTCCCAAATGTAAGAGGACTCCCATGGTATTTACATATTTGCAGAAATCCATTCAGGTGTATTTTGTGGCTTTTGGCGAATGCGTTCTAATGATCTAAAGTTGTGTTGTTGCTACTGCCTGTAAACACACAGTCCAGTTCAAAGTGAATGATGGCAGGCCTGTGTGGCAAATGGCTTATTTGAATATAGGCCTACTGTAGCTCTGATTGGTAGACTCCGGTCCTGGACAAGACAGATGTTTTTTTGTTGGTTTTATTTACTGCAGTGTCTATTAATTGTACAAATGCACGGCCGCTTTCCCACTCTATATTGCTATAGAATTTGCACAAATGTCTTACTATACGTCATTCCCAAACATTCTATGAACTGATGAAAAGGTGAAAATGACCATATCTAAGTGCTCGCTTGTCAGAAAATGTAAAAAATTTGTCATATCCGTCCTGGGGGTGTATATGAACAGATTTTTATTAGGTTTCACGTTGCTAAAACGCTGTCAGTTCCACTTTAAACATCCATGTGGACTCCAGCACTTGTGAGTTTGTGGCAGATTTCGTTTCCCTGTTGGACTGTTTCAATTTCAATTTTAAGGCCACACCCTCGACCTGGTGTGCTCCACTGGCATAGCTCTCGCTGACCTGTATGGCCTGGACCGCACCATTTCTGACCACATAGCCGTCCTATTTAATCTTTCCATCCCCCTCCCCAAGCCCCTTACCAAATGCTCCATCACCCTCATAAACATCAAACCTGTCAACCCCCCCCCCCCCCCCCACACACCCTAATTGAACTGATTCAGTCCCATGAGAACCCCGAACCTCTCCTGACCCCTGTTGGTGACCTGGTTTCCAACAACAACAGAGTTCTCTCCTCTAATCTGGATCTACTGGCCCCTGTCAAATCCTGCATCTTCACCCTGGGATACACCCGAACCACGTACTAAGAAGGCTGCCAGCCGCTGTGTAAGAAAACAGAGCTCACAGTACATGCTGAGGCATATAAGGAACATGTCTCAAACTACAATGATGCTCTCCACAAGGCCAAGTCTACCCACTACTCAAACATCATCAGTAAAGGTCATAATAACCAGAGAGCTCTCTTCTCCACGATCAACAAGTTACAACAGCCACGTAACGACTCCCCCCTCACTGCTTCAGCTGACCTCAGTGATCAGTATCTGGACTTCTTCCAAAACAAAATAGACACAATATACTCACAGCTCCAACAAACCCACTCCCCCTCCCCCACCACAGCTCGACTCAGCAATCCTTTCCTCCCTCTCCGCCTCCTCCCCTGTTAATGCTGCATGTATCTCTGGTGTAGTCACCAAACCCAAAGCCTCAACCTGCTCACTTTGACCTTATGCCCACCTCCCTAGTTAAGACATGTCTTCCTGCACTCTCTCTCCTCATGGTTGACATTTTCAATGTGTCCCTCTGCTCTGGCACTTTACCCCTTGAATTCAAACTGGCTGCAATCACACCCATTCTAAAAAAGCAAGGACTTGACCCAGTTAACCTCAACAACTACAGGCCCATATCCAACCTTCCCTTCCTATCTAAAGTCATTGAGCTTCCCAACTCCAGCAGCACATGACTCCCATGACCTCTTTGAGCCTCTTCAAGCAGGGTTTAGGGCCAATCACAGCACGGAAACGACTCTCGTCAAAGTGGTCAATGAACTACTTCTAGCGGCTGATTTAGGCAATCTCAACCTCCTCATTCTACTGGACCTACTGTATCAGCTGCATTTGACACTGTTTGCCATTCCATCCTCCTTGAAAGAATGGAGAGGACCCTGGGAATCACTTGAACAGCCCTGGCCTGGTTCAGGTCCTACCTGTTGGACAGGCAGCAGTTTGTGACCCTGGGGTACTTCAAATCTGCCCACGCTCCTGTCTGCCAGGGGGTCCCCCAAGGCTCAATCCTAGGGCCTCTCCTTTTCATTACATCCTACCCCTCGGCCAAATCATCCGTCAACACGGTCTCCAAGTCCACTGCTACGCTGATGACACAGAAATCTATGTTCAGTCCAAACTCACCTCTGACCTCTCCCATCATCACTCATCAATTGCCTAAAATAAATAAAATCATGAATGAGGTCAAACTTTCTGAAGCTCAATGGCAATAAGACACAGGCCATGTTGGTGGCCCCCAGATCTCTCTTGAAGAAGGTGGAGCAGTTTGACCTCAGTTTCCACACTCTACTTTGATGCCCACATTAAAACCTTCACTAAATATGCCTTCTTCCATCTCAAGAACATTGCAGACTCAGCTGCTGAAACCCTTATACATGCCTTTATTACCTCACGCCTGGACTATTGCAATGTTCTTCTGTATGGACTCCCTGCCAGCTCCCTCAACAAATTTCAGTACATCCAAAACTCAGCTGCGAGACTCCTCACCCGCACCAAACCCTGGGAGCACATCACACCCACACTCCTCCACTGGTTTCCAATCAAATTCTAGATCAACTTTAAACTCATTCCGACAAATCCCTGCAAGGCTTGGCTCCCTCCTATCTCTCAGACATGCTACACCCCCACCCGCAGCATTCGATCCTCTGACTCTGGCCTACTGGTCACCCCCCTCACCAGACTACGCTCCATGGGGGATCGTGTCTTCATCTTTGCTGTGGGTATAACTGACGGTGGCTACCGATAAATACATTTAAAAAACTGTGAAAAGTCCGGACATATAATTTAAACATTCTAGAAATTATAAATTAACTCGGTAGGTTTAGCACTATACTGTCATTTGTGCATGGCTAGAGAAGCCTATAACTTGGGTCTCCAAATTTCATCCCAAGTTATAAGGCCAGCATTTCATAAACTTCACTGTGGAAAAGGTGATATGTTGATATGCTTCAGTTTGCTGCCATATGACTGGTTTCACAATTGTCATTTACAATCCCCTTATCCAAACGGCTTACTCATTTACCTAGCTTTTATCAATAGCTCTTATCAGTTTTAAAATGACAGTGCATGGAGAATGGTGTTATTTCTATCCGAAAAAAAGAAAGTAGATTTTGTTCCACTTGGAACCGACAGGTTGCTCGACCTTATTGATAATTTCATAGAGCGTAAAGGTGGTGGAATTATGAGGGAATTGAGTCAAGGTCAGAAAACGGCGTATCAGCAGACACACCTCCGCCACACCTTCATTTCTCTGATCTCCACCCCCAATGAATAGAGGGTGAATAGCGTGCTATTCTCATGCTTAAGTTCAAGGTCAGAATACGCGTAGAGAGAAAGGTGCATAAAAAGCTATTTACGTTCCATTTACAGTATGCGCGCTTAACTCTGGTCTCAATCGGGCCCTTTGCTGTTAGTATTGCCATGTTTATATTTGCTATTTTATGTTTTACTCTGTAAGTGTCCTTGTATATCTTGAAAGGCGCAAAAAAATGTATTATTATTATTATTATTAGGTTCCTGACTTCTAGGGAGTTTTTCCTAGCCACTGTGCTTCTGCTTTTGCCTCCGCATTTCTTGTACTTGGTGTTTAGGCTGGGTATCTGTAAAGTGCTGATGTAAAAAGGGCTTTATAAAATACATTTGATTGATTGTTGTTTTATATTTGACAACACTCGGCAGCTCACAGGGCCAAAAGACACCCCCCAACCTCCCTGCCTGTACACTGTCTATATGTTTCGGTTGTCTATATGTTTCGGTTGTCTATATGTTTCGGTTGTCTATATGTTTCGGTTGTCTATATGTTTAGGTTGTCCTCCCTATCCCTCTAATGCTCTCCTCTCCATCTTCCCCTGCTAAAGTGACCCACGTTGAGATGGAGAGAAATGGTCTTAGGTGACAGTCATAATGAACATGATCATGTTCACTCAATAAATCTAGGGGCCAGTGCCGTGCTTTTCAGCTTAAATCAGTGGAATGGTAAAGCCCACCTGTCTGTCTCCATCCGTCATTTCCACTGTCACCTCCCCGCTAGTCTGATGGATCGCAGTTGCTGTAAAATTAGACAGCCTTGAATCTAATTTATTTTCTTCTCTCCTCAGCTGCAATCTCAATAGCTGTGGCTGGCTGACATGCGGAAGTCTTCCATTCATTGAGGGGAGTCTAGCTCAGACAGATAGGGACTGACTAACACAGCTTTATCTTCTGTCTGTGTGTGTGTGTGTGTGTGTGTGTCTGTGTGTGTGTCTGTGTGTGTGTCTGTGTGTGTGTGTACTTGACATGCGGAGGTCTTCCATTGAGCCTCAGATAGATAGGGGAACTAACACAGCTTTATCTTGAATGAGGAAAAGGGATTATAGTCCCTGACTTCAGTGCATCACAATGGCAGGAGCGTGTAGGTGTCAGATTTCCTTAAATGCCTTAATATTTAACATTCAGTTGATGTTTAATGATTTGAACGAGTGATTATTTTAGTTAAAATCAAATCAAATTTTATTGATCGCATACACCGTTTAGCAGGTGTTATGGCGGGTGCAGCGAAATGCTTATGTTCCTAAACTCAGCAAAAAAAGAAACGTCCTGTCACGGTTTCGGCCGAGGCTGCTCCTCCTCCTTGTTCGGGCAGGCTTCGGCGGTCGTCGTCCCCAGAGTACTAGCTGCCACCGTTCGATGTTTCATGTTTGTTTGGTTTTGTCTGTTTGTACACCTGTCCCTTGTTAGTGTTTGATTTTGTTTCCTATTTAGTTATCGTGTGTTGGGTCAGGTGTTATGTGTGATTGTTATGTCAGCTGTTACTGTTGATGGGTTTTCTCTCTCGTATTGTTTGTTGTCGAGAGTCCGCACTGCGTGCGCCTTTTCTTGTTTTTACGCACTGTTGTGTGTGTGCGTAATTTGTTCTTGCCTCCCGGTTGGGTTGGCTATTTCACTTGTTTGGAGTTCTATTTTGGATTACTAAAGTCTGTTGACGAACACCTTTGTTCCTGCGCTTGATTCCCTGCACCACATCCACACTCAGCGTTCTGACACGTCCCTTTTTCAGGACCCTGTCTTTCAAAGATAATTAGTAAAAATCAAAATAACTTCACATATCTTCATTGTAAAGGGTTTCAACACTGTTTCCCATGCTTGTTCAATGAACCATAAACATTAATGAACATGCACCCGTAGAACGATCGTTAAGACACTAACAGCTTACAGATGGTAGGCAATTAAGGTCACAGTTATGAAAACTTAGGACACTAAAGGGGCCTTTCTACTGACTCTGAAAAACACCAAAAGAAAGATGCCCAGGGTCCCTGCTCATCTGCGTGAACGTGCCTTAGGCATGCTGCAAGGAGGCATGAGGACTGCAGATGTGGCCAGGGCAATAAATTGCAATGTCCGTACTGTGAGACCCCTAAGACAGCGCTACAGGGAGACAGGACGGACAGCTGATCGTCCTCGCAGTGGCACACCACGTGTAACAACACCTGCAAAGGATCGGTACATCCGAACATCACACCTGCGGGACAGGTACAGGATGGCAACAACAACTGCCCGAGTTACACCAGGAATGCACAATCCCTCCATCAGTGCTCAGACTGTCCGCAATAGGCTGAGAGGGGCTGGACTGAGGGCTTGTAGGCCTGTTGTAAGGCAGGTCCTGACCAGACATCATAGGCAACAACGTCGCCTATGGGCACAAACCCACCGTCGCTGGACCAGACAGGACTGGCAAAATGCTCTTCACTGAGGGGTGATGGTCGGATTCGCGTTTATCGTCGAAGGAATGAGCGTTACACCAAGGCCTGTACTCTGGAGAGGGATCGATTTGGAGGTGGCGGGTCCGTCATGGTCTGGGGCGGTGTGTCACAGCATCATCGGACTGAGCTTGTTGTCATTGCAGGCAATCTCAACGCTGTGCGTTACAGGGAAGACATCCTCCTCCCTCATGTGGTACCCTTCCTGCAGGCTCATCCTGACATGACCCTCCAGCATGACAATGCCACCAGCCATACTGCTCGTTCTGTGCGTGATTTCCTGCAAGACAGGAATGTCAGTGTTCTGCCATGGCCAGCGAAGAGCCCAGATCTCAATCCCAATGAGCACGTCTGGGACCTGTTGGATCGGAGGATGAGGGCTAGGGCCATTCCCCCCAGAAATGTCTGGGAACTTGCAGGTGCCTTGGTGGAAGAGTGGGGTAACATCTCACAGCAAGAACTGGCAAATCTGGTGCAGTCCATGAGGAGGAGATGCACTGCAGTACTTAATGCAGCTGGTGGCCACACCAGATACTGACTGTTACTTTTGATTTTGACCCCCCCTTTGTTCAGGGACACATTATTCCATTTCCGTTTGTCATATGTCTGTGGAACTTGTTCAGTTTATGTTTCAGTTGTTGAATCTGGTTATGTTCATACAAATATTTACACATGTTAAAAAAGTTTGCTGAAAATAAACGCAGTTGACAGTGAGAGGACGTTTCTTTTTTTGCTGACAGTAAATGTCAACAAGCACACAATAATCCAACATTTTAAAATAATAAAACATTTTGTACAGCAGTAGATATATAAATAGTATGTAAACATTATTAAAGTGACTAGTGTTCAATGACTATGTACATAGGGCAGAAGTCCCTAAGGTGCAGGGTATAGTACCCGGTGGTATCCGGCTAGTGACAGTGACTGAGGGGCATAGTAGGGTACAAGGCAGGGTATTGGGCGGAGGCCATCTAGTGGTGGCTGTTTAACAGTCTGATGGCTTGGGGATAGAAGCTGTTTATCAGTCTCTCTGCCCAGCTTTGATGCACTTGTACTGTCTCTGCCTTCTTCATATCATGGTAGTGGGGTGAACAGGCCGTGGCTCGGATGGCTGAGGTTCTTGGTGATCTTCTTGGGCTTCCTGTGACACCGGGTGCTGTAGATGTCCAGTAGGGCAGGCAGTGTGCCCCCGATGGTGCGTTGGGCTGACTGCACCACCCTCTGGAGAGCCCTGTGGTTGCGAACAGTACAATTGCCGTACAGCCTGACATGATGCTCTCAATGGTGCATCTGTAGAAGTTTGTGAAAGTTGTAGGGGCCAAATTTCTTCAGCCTCCTGTGGTTGAAGAGGCGCTGTTGCGCCTTCTTCACCACACTGTCAATGTGAAGGGACCATTTCACGCAGTCATGGGTAGTACAGGAGGGGACTACGCACGCACCCCTGTGGGGCCCCCATGTTGAGGATCAGCGTGGCGGAGGTGTTGTTACCTACCTTCACCACCTGGGGTCAGCCCGTCAGGAAGTCCAGGACCCAGTTGCACAGGGAGGGGTTCAAACCTAGGGCCCTATGGCTGAGCTGTAGTTGATGAACAGCATTCTAACATAGGTATTCCTCTTGTCCAGGTGGGATAGGGCAGTGTGCGTCATTCGTGGATCTATTGGGGCGGTATGCAAATTGTACTGGGTCTAGGGTGTCAGGTAAAATGGAGGCGATATAGTCCTTAACTAGCCTCTTAAAGCACTAAATGATTAGAGAAGTGAGTGCTACAGGGCAATAGTCATTTAGTTAAGTTACCTTCGCTTTCTTGGGTACAGGAACGATGGTGGACATCGGTGTCCGCGACGTGGCTGCCTTTCCCTTTATAATCCGTGATTGTCAGGATTCCCTGCCACATGCGTCTCGTGTCTGATCCGTTGAATTGTGACTCCACTTTGTCTCTGTACTAACGTTTTACCTCTTTGATTGCCTTACGGAGGTGATAGTTGGTTTGTTTGTACACACCCATGTTCCCAGTCGCCTTGCCGTGGTTAAGTGCAGTGATATACGCTTTCAGTTTTGCATGAACGCTGCCATATATCCACGGTTTCTGGTTTTGGGTAATGTCATAATTCCACTGTCCCGCAGACCATGCAGGAAATTCATAAACTTAATCTCCCTCGGGAAAAAAGTACCTACACATTATTTTTTCCATACTACTATTTGGTTTACAACAGTTGGGGGTTGTATAAACCTACCTGTCTGCCTCTACAACCTTGGCAGCAATGTATCATTTTACAAATGTGATCTCTCCCATGCTAGTAGGCTAGCTAGCCCAATAATGAACTTGAAACGAATAATTCACCATGGAAACCGTAAACAATTAGAATTGCATTAATTCATTAACCAGTGCAGTGCGGCCTATGTAGGCCTATTGGATATTTATGAAATCATTATTTATTGAAGTTCTTGTCTCTCATCATCATTGAATCTATGCTAGCTAGCTACATGCCAATGATTTGTTTAGCATAGCAACGTAGAATTAACAAATGGGTCAAAACATGAGAAAATAACTAACGACCAGCTCGCTTAGGTAGCAACTTCAGAATGCAAAAGTTATCCGATGCGGCCTTTAGGCAAGGGAAATAATGCCTGTGAGTGGTCATCGGTGTGAGAGCTCCCTCAATAGTTATTGGCAGCTCCTAACAAGGAGAACAGAAAGTGCTGGAGTGCCATTTTAGCTGCCAATGATGTGAGTAGGACGTCCCATTCTCTGCCAAAGAAGAGGCAAGCACTGGCTGTCACCAACCAGTGCCAGGACCATAAACAGTTCTTCCACTCATGTGCCCTCAACGGAAACGTCACTATTAACATCACCAACTAACTTGGTTAGCTCGGTCTCGCCAATGTGGCACCGTCATAGGATGCCACCTTTCCAACAAGTCAGTTCGTCAAATTTCTGCCCTGAGATAGCGGACTGAAGATGGACTGAAGATTGCAGTGCAGAGTGCCTCATGAGAAATCGCAATATTCAATTTCTCTAAAATGGACTAAATAGTAGCACTACACTGATTTAGAAGTTTATTAATAAATATTACGAACGCAACACTGTCGACAAAATAAAACTCGAACGTGTACACTGTTTCGGAAAGAAAGGACAGCGATACGAGCGCCCAATCGTTGCAAATTTTGCATTCTTTAAAGATAAAATAATGGTTAAAAGCCTAGGCAAAATACTTGCACGAGAATAGCATTAGAAGAAAGGATAATTATTGAATTACAGTTTTTTTCGATTGCTAACAAGCATTGTTCAATACTGCGGATACATGTGCAAAACTCTAAATACAGTTATCAAAACAACATGCAACTTGGCAATGCACATCCTACATGTCTCAAAAGCAAATATTTCTACCAATATATTACTACCAAATATTTCACGACATGCACACTTTGTCATTCATAGTATCATGACCTACAAAACTCTAAAAACAGCTACCACTTGAACATTTGTAAGTGTCTTTAATATCATAATATCAAACAGATATACAGTGGGGGAAAAAAGTATTTAGTCAGCCACCAATTGTGCAAGTTCTCCCACTTAAAAAGATGAGAGAGGCCTGTAATTTTCATCATAGGTACACGTCAACTATGACAGACAAAATGAGAAAAAAATCCAGAAAATCACATTGTAGGATTTTTTATGAATTGATTTGCAAATTATGGTGGAAAATAAGTATTTGGTCAGTAACAAAAGTTTCTCAATACTTTGTTATATACCCTTTGTTGGCAATGACACAGGTCAAACGTTTTCTGTAAGTCTTCACAAGGTTTTCACACACTGTTGCTGGTATTTTGGCCCATTCCTCCATGCAGATCTCCTCTAGAGCAGTGATGTTTTGGGGCTGTCGCTGGGCAACACGGACTTTCCACTCCCTCCAAAGATGTTCTATGGGGTTGAGATCTGGAGACTGGCTAGGCCACTACAGGACCTTGAAATGCTTCTTACGAAGCCACTCCTTCGTTGCCCGGGCGGTGTGTTTGGGATCATTGTCATGCTGAAAGACCCAGCCACGTTTCATCTTCAATGCCCTTGCTGATGGAAGGAGGTTTTCACTCAAAATCTCACAATACATGGCCCCATTCATTCTTTCCTTTACACGGATCAGTCGTCCTGGTCCCTTTGCAGAAAAACAGCCCCAAAGCATGATGTTTCCACCCCCATGCTTCACAGTAGGTATGGTGTTCTTTGGATGCAACTCAGCATTCTTTGTCCTCCAAACACGACGAGTTGAGTTTTTACCAAAAAGGTCTATTTTGGTTTCATCTGACCATATGACATTCTCCCAATCCTCTTCTGGATCTTCCAAATGCACTCTAGCAAACTTCAGACGGGCCTGGACATGTACTGGCTTAAGCAGGGGGACACGTCTGGCACTGCAGGATTTGAGTCCCTGGCGGCGTAGTGTGTTACTGATGGTAGGCTTTGTTACTTTGGTCCCAGCTCTCTGCAGGTCATTCACTAGGTCCCCCCATGTGGTTCTGGGATTTTTGCTCACCGTTCTTGTGATCATTTTGACCCCACGGGGTGAGATCTTGCGTGGAGCCCCAGATCGAGGGAGATTATCAGTGGTCTTGTATGTCTTCCATTTCCTAATAATTGCTCCCACAGTTGATTTCTTCAAACCAAGCTGCTTACCTATTGCAGATTCAGTCTTCCCAGCCTGGTGCAGGTCTACAATTTTGTTTCTGGTGTCCTTTGACAGCTCTTTGGTCTTGGCCATAGTGGAGTTTGGAGTGTGACTGTTTGAGGTTGTGGACAGGTGTCTTTTATACTGATAACAAGTTCAAACAGGTTCCATTAATACAGGTAACGAGTGGAGGACAGAGGAGCCTCTTAAAGAAGAAGTTACAGGTCTGTGAGAGCCAGAAATCTTGCTTGTTTGTAGGTGACCAAATACTTATTTTCCACCATAATTTGCAAATAAATTCATTAAAAATCCTACAATGTGATTTTCTGGGGAAAAAAATCTCAATTTGTCTGTCATAGTTGACGTGTACCTATGATGAAAATTACAGGCCTCTCTCATCTTTTTAAGTGGGAGAACTTGCACAATTGGTGGCAGACTAAATACTTTTTCCCCCCACTGTATAACAATGCTAGTCAACCCTGTCTGTTGCATTGGGCCACAAGTTATCATACACATCACACCGTATGGCCTCTCGCGCGATACACCTAGGAAATAATCTCTTTGCATGCCTGATCCATCCCTGGCAATCTTCTGCAGAGATATCCAGGCATCCTGCATTCATTGCATCCAAGAGTGACATTTCATCATGTGGATGGTGGACATAAACTTTCCACCTCCATGAGGAAAATAATTATTCTATGGGGTTGAGGAAGGGAAAGTAAGGGGGAGGAAAAGTGACACCATCCCGGGATGGGCTGCAAACCACTCTGTGACTGCATGGGAGTGGTGAAATGCCACATTGTCCCATACAATCACCCAGGTTTCCATATTCCTTCTGACTTGCCCTCGTTCTTCACCTGGCAAACGCCTTCCATAGAGGTCATCCATGAATGAAATGAGGCGCTCTGTGTTGTATGGCCCAATTAGTGGTTTATCTAACAGCAATCCTTCAGAGGATATTGCGGCACACATTGTGATGTTGGCACCCCTCTGGCTCGGGACATTCACTGTTGCTCTTTTCCCAATCACATTCCTTCCACGTCGGCGTGTTTTGGTCATGTTAAAACCAGTCTCATCCACAAAGACAAACATGTGGGGTGTTGGCTTCAAGCTCCATGACATTCTAAAATATTGTAAATCCACAGGGCAACATAACAATTATTCTATAACAGTAGTTTACATTACAGTATACTGTAACTGAAATCACTGCTGAGTGTGCAGCGCTCTGGTGGGTTTTGTTTACAGTAAAAACAGTACTGTATTACAGGATATAGACATCTTACCTGGACATATTGGTACCGGAGTTCCTTGACACGATCAGAGTTCCTCTCAAAGGAAACAGTGTACCCCTGCTTCATGCTGAAATGATGCTTTGTCAAGACTCTAGCAATGGTTGTCGTGCTTACACTTTCAACATTTTGAAATGTATTATTGTCTGCCAACACTCTCTCTTGAGTTTTATGGCATTGTTGCTAATGTCTACTCAGCTTCCTGCTGAGTAGAGAAAATCCTACCTCTCCCCCCTCCATTTGGTAACTGTTGGGTCCTAAAACAGAAATAAAATTACACATAAGCGGTTCAGAGAGCTTTTGTTCGATTTACTACTCTACAGTAATATTCAGTACAGCTAGATGCCCATGCAGAATGCGTATCTTACTTGTTAGTTTGCTGGAAGGTTCTTATAATAGATGACACAGTTGAGCGTTGCACATTTGGCTGCACTCTGAGACCAGCATCTCTCATTGATAGACCATGATTGACAACATGATCAATGATTGTAGCCCTAATCTCATCTGACACTACAACTCTGGGTCTTCTCCTCAGTCGTTTCCACCACAGACACGTAATCCTCTGCCTCTCCCGGCAACTCTTCCACCTCTGTTATCCACTACACGATCTCTGGCTGGGTCCATGTTTATGTAAAATATATTCCAAAGATGTCCCCTTTTGTAAAGATGGTAATGACATAAAAATGGAAAACACCTGGGTAGGTCTTCAGTTACGTAATGTAGAATGAAAATCAGCTGTGAATAATTAAGAGTTATTATTATTATTTTAATTGCAGTCTAATTCAATTTTCACTAGCTTTTGAACTTGAGTTTAACAGTTTTGATAAGGGTATCTTAACATTTGCAAAATGGTCTGTAGATACATAGAGTTTTGTTGGTGAATGTGTTTTTGTGAGACAAGTATTTATGTAATTTGAAAGATGTTGTCATTGAATGCATTTTGTGTCAAAGCAATGACAAATGATCCACAGGTTGCCACAGAGTGTTGTTGTGATAACTGTATTTAGAGTTTTGCACATGTATCCGCAGTATTGAACAATGCTTATTAGCAATCGAAAAAAACTGTAATACATCTTCAAATATAAGTAACTGGAACACAAAAGGACTTAAAAGCCAGAAATTAGGTAGGAATCAACATGGTAGGGATATAAACACAGCAAACCGAGGACATAAAAGGCACAGTATGTGGGTATGTGCAGGTGTATTGTGATGGAAGGTGGGATTAAGTGAGTGAAAAATGAAAATGGTTGCAAATGCCAGAGCCCACATCTGTGTGCAAAGCTGACATCAAGGCAAAGGGTGGCTATTTGAAGAATCTCAAATATAAAGTATATTTTGATTTGTTTAACACTTTTTTGGTTACTACATGATTCCATATGTGTTATTTCATAGTTTCTTCACTATTATTCTACAATATAAATTATTGTAAAAATAAAGAAAAACCATTGGATGAGCAGGTGTGTCCAAACTTTTTACTGGTACTGTAAGTATTCAGACCCTTTACTCAGTACTTTGTTGAAGAACATTTTGCAGCGATTACAGCTGTGAGTCTTCTTGGGTATGACGCTACAAGCTTGGCACACCTGTATTTGGGGAGTTTCTCCCATCCTTCTCTGCAGATCCTCTCAAGATCTGTTAGGTTGGATGGGGAGTGTCGCTGCACAGCTATTTTCAAGTCTATCCAGAGATGTTTGATCAGGTTCAAGGCCGCTCCTGCGTTGTCTTGGCTGTGAGCTTAGGGTCGTTGTCCTGTTGGAAGGTGAACCTTCACCTCAGTCTGAGGTCCTGAGCGCTCTGGAGCAGGTTTTCATCAAGGATCTCTCTCTACTTTGCTCTGTTAATCTTTCCCTCGATCCTGACTAGTCTCCCAGTCCCTGCTGCTGAAAAGCATTCCCACTGCATGATGCTGCCACCACCATGCTTCACCGTAGGGATGGTGCCAGGTTTCCTCCAGACGTGACGGTTGGCATTCAGGCCAAAGAGTTCAATCTTGGTTTCATCAGACCAGAGAATCTTGTGTCTCATGGTCTGAGAGTCCTTTAGGTGCCTTTTGGCAAACTCCAAGCGGGCTGTCATGTACCTTTTACTAAGGATGGCTTCCGTCTGGCCTCTCTACCATAGAGGCCTTATTGGTGGAGTGCTGCAGAGATGTTTGTCCTTCTGGAAGGTTCTCCCATTTCCACAGAGGAACTCTGGAGCTCTGTCACAGTGACCATCAGGTTCTTGGTCACCTCCCTGACCAAGGACCTTCTCCCCCGATTGCTCAGTTTGGCCGGGCGGCCAGCTCTCGGAAGAGCCTTGGTGGTTCCAAACTTCTTCCATTTAAGAATGATGGAGGCCACTGTGTTCTTGGGGACCTTCAATGCTGCAGAAATTTTTTGGCACCCTTCCCCAGATCTGTGCCCCGACACAATCCTGTCTCGGAACTCTACGGACAATTCCTTCAACCTTATGGCTTGGTTTTTGCTCTGACATGCACTGTCAACTGTGGGACCTTAAATAGACAGGTGTGTGCCTTTCCAAATCATGTCCAATCAATTGAATTTACCACAAGTGAACTCCAATCAAGTTGTAGAAACATCTCAAGGATGATCCATGAAAACAGGATGCACCTGAGCTCAATTTCGAGTCTCATAGCAAAGGGTCTGAATACTTATGTAAATAAAGTATTTCTGTTTTTTATTTTTATGAATTTGCAAACATTTCTAAAAACCTGTTTAAACTTTGTCATTATGGGGTATTGTGTGTAGATTAATAAGGGGAAAAAAGTATTTAATCAATTTTAGAATAAGGCTGTAACATAACAAAATGTGGAAAAAGTCAAGGGCTGAAAACTTTCCGAATGCACTGTATATATACAGTACCATTCAAAAGTTTGGACACACTGTCACAGATCCCCCTTGTACTGCTGCTCATTCCGTTCACCAGCTCTGGAGGTCTACGTCACCGGTCTTCAAGGCGTCACTGACCTGGATCATTACCACCAACCCCGGACTGTTTTGTCTCATTACGCACACCTGGTTCCCATTTCCCCTGATTAGTATGTGTATATATGTGCCCTCTGTTCCCCATTGTCCTTGTCGATTATTATCCCATGTCCGTTGGTCTCGTGAGTACCGTGTATTGTGCTCTTGTTATTACGGGTCTCGTCCCGTGTATTGTTTAGAGGTTTACACATCGCTCTTTGTTTTGGAACCATCCCTGTGTTATATATATACACGTGTTTGTTTCGGGCTTCGTCGCCGTCATTTTGTATGACGTACCTTGTGTTGGGTGGAGTAATAAAACCACCTAATATGTATTCTTGCGCCTGTCTTCTAATCATTATACAACATGACACACACCTACTCATTCAAGGGTTTTTCTTTATTTTTACTATTTTCTACATTGTAGAATAATAGTGAAGACATCAAAACTATGGAATAACACATCTGGAATCATGTAGTAACCAAAAAAGCATTCAACAAATCAAAATATATTTTATATTTGAGATTCTTCAAATAGCTACCCTTTGCCTTGATGACAGCTTTGCACACTCTTGGCATTCTCTCAACCAGCTTCACCTGGAATGCTTTTCCAACAGACCAGGCAAGGAGGGCATTAATCAGAGAGGCAACAAAGAGACCAAAGATAACCCTGAAGGAGCTGCAAAGCTCCACAGCGGAGATTGGAGTATCTGTCCATAGGACCACTTTAAGCCATACACTCCACAGAGCTGGACTTTACGGAAGAGTGGCCAGAAAAAAGCCATTGCTTAAAGAAAAAAATAAGTAAACACGTTTGGTGTTCGCCAAAAGCCATGTGGGAGACTCCCCAAACATATGGAAGAAGGTGCTCTGGTCAGATGAGACTAAAATTAAGCTTTTTGGCCATCAAGGAAAACACAAAGTCTGGCGCAAACCCAACACCTCTCATCACCCCAAGAACATCATCCCCACAGTGAAACATGGTGGTGGCAGCATCATGCTGTGGGGATGTTTTTCATCGGCAGAGACTGAGAAACTGGTCAGAATTGAAGGAATGATGGATGGCGCTAAATACAGGGAAATTCGTGAGGGAAACCTGTTTCAGTCTTCCAGAGATTTGAGACTGGGACGGAGGTTCACCTTCCAGCAGGACAATGACCCTAAGCATACTGCTAAAGCAACGCTTGAGTGGTTTAAGCTGAAACATTTAAATGTCTTGGAATGGCCTAGTCAAAGCCAGGACCTCAATCCAATTGAGAATCTGTGGTATGACTTAAAGATTGCTGTACACAAGCGGAACCCATCCAACTTGAAGGAGCTGGAGCAGTTTTGCCTTGAAGAATGGGCAAAAATCCCAGTTGCTAGATGTGCCAAGCTTATAGAGACATACCCCAAGAGACCTGCAGCTGTAATTGCTGCAAAAGGTGGCTCTACAAAGTATTGACTTTGGGGGGGGGGGGGGGTTCAGTTTTTTTGTCTTATTTCTTGTTTGTTTCACAAAAAAATTATTTTGCATCTTCAAAGTGGTAGGCATGTTGTGTAAATCAAATGATACAAACCCCCAAAAAATCTATTTTAATTCCAGGTTGTAAGGCAACAAAATAGGAAAAATGCCAAGGGGGGTGAATACTTTCGCAAGCCACTGTAGGTACAGCAGATGCCCTTATTGTATGTGACACTTTTAAATGTGCCTTTAGAGCCCATGCAATTCAATACTCATCTTTGAAAACAAAAGCAATTTAGGTCTAAATAATTCATATTAACAAAGTAAATAGAGTGACTAACTACTGATAGATAGCAATAAAAACTGTACCACAGAGGCACAGAATACATTAAAGGAAAAACTAAAAGAAATGGAGGAACTTTTTAAAGCGAACTGGATGGAATATGGGGGAAAATGCACCAAATTATTTTTTTATCTTCAACATAGAAATGCTACCAAAAAGAATTTGCTGAAACTTGTTACAAATGAAGGAGTCACCCGTGATTCACCAAACAATGTTTTGAAAGAGGAAGCAAAGTAGCATATGTTTTCGTTTCAGTCTCCTCCATCTCCACTAACCAAAGTTTTCTGTTAATAATGTTTCAGTTTACAGCTGTACAGAAAGACTCATGTGAAGGCCAAATCACATAGAAGGAACTTCTTGATGCAATTAAAGCCTTTAAGTCCGGGAAAACTCCAGGGCTGGATGGTATACCAGTTGAGGTATACCAAACCTTTTTTAATGTACTCAGAGGACCGTTATTAGCATGTTTTAACCACTCCTATAAAAATGGTCTGATTTCATTATTCCAGCACAGGACCCAAGTGGTAAAAATAAAAATCCAGACCCCTTACACTTCAGTGTTGTGATGCAGAAATTCGGATAGCGCATAGAATTAAAAAGGTATTGTCGGATATTATTCATACTAATCAGACAGGTTTTGTACATGGACGATACATTGGAGATAATATAAGACAAGTACTGGAAACAATAGAACACTATGAAAATCTGAGAAACCAGGCCTAGTATTCATAGCTGACTTTGAAAAGGCTTTTGATAAAGTACGACTGGAATTTATATATAAATGCCTGGAATATTTCAATTTTGAAGAATCTCTTATACAATGGGTTAATGTTATGTATAGTAACCCTAGGTGTAAAATAGTTTTAAAAAATGGCTACTTCTCAGAAAGTATTAAATGGTCAAGAGGAGTAAAACAAGGTTATCCACTATCGGCATATCAATTTATTATGGCCATCGAAACGTTAGCTATTAAAATCAGATGCAACAATAATATCAAGGGGCTAGAAATCCAGGGCTTAAAAACAAAGGTGTCATTGTACGCTGATTATTCATGTTTTCTTTTAAATCCACAATTTGGATCCTTCCACAGCCTCATAGAGGATCTAGATAATTTTTCTAACCTCTCTGGATTACAACGAAATTATGATCAGTGTACTATATTACGTATTGGATCACTAAAAAATACAACTTTTACATTATCGTGTAGTTTACCAATAAAATGGGCTGAAGGTGAAGTGGACAAACTCGGTATTCATATCCCGAAAGAAAGAAATGATCTCACTACATTTTTTTTTATAGAAAGTTAGCAAAAATAGATAAGATCTTGCTACCATGGAAAGGAAAATACAGTTGAAGTCGGAAGTTTACATACACCTTAGCCAAATACATTTAAACTCAGTTTTTCACAATTCCTGACATTTAATCCTAGTAAATATTCCCTGTCTTAGGTCAGTTAGGATCACCACTTTATTTTAAGAATGTGAATAATAGTAGAGAGAATGATTTATTTCAGCTTTATTTATTTCATAACATTCCCAGTGAGTCAGAAGTTTACATACACTCAATTAGTATTTGGTAGCATTGCCTTTAAATTGTTTAACTTGGGTCAAACGTTTCGGGTAGCCTTCCACAAGATTCCCACAATAAGTTGGGTGAATTTTGGACAATTCCTACTGACAGAGCTGGTGTAACTGAGTCAGGTTTGTAGGCCTCCTTGCTCGCACATGCTTTTTCAGTTCTGCCCACAAATGTTCTATAGGATTGAGGTCAGGGCTTTGTGATGGCCACTCCAATACCTTGACTTTGTTGTCCTTAAGCCATTTTGCTACAACTTTGGAAGTATGATTGGGGTCATTGTCCATTTACATTTACATTTTACATTTAAGTCATTTAGCAGACGCTCTTATCCAGAGCGACTTACATCAGCAATTAGGGTTAAGTGCCTTGCTTAAGGGCACATCGACAGATTTTTCACCTAGTCGGCTCGGGGATTAGAACCAGCGACCTTTCGGTTACTGGCACAACGCTCTTACCCACTAAGCTACCTGCCGCCCATTTGGAAGACCCATTTACGACCAAGCTTTAACTTCCTGACTGATGTCTTGTGATGTTTTCCTTCCGCATGATGCCATCAATATTGTGAAGTGCACCAGTCCCTCCTGCAGCAAAGCACCCCCACAGCATGATGCTGCCACCCCCGTGCTTCACGGTTGGGATGGTGTTCTTCGGCTTGCAAGGAACCCCCTTTTTCCTCCAAACATAACGATGGTCATTATGGCCAAACAGTTATATTTTTGTTTCATCAGACCAGAGGACATTTTCCATGAAGTACGATCTTTGTCCCCATGTGCAGTTGCAAACCGGAGTCTGGCTTTTTTATGGCGGTTTTGGAGCAGTGGCTTCTTCCTTGCTGAGCGGCCTTTCAGGTTATGTCGATATAGGACTCGTTTTACTGTGGATATAGATACTTTTGTACCTGTTTCCTCCAGCATCTTCACAAGGTCCTTTGCTGTTGTTCTGGGATTGATTTGCACTTTTCACACCAAAGTACGTTCCTCTCTAGGAGACAGAACGCGTCTCCTTCCTGAGCGGTATGACGGCTGTGTGGTCCCATGGTGTTTATACTTGCGTACTATTGTTTGTACAGATGAACGTGGTACCTTCAGGCGCTTGGAAATGGATGAACCAGACTTGTGGAGGTCTACAATTTATTTCCTGAGGTCTTGGCTGATTTCTTTTGATTTTCCCATGATGTCAAGCAAAGAGGCACTGAGTTTGAAGGTAGGCCTTGAAATACATCCACAGGTACACCTCCAATTGACTCAAATGATGTCAATTAGCCTATCAGAAGCTTCTAAAGCCATGACATAATTTTCTGGAATTTTCCAAGCTGTTTAAAGGCACAGTCAACTTAGTGTATGTAAACTTCTGACCCACTGGAATTGTGATACAGTGAATTATAAGTAAAATAATCTGTCTGTAAACAATTGTTGGAAAAATTACTTGTGTCATGCACAAAGTAGATGTCCTAACCGACTTGCCAAAACTATAGTTTGTTAACAAGACATTTGTGGAGTGGTTGAAAAACAAGTATTAATGACTCCAACTTAAGTGTATGTAAACTTCCGATTTCAACTGTACCTGTCTATTTGTGGAAAAATCACCCTGATTATCTCTTTAGTCATATCCCAGTATACCTATTTACTTATGGCCTTGCCTACACCTAGCGACTTGTTTTTTAGATGAGCAAAACATATTCCATTTTATTTGGAACCGCAAGCCAGACAAAATTTAACGGGCCTATTTATATAATGAACATGAATTCGGAGGGCAGAACTTATTAAATATTAAAGCATTAGACCTCTCACTAAAGGCTTCAATCATACAAAAGTTATACTTAAATCCAAACTGGTTCTCTAGAAGATTAGTAAGAATGTCTCACCCCATGTTCAAGAATTGCCTTTTTCCCTTTATTCAGATTACAACCTCTCACTTTCGGTTATTTGAAAATGAAATAATCTCCAAAATATCGCTATTTTAAAACAAGCCATAGAAGGTTGCAATTTCAGTTTAATCCACCAGAAAAGACAGAACAAATATTACAACAATTATTATGGTTAAACTCAAATATACTAATTGATAAAATAAAATAAATTAAACAGTATAATCTTTGTAAATTATATCATAAATAGGGCTGGTGGAGTTATGTCACACATGCAGCTAACAAAAATATATGGAAATGTCTGCTCTACTCAAAATTACAATCAACTAATTGCAGCATTACTGCAAAAATGAAAGAGGCAAGTGGAAGGGGGAGAAAGTAAGGAACCTTTCTGTCGGCCATGCATTAAAGAACATAATTGGTTAAAGAAAATTGTGATATATAGAAAAGTATACCAGTTTCATTTAAGGACCGAAAAATTGACAGATGAGCCATATAGATTGCAAAATAGTTGGGAAAATATTTTCGATGTACCGATTCCATGGCACATGGTTTATGAACTGATACACAAAACAACGCTTGATTCAAAACCTAGAGTTTTCTATACACAATTCTTGCAACCTATAGAATGTTATGTATATGGGGGATACAACCATCCCAGCTCTGCAGGTTTTGCTGCGAAGAGACAGAACCATTAGATCATTTGTTTTGGTACTGTCCATATGTAGCTTGATTTTGGTCACAGGTTCAGGAATGGCTGAAGAATTGCAACATTTACCTGGAGCTAACTCTGCAAATAGTACTAATGGGTGATTTAAAAAGTCATAGTCAATCGATCAATAATATAATAATACTCTTAGGAAAAAATAAAATAATTTACAATCTGTAAAAACTATGAGAATAGAAAGGTTCAGAACTTGTGAAACATCACAGCACAGTTGGAAAATACATGGCAAACAGAAATCAAAACTGGATGGTGTTCAGAGATAGATGGGAGGGGTTGAGTGGAGCTGAAGGATGGGACAAAAAATAACAAGATAACTAATGTAAAATATACTGTGTCTGTAAAATGTATATACTGTAGGTTCAGAACTTTTGTGAAACACCACAGTTGAAAAATATATGGCAAATAGAAATCAAAACTGGATGGTCTTCAGAGATAGATGGGAGAGTTTGAGGGTAGAAGAAGGATGGGACTAAAAACAAACAATAGATAACTATTGTAAAATATACTGTGTCCGTAACATTTATATAGTATGTATAAGCTGGAAGTAGAAGCCTAAATGTTGTTTTCCATTAGTTTACTCCAATTAGGGGAGGGGTGGTAGGGTTAGGGGAAAATAATAAAGTAAAATATATAAAACAATATACAGTTACAGCTTTATTCTAAAATGGATTACATAATTTTTCCCCATCATGAATCTACACACAATACCCCATAATGTCAAAGCGAAAATAGGTTTTTAGAAATTGTTGCTAATTTATTTATAAACAAAATCAGAAATACGTTATTTACATAAGTATTCAGACCCTTTGCTATGAGACTCCATTGATCATCCTTGAGATGTTTCTACAACTTGATTGGAGTCCACCTGTGGTCAATTCAATTGATTAGACATTATTTGGACAGGCACACACCTGTCTATATAAGGTTGACAGTGCATGTCAGAGCAAAAGCCAAGCCATGAGGTCAAAGGAATTGTCCGTAGAGCTCCAAGACAGGATTGTGTCGAGGCACAGATCTGGCGAAGGGTACCAAAAACAGTGACCTCCATCATTCTTAAATGGAAGAAGTTTGGAACCACCAGGACTCTTCCTAGAGCTGGCCGCCCGGGCAAACTGAGCAATCGGGGGAGATGGGCCTTGGTCAGGGAGGTGACCAAGAACCCGATGGTCACTCTGACAGAGCTCCAGAGTTCCTCTGTGGAGATGGGAGAACCTTCCAGAAAGACAACCATCTCTGCAGCACTCCACCAGTCAGGCCTTTATGGTAGTGGCCAGACAGAAGACACTCCTCAGTAAAAGGCACATGACAGCCCGCTTGGAATTTGCCAAAAGGCACCTAAAGGACTCTCAGACCATGAGAAACAAGATTCTCTGGTCTGATGAAACCAAGATATAACTCTTTGGCCTGAATGCAAGCGTCACGTATTGAGGAAACCTGGCACCATCCCTACGGTGAAGCATGGTGGTGGCAGCATCATGCTGTGAGAGATCCTTGATGAAAACCTACTCCAGAGCACTCAGGACCTCAGACTGGGGCGAAGGTTCACCTTCCAACAGGACAACGACCCTAAGCTCACAGCCAAGACAACGCAGGAGCGGCTTCAGGACAAGTCTCTGAATGTCCTTGAGTGGCCCAGCCAGAGCCCGGACCTGAACCTGATCTAACATTTCTGGAGAGACCTGAAAATATCTGTGCAGCAACGCTACCCATCCAATCTAACAGAGCTTGAGAGGATCTGCAGAGAAGGATGGGAGAAACTCCACAAATACAGGTGTGCCAAGCTTGTAGCGTCATACCCAAGAAGACTCGAGGCAGTAATCGCTGCCAAAGGTGCTTCAACAAAGTACTCAGTAAAGGGTCTGAATACATACGTAAATGTAATATTTCAGTTTATTATTATTAAGAAATTCCCCAAATTAACTTTTAAGAGGGCACACCTGTTAATTGAAATGCATTCCAGGTGAAGCTGGTTGAGAGAATGCCAAGAGTGTGCAAAGCTGTCATCAAGGCAAAGGGTGGCTATTTGAAGAATCTCAAATAGAAAATATATTTTGATTTGTTTAACACCTTTTTGGTTACTACATGATTCCATAAGTGTTATTTCATAGTTTTGATGTCTTCACTATTATTCTACAATGTAGAAAATAGTAAAAAAAATAAAGAAAGAAAAACCCTTGAATGAGTAGGTGTGTCCAAACTTTTGACTGGTACTGTATATTTACAACAAAAATATATGGGGGATTGGAAATGATGCAGACAATTACATTGATGGAAGCCACAATATATCTGCAATATTAAAGCTGATTTATGAGAAAATAACTAACGACCAGCCCGCTTGAGTAGCAATTTAAGAATGCAAAAAAACGAATTGACAAATTATTTGTATTCTGTCCCCAATTTCAATCTTGTCTCATCTCCATCCCCAACAGGCTTGGGAGGTGAAGGTCGAGTCATGCGTCCTCCGAAACATGACCCGCCAAACCACGCTTCTTAACACCCTCCCGCCTGCAGGCGCCCAGCTCGCCACAAGGAGTCACTATAGCACGATGTTCCAAGTAAAGCCCCCCCCCCGGCCAAACCCTCCCCTAACCCGGACGACGCTGGGCCAATTGTGCGCTGCACTATGGGACTCCCAATTGCGTCCGGTTGTGATACAGGCCGGGATCAAACCCGGGTCTGTAGTGACGCCTCTAGCACTGGCAATGCAGTGCCTTAGACAGCTGCGCCACTCGAGAGGCCACAAATTTACTTTAAAAATTATTATTATAATAATTTAATGAAAAAATGACAATATTTTTATAAATATGTTGGCAACCGTATTATAAAAGCAATAAGGCCCTCGAAGCCGTGGATTATCGTGTGATAACTCCCTCCTAAGCGCTGTTTCCCCGGCCCTCGGCTTAGTCGGGAGTTATCACACGATAATCCCCGGGTTCTCATGCCTTATTGCTTAAGTATACGTAGATTTTATTCCCAGTGGCGACCCAGAACATATCCCAGTCCGCGTGATCAAAACAATCTTGAAGCATAGATTCCTGCTTAAATTTCTTCCTATAGTTGTCTAGTGAGTTCTGCTCATAGTAAAAAAAACACCTGATACTGTAAAAAAACAAAAAAACAGTAATACATTGAGGGTAAATTAGACGGTACTTTGATGTGAAAGTGAGGATATCTTTACTGCCTCCATTAAGGGGTAAAGGTAATAACATACTCAAAACAGTGGTTTTACTATCCATAACACATGTTCAAGTTGGCTAATTAATTTGATCAGGGATCATGATGTTGATAGATGTTGATATCAAATTATTTTTCAATTAATTGTCCCCTAACTTACCACTGGAGCCTAAACAGTAAGACCACTATGGGGCAGAAACCCAGTCCCTTAGAATTGGCCTTGCCTTAGCTTTACAGTAAGCTCTCAGACTCACTAGAGGGAGTTAGATACCTCGCATAGAAACACGCTTGGTCGGGGTCGACTGAATAACTCAACGGCAACTGCATCAACCAACGTTGCGTTACTACTGCCATCTAACATCATTAGTGTTGCATCCCACCGAATTGCATTCTTTTGTTCAGTACTGTGCTTAGATAAATACTCATTTTTGAAGCCATGAGGTGTTAATGCAAGGTTGACTCAGGTACTGTAGAATCAGGCCGTGGACAGACAGTCACTACTTTAACTGAGCCACTGTCTTTGTCTTACTTTCTCTCCCTGCTTCTTCATGGTGCTATAGGTACACTAGATGGCAAGCAAGTGATCCTCTAGTTTCTAGAACAGACGAGCTGCAGTGATCTGACCCGATGAGAGGGATCAGATTCTCCTTAAATTGTGTTGATAAATGTCTTAATCAAACGCTGTCCTTCTCAGGCTTTGCCTTATTGAAAAGTTATGATTGAATGTTAATAATCCTCTTATTCCACATCCAATGTGTAGCAGCTCCATCAGGTGGCCATCGATGTGTTACGTTAAGGGGATGATTTTGCAGTTTTGTCCTTCACTCGGACATGGACCATTTGAGTGTTAACTTTTAGTTTTGAATAATGGTAATCCCCATTGACCTTTTAGTTGTTTTACACTGTTTTACATATCGATGAGTTTTAATGAAAAAAAAATGTAAACAGTGAAATATCAATTGGGCTGTAAGTCATTGTGTATGCATACCTGTTTTTCGATAACACGTATGACAAAATCAAAGGCAAATGTTAAAATACCATTAATATAACACTTAATAGAGCAGACATTTAACTTGTTGAGTATTGACAGACAGTAGACAGGTGGGTAATATTTGGAAACACTACTACAATTCTATCTAGCTACAGATGGTATGTGTTAAAATGGTATCATGTTACATGATCCTCGCACCACCAAACCAGGACCAGAAATAACTATGGGCACAAAGTGAGTGTTGTTTGTGTGTTGTCTGGGAAGGGAACCCAGAGAGCAGTTGTGACAAATAGACAATAAAGTTGTATTGTATTGTGAGAATAGAGAGTATACAGGGTCTGTGACAGCATAGGCCAGTTAATATATATGAATGGAGAGACATTAGTGAGAGATGCTCCCCGCCAGACAAGAGGACAACAACTCAATAGACACCGAAGATGATAATGATTATGATGACGATGATGATGCAAAGGACAGATAAGGTTTTCCATTAGCACTTGTTTGATCTTTGGAATGTAGCAAGAATATAGTGGTGTATCTCAAAAGGTCAACATAGTCAGGTGAGACAGAGCATATAACACTATATCTTGAGTCAAGTACTGTAATAGAAAGCTTGTTCTTTGTATTTGCAGAAAATCATTTGTTTGTGTTCTGTGCACATTATATATTCTGGTAGAGTTCTATCATCAACTATATGCCATAAAATCGATATAATTATGAATTGTCAATTATGAAATTCATTGTCAACGCTGCGGGAAATTTTTTATTAAAACATATTATTGGGCAAAAAATACCCACAAAATAATATTTTGCCTTTGCAAGGTTTTTCAAGATGTTCATGCATGTCCAACTACCAAATTGTTTTATCAGCTTGGAGGGATGTTTTCTCTTTCCATCTCTCTACTATCTATCAGGCATATTCAATATTTCATAATTATATATTATAACTTAATATTATTGTATTTTAAAGCAGCTGGACAGTGACATGTAATTCTATCATGTTAAATCTACACCCCACTAGATTATTAGATTAATATAAATCTGGCCATGCATCTTTGCCAAGAGATTTCAGCAAAAACAAGGGAACCCAGGCATGGTGGTGTGACTGTAAAGCCACGCTCTGTTTTAAAACCGTACATTAAAAGTGATAGTGATACATCATTACCTCTAGGATTTAAGGAACTCCTTTCTTCTTTCCCTCATTTTACCTGGAAATTAACCTGTGCTAAAGGCAAAACCTCAGGAACGTTCAACTTGAAATAAACCACTTCTTAAAATCTTGTCATTGATTTGTAGTTGAAATCTGGTTAACTTATTATGTTGATTACTTTTTGTGAATTCAACCCAAAAATCGATTAAAGGGACATTTCACAATTAAACAACTTAATGTTCATTATCGCCAGCACCACCACAACATCAACATATGTGAAAACTGTGTATTTCTATGTTTTGTTGTCAAAAAGATGCACATCAGATTATGTTAAAAAAAATACAAAAAATAAAAAAATTAGAAACATTTTTGATATAATCTGGTGTGCATCATGTGACTTTAACCAACTATAGGCAGGCAAAGGTTAGTAAAGTAAAAAGCATGAGCTTTTTTTGTAGAGGTTCTGACTAACAGAGAGTAAACAGTATAGAAGTAAAGAAAGAAAGTCGCAGTCTACAGCAGGGCTCTTCAACTCCGGTCCTGGAGGACTGAAACACTTCATCCTCTCCTAATTAGGGCTTGATTCAGACCAGGGACACCAGGTTAGTTAAATTAACTACCAGGTAGAAACAAAACACAAAAGTGTTTCGGCCCTCCAGGACAGGAGTTGAAGAGCCCTGCTCTACAGTATATATGCTCCCAACAATTTAATGGGTAAACCTAACCAACGCTGATGATGTCATCAGAAACACTTATCTTCCTCTATAATTTTGAATACAAAACATAGAAACCCTCCGTTTTCAAATATGTTAATGATGGGGTGGTGCTGGAGATGATGAATATGAAGTAGAAAAATGTGTATGTTGACACGTTGGTATGTTGATTCCTCTTTATTAAATAAGCTTATAACGGAAGGAGCATTGGGTAAAAGATAGGGTTCCTACTCACTTGTGAGGATCTTCCATGTCTTCTTCTCGTCATCGTAGTATTGGACCAGATTACTGGGGAGTCGATCGGGTCCAGGGGGCAAGCCACCCACCAACAACAGCATCCTCTTATTGGAACGAATCCTGGAGTAAAGTGGGTGTGGAGGTGTTGAGGGTTTGGGGTGTGGAGGGGGTTGGGGTGTGGAGGTGTTGGGGTATGGAGGGGGTGGAGGGGTTGTGGTGTGGAGGTGGGTTAGGGTATGGAGTGGGTTGGGTTGGGTTGGGGGGGACAAGAGCCGGGAAACAGATTACATAACAGATATAGAATAAATAAAACAACCACTTGCAAACATAAACACAGAGAGAACCCTTTTTGTTTAGTAGTAAGCCAACTGTAACTACTCCCAACAACTTCATTGTGTTGGTAGTCATTGAATTGTAGCCCATGTACAGTGCATTCGGAAAGTATTCAGACCCCTTCCATTTTTCCACATTTTGTTACGTTACAGCCTTATTTTGAAATTGATTCAATAAAAAAAGTCCTAATTAATCTACACACAATACCCCATAATGACAAAGCGAAAACACGTTTTTAGAAATGTTTGCAAATGTATTCAAAAGAAAAAACATTAATATTTTATTTACATAAGTATTCAGACCCTTTGCTATGAGACTCGAAATTGAGCTCAGGTGCATCCTGTTTCCATTGATCATCCTTGAGATGTTTCTACAACTTCATTGGAGTCCACCTATTGTAAATTCAATTGATTGTACAGGCACACACCTGTCTATATAAGGTCCCACAGTTGACATTGCATGTCAGAGCAAAAACCAAGCCATGAGGTCAAAATAATTGTCCATAGAACTCCGAGAGGATTGTGTCGAGGCACAGTTCTAGGGAAGGGTACCAAAAAATGTCTGCAGCATTAAAGGTCCCCAAGAACACAGTGGCCTCCATCATTCTTAAATGGAATAAGTTTGGAACCACCAAGACTCTTCCTAGAGCTGGCTGCCCGGCCAAACTGAGCAATCGGGGGAGAAGGGCCTTGGTCAGGGAGGTGACCAAGAACCCGATGGTCACTCTCACAGAGCTCCAGCGTTCCTTTGTGGAGATGGGAGAACCTTCCAGAAGGACAACCATCTCTGCAGCACTCCACCAATCAGGCCTTTATGGTAGAGTGGCCAGACGGAAGCCACTCCTTAGTAAAAGGCACATGAAAGCCCGCTTGGAGTTTGCCAAAATTCACCTAAAGGACCCTCAGACCATGAGAAACAAGATTCTCTGGTCTGATAAAACCAGGACTGAACTCTTTGGCCTGAATGCCAAGCGTCACGTCTGGAGGAAACCTGGCACCATCCCTACGGTGAAGCATGGTGGTGGCAGCATCATGCTGTGGGGATGTTTTTCAGCGGCAGGAACTGGGAGAATAGTCAGGATCGAGGGAAAGATAAACGGAGCAAAGTACAGAGAAATCCTTGATGAAAACCTGCTCCAGAGGGCTCAGGACCTCAGACTGGGGCGAAGGTTCACCTTCCAACAGGACAACGACCCTAAGCACACAGACAACGCAGGAGTGGCTTCTGGACAAGTCTCTGAATGTCCTTGAGTGGCCCAGCCAGAGGCCAAATTTGAACCCGATCGAACATCTCTGGAGAGACCTGAAAATAGCTTTGCAGCGACGCTCCCCCTCCAACCTGACAGAGCTTGAGAGGATCTGCAGAGAAGAATGGGAGAAACTCCCCAAATACAGGTGTGCCAAGCTTGTAGCGTCATACCCAAGAAGACTCGAGGCTGTAATCGCTGCCAAAGGTGCTTCAACAATGTACTGAGTAAAGGGTCTGAATACTTATGTAAATGTCATTATGCTTTGTCATTATGGGGTATTGTGTGTAGATTGATGAGGGGAAAAAATGATTTAATCAATTTTAGAATTAGGCTGTAACGTAACAAAATGTGGAAAAAGTCAAGGGGTCTGAATACTTTCCGAATGCCCTGTAACTGTATTCTATTTGGAAGATTTAGATAACAAAATAATGTTCCACATCATGGAGAAAAGTCCATATTGGCCAACACTATATGAGCTATATAGATCATAGCTGTAACATCTTAACGATCATGTGAATTTACATGATAATACTTCCTATGTATTTGGTAATAACATTGTTATTAATATTGTAACCTCTAAATACAGAAAATCGGCTTTGTAATATCACAGCTGTTTCTTATCTGAATTTATGATAAAGCTTTCAATGGCTTGTTTTTCATACGGTTTCTTTCTAAAGGGGGTTTACAGCTTAAAAATATCTGTTCAATTAGGTGTGAACTCATCAGAACTTTTCTACAGGGTGCCATACAGTGAGGCAAATAATATTATGACTGGGCAATACACAGTAGATCAACTACTACATAAAATGTTGCTATTCCATTGGCAAAGACTCTCCATGTGACAGTTCTGAGCCAATTGTGCAGCATATTCTTGAGCTGTGGGGTTGGTTTGTGAAACACGATTTCAGGGCCACATACTTTACTGTACATTGAGTCCAGTCATCTAATTAAGTTCAATGCAATTAAACAACTAACCACAAAGTAACAGTCGTTTTAACAACATGCCCATTAATTCCAGGCATTTGCATCATTCTCGTTTTACGATTGACTAAATGACCGCCCTCTCATGCATCCATTTGGATACTGGCCGACTCGTGTTTTGGGGGTTATTCTCATATGCAAATGGCCACTAGACATAGATAAGGCTAATTAATTGAGCGGAGAGAAACAGTGGATTGTGATATTAATGAGCAGTCTAGATCCTAGATCTGTGCTGTATCTGGACCCATCTATGGGTATCTCACTCTACTAGGCAATGGTTACATGCTACAGCACATGCAGGCCCTCTCCATTGCACATAACATTTTATTGGATTTCCACTTTATGTGCTCCATAAAGATATTGTGAGAAAGAAATAGTGAAATTACCCATGCCGTAAATTACACTGGTAAATAAATAATACCCCACAAGTGCAAGATAATTGTTGATTTCTATTTTCTACAATACTGTGAGAATATTTTTCCAATCATATAGCCTACTGTTTCTGAATGAAGCAGATAATGTTAGACAAATATAAAAGTCAAAATTGCTCCATAATATTTTAGACTTATAATAACTAAGTTGTTTTCTGTAAACAACAGCAGCATAAAGCCCTACCAATCAATCATCTTCCTGTCAACTCCTGTCCATTAACTATCTCTGAAAATGCTCATCATGACAAACAGACCATGACAAGCATCCCTGGCCATGCAGTACTGTATGTCCCATGGTTGTGTACTGTAGGTGAGGCAGACCAAGCAACTATCCTGAGTATGGATCACTCAGAACTATAACTCTATAACCCATGAGTTGTTTTCCTGTCCTTGCTAATAAATAAATATACCTACTGGTTGTGTATAAATAGGTTATACGTTATAGGTGATATCTACCCAGGTTATGTCAATAAAAATGTTCATGTGCTCTTATGTCATATTTTTATAAGTGTGCCTATGTTTAGTTATGAGTGACCTATATATTTTTGGAATAATGTGATAACTGTTATTTCAGAAGAAATGCCTGAATGTACTGTACAACTATCTGCCTATTGACTAAATGTATGTACCTCCATCTTTTCAGCACTTAAAACCTTTACAGAGAAAAAAACATTTTACAGAGAGTTAACTAAATTCTATAGTGTAGCGTTGGAATTGAGATGGTATGCAAAATAAGGTAGACCATTCTAAAGCATCCTCACTAACCCTAACCTTATGCAAGTATGCAGTATGTAGTACCTTTACTAACCTTTGTCCTATTCCAATGACTTCTTACACACCGCTCCTAACCCTTATTTGTGTGTGTGTGTGTGTGTGTGTGTGCGCGCGTGTGTGCGTGTGTGTGTGCGTGTCCTCACCTGCTGGCTGTGGTCTGCCTGCAGTGCTGTCTGAAGGGCATCAGGTGGTAGTTCATGGCGTCCATCAGCAACTTCTGGCACACCGGGTCACTCCTCATGAAGTCAACCGACTGCACCCTCTCCACCAGCTCTGGGGCCGGGATGAGGGCGAAGCGCAGCCTCTTCATCAGGTCCGGGGCGTAGTGCATGCGAGTCTCCCGGTCATGCTCCAGCCAGAGGACCGACATCTGGAAGAGGGCCAGCTCCGACTCCACCGGGGGCGGCAGAGCATCCAGCATGGCGCACATCTCCTCAAAGTTCAGCAGCAGCACATCTTCCACCAGGTACTTGTTGGCCAGCTTCTTGGTCTCGTCCAAGCCGTGCAGAGCCGCGATCTTGCAGATCTGCTTGTAGTTCTGCACAGAGATCTGGTCGTTGAGGAACTGCACGCTGAGCTTGGTGATCTGGGGGACATTGAGGATCTTGCTGACCGAGAGCACCTCTTCCACAGTGTCCAGGGAGAGAGTGACATTGGCAGTGTACAGGTACTCCAGCACTAGCCGTAGTCCGATGGAGGAGCAGCCCTGAAGGACCAGGTTGTTGATGGGCCGGGGGCTGGCCATCAGCTTGTCATCGGGGGAGGAAGACGGGGTACCACTGCTCCCCTGGTCTTTGTTGTTGTTGGTCCCCTCGTTGTTGAGCATATGACTGCTGGAGAAGAGAGACCTGAAATACTGAGAGCAGGACGCCAGCACGGCTTTGTGGCAGTAGAACTGCTGTCCCTGGGCAGTGAGAGTCACATCACAGAAAAGCTGTTTCCTCCATAGTAGGTTGAGCCCGTGCAGCAGGGTGTCACTGTGTGTAGGGTCAAAGGTGGAGGTTCTATCGCCAGATCTGGACATGACTTCCTGACTGTTAACGCCACCTAGGCAACAAATACACCACGCAAGCCATTTAGCCTACCTCTAGCCCATGTATTTGTGAATAACATAACATTATATAATCATTGCAATCAGGATGGAATTGTCTCTAATACCTTCACGTTACACCGAGCATTTTGGTTAAATGGTGGATATGCATACGACTGAACCAGTAAACCGTCATGCTGCTCCCTCCGATATTATTCTACAGTGAACAATATGGTTCAGTCCGGTATCATTTGAACTTTGGCTCAGGTCGGAAGAGAAAACAAAACGTATAGTCCCAATAATGTGCCATTCCTTTGCTATGTTCAGTCTTTCAAGACAAGATCATTTTAAATGGACGCTGCTGTTTGAAGCGCACTGTCAAAACAAAATATGATAGGAGATGCTGCAGCGCCTTATTCTCTTCGATAACGCAACTTAAGTTGTTGGATAAGAGGAAAAGGCAACCCCTATGGTGCCGTGCACGGATTCTATGCAGCATTCAGCTAACACTTATCGTTCTCCTCTTATCTTGCTGCACTCCCACAATGAGGACATTTACACATCCACAAATGCACGCACGGAGTGATACAAAAGCAATTAGTTTGTCCCTCACACAGCCGACATCATCACTGTGCGTGTGCGTTTTCCCTTATACCTGAGTTACGACTATTCAGACGTGAGTATCGGAAATTATTCATTCAATGCAGATATCCAACAAATATAAATGAAACACGCACATGTGTATGTTGTTGTACAACGCTAAACATGCATTTACTATATGAAATGTGTTTGTAAACTTGATATAAGCGTCCTGTACTACCTTGTTTCGTAGTCGCCACATTCTCTAAAGCGCCTGTCACAACTAAATGATGTGAGCAGCTTGCTTGAGAACAAGCCAAACTTACCTGACTTATGGTCTTGACAAAAAAGAAAGTAAAGCTTTAGGTTCCCAATATTCTCACTTGGCTTTCCTTTGTTCTCCTTTCCTTTAGATGTATTCCTTTCCTTTAAAAGTCTATGATCGTTGCCTCAAAATAATCATTGACTCCAACTCATAAAGTCACTATTTCAGGTTATTTGTTGACGTTGATCATTTGTTCTTCTGAATTAACAAGAAGTGTGTGAGTGTGTGAGAGGGAGCTGTGCTTTCTGCAAGAGAAGAAGAAGAAGAAATATACGTGTGACAAATTATGCTACCAAGAAACAACACATCATTATCCTTGGGCCTGGGGCTCAGTGAGTCGTAACGAGAGTAATAGGAAATCCACGGTTGGGGAGAGAAACGGTCGTGCATGGCCGGTGGAGAGAGACCATGCAGGGGTATGGATGCTGGAGAGACTCGCAAAATTATGGCTCAAGGCTATTGTAAAAACTGCCGAGCGTAAATGACTGCGATTTCAAACATCTATGGAAGAAAGAAAAGAGAAAGGGGGAGAAAAACCGAGTCTTTCCCTTGCTGTTATAGAGAGAACCGTCAAGTTTTAGTGCGCATTGCTAATTAGTCAATTTCTCTCTGCCTTCACAGCCCGACGACTTTGCTGCTGAGCTGAAACTGCTAATTTCTGGGACCAGCCTTTTTTTGGCTGTGAACTGGATGGATGAATGGCTTGTCTCGCACAAATGACAAAAAGGCTGCCTTAATCTCCATCGCCAAAATAACCCCTCATCTCATTCTGCTCCTGCTAGTCCTTCAAAAGATGCTCTATACAAACTTTAGTGGTTTATATGCATCACATTTGGACATAGAGTATCATATGACATATATAATATTATAAATTATAAATTATAAAACATATTTTTCTATGTTTGACAAAATCATGTTCTGGGAGCATAAGGTCATCATTCCAATAACCAGCCACATTGTATCAACTTAAGTTGCTATGCATAAAAACAGCCATTATATTACTATTTTATCATCTAAAAGCAGAACTTAACTATCAGATACTTGTAGCTTGATAGACTAATTAATGTGGCATGAACATAGTCAAACTGTAGGCCTACACAATAGAAAGGAATGAGTGTAATATGAACCGGACCCACATGATCATCGTGTGTGGATAGGCTTGATGTAGATAGATACTCTTTCTATATATTCCTCCTACACATCACTACAAATAAGCCCATACAAAGTAGGCCTCAACCTATTTTGACAGCATTTGTAAATAATTTCACCTTATAGTAGGTGTACAGATGCACTGTCAACTTTAATTAAGACACACTACATATCTGTCTGGTATTTGGTCTTTTATAACTCATATTCAGGTGGGTCAATTAGTCAACCATCTTCAAGGCCACAATAAAGGAGCTCCTGATCATATCCACTGTTATAAACATCTTACATATAAATATCTTAAAAAGCCATACATAATTCTGTTTTGAAAGTATTGTTATAACACTACACGTATCTTGGGAGGTAACATCTTATGTCCAGAACTGTCTGGTCCAACTTTTTGGTGTTACCATTATGTGGTTTTAGTGTCACTCAATACATGTGGTACCATATCTTATCACATACAATTGCCTATACTATCTTATCACATACAATGAAATTGTCATTCTTAATTGACTATTTTTTATTTTATTTTTTTATTTCACCTTTATTTAACCAGGTAAGCCAGTTGAGAACAGGTTCTCATTTACAACTGCGACCTGGCCAAGATAAAGCAAAGTAGTGCAATAAAAACAACACAGAGTTACATATGGGGTAAAAAAAAACATAAAGTCAGAAATACAACAGAAAATATATATACAGTGTGTGCAAATGTAGCAAGTTATGGATGTCTCATCACAATTGTCATATTGAGGGGCTATACGTAACAAAGCAAGTCAATCAAACATGTCTTTCACACAAAGTAAACGGTGAAAACAAAGCATTCAAGCAAATCAATTTCAAATCTGTTAAAGCATTTATTAGGTTGGACTGAACTGTCAATTAAATAAAGAGCTCAATTGGAGCAAAAACCTGCACATCCAGGGGTCCCCTGGGACCAGAACTGACAGATACCTCCTCACAAGTTCTAAAATGACAGATAGGGATAAATAGGCTTGTTCACATACTATGAAATAGAGTAACACCACAGGCAACCATCAGATAATAGCAGGCCACACAAACAGTGGGTTATAACGTTGATCAAATTCAAGCCTTCTTGATGCCTTTTGATGGTTGAATGTTTGACAACAGGACAGTACCACTTCTCAACCAAGTGTGGTGTATAGATCATGTTATTACCAGAGCCATTTGGTCTTGTAAAATGTAACAGACCATCTGAGCATCCTGTGTACTCATCTGGTGCTTTGGCTCTACATGTTTCAAGCAAAGTCCATCACTAGATATTGTTAAATGAATTTGTGTTTTATCAAGTTAAAACACAATCGTTTTGATTATACTTCAACCTTTCCAAAGGACTTAACATACAGTATAATTGCATTCTAGTACCTAGCTATAATCCATTTTGTGGTATGTCTGGGACTGTAATGTTTGCAAAAGATAATACAACAGTCAATTAGGATGGCATTACCCAAGTCTCCGGCGAGCCATTCTAGTGCTATGAAATGACAATTTCGAACTCTTTCAGCTATTTGTAGAAACTCAGTCTCCTGAGGCCACTGGTCTTCAAATTGCAGGGCATTTATATGGTGGTAGGTTGTTGCAGTGTGGCTAGGGGGAGGGAGGGGGGTCGGTCATCAGATAAGAGAAGAGTTTCTGGACTAATTAAACCCGTTGAGACAGAGAATCACAGTACAGTGATTTACAACTCTCTCTATACCAGTTAACCCAACTCATATTTATCTGTCACATTCACATTAGATACACTGTACCGTATGTATTCCTTGAAGAGGAAATTACAATATATTTTATGGAACGTAATTAAAAAATATGATTGAACACTAATTCTACTCTGTTATCAAACAAAAGCAAAATGCTTATACAACCACCTCAAGACATAAATACAATATATACTTACTTCTGTTGACCGGAGTTGACTTGCTTATGTACTGCTTATGTATGGACTATGAATGTGTTTTGAGTTTAGTGTGAGGTCTAAGGCTAGGGTTAAGGTTAAGGTTAGGACTAACCATAGTAGTGGTTTCCAGTCCTGGTCATTGAGAACCACGGGGTGTGCAGGCTTTTGTTCCAGCTCAGCTCACCTGATTGAAATAATCAACTAATTATCAAGACCTTGATTTGTGGAATATATTCTGTTTGTGCTAGGCTGAAAGAAAAGCTGACACCCTGTAGCTGTCAAAGACCAGGGTTGGTGCCCACTGCCCTACTACATAGAGTATATGCAAAGAAAGAAAACATATTTAGTGTGAAATATGTAGGAATAGTTAAGAAATGTGAATACGATACGCTTTGTGCATTTCTACAAAATGTGAACTAAGCTATTTATTTTTGTTAAAGATATCACTAAATATATTGACATGCAATGTCAATAATTGAAATAACATTGTAGTGATAGGCATATCAACAACAATACAGGGAACTGCTAAATGATTTCAGCCTAGAATAAACAGATAAAAGATTAGAGCATTTAATCTAATCAATCCAATGAAACAAAACATGGAGAATCTATCTGGAAGTTATAGCATAGCAAAGTCTACCAAGCATAATTCATTTTGCTGGCTGCAGTAGCAGCAGAGGGTATGCTAAGATAGAAAGTATTATTTTCCTAAATGGAAGGTGTCAGATGGTCACGGAAATGTGATCGGCTGTTCAAGATCACTGCTTCCCATCTGCAATTTGTGACGTGTGAAAGATTCAGCCCAAATGTGCTCACAAACCGGAAATCCTCAGCACTTTCTCTTATCATGGAAAAGCAAGATAACCAGCTGTTTACAGATCACAGAACATATCATATTAATATCATGGAGAGGGTGATATCATCTTGTTTGTAAAAAATATTTTGTTAACTAAGTGTGGTGGTATGGCAACCTTGGATCAGAGGGAAAGTTCTAATTTATAGATTTTACATGTAAGTGTTTTAGGTTAAATACTTTATATTCCTTTCTCCAAAAATCTTTGGAAAATGAATAAAATATGAAGATATTGCCATGCGAAGCACATTTCTAATATCTCATTATGTGGCAAAATGTATGTACACCATTTTTTTGTGTTTGATCACCAACGCTATCCCTTTTAACGTGCACAAATTATACACATCAAATAGTAATTTCATACAGAATATCTGCTGTACATAACATGTGTACAATTAATTTTTTATGATCAGTTACTAATGATTTAACAGCTTTCACTGACAATACGATAGCAACTGCAGTCTTTCCCAAGTGTAACCTCAAATTACCTCTGCACCTGATGTCTGTCTACTGTAAACTCAAGCACTTTTCCTCTTCATTTAATCACTGTAGGCTTTCATTTTATCTGATAAGAGTTTCACTACTGTTGGAGTGATATTGTTAGTGTGAGTAAAGGAAATTAAAGATATAGTGGGGGACAAATACAGTTCATGGTCAAATTCACTGCTCCAGAACCTTATACATTGTTAACTGTCTCCGACACCAGTTTTACCAGTTTAATCATCTCCACTCTGCACAGTCTAGTCACAAAAACAGCAGGTGGAATTTGCTGGAGACAAAACTATTCCAGTTATAAAAAAGTCAGTTATTGGCCTGCTCCGTTATTGAAAATATCCATAACCATGGGAAGGAAGTCCATCATTTACAGAGTGAAAGGTTCTGTTGTCTGTACAGCACCAGCTGCTAATTCTTCACTGTAAGGAGAAAGTAAAGCTGTGATCTATATAAAATGATAAACTCCTCTAATATGTGAACAACTACAGTACAGGTTTTATATCAGTGCAAAGTTAGTGTTAGTACTCATCCAAAGTCTACTGTGTATTAATTCTAGTGCTGTCATTGGTAATTCTGGGACCATGGAGAGGGCCTGCTGCTGCTTTTTGAAACCCCCAGATCCTCACACATGGCGGAGTGTAGGCACCACAGACACAGACACGGCTCACAGAGTCAGCCAGCAGCCGGGAGGTGAGCAGAGAGAACAGGCGGTGTCCCCTCCAGAGTGAGCACAGGAGCGTACGTGTGTGTGTATGTGAGAGAGAGAGCGAGGCATTCTCAAATGACAAAAGGAGAGTGGATGAGCGATAGAGGAGGGAAAGAGGGAGGGGAACGGGAAGTGACACGGAGGGAGGAAGGACTCACCTAGGGAGAGGCTACTGGGACAGGAAAAGGTATGGTGGAGACTGGAGAGGACACCAAGGTGTGGAGGACAGGGCACAAAATGTGCCAACCAAAGCCACGGTGGTGTAGACTAGAGTGGTGTGTGGGGGCTGGAGGGTGGGGGAAGTAAGGGGGTGCCAATGTGCAGTCTCCCCCGCGTGATGCATCTACCTTCAGGGTGGCAGCAGGCGTGGAGTGGGGTGCGGTGGAGCGAGCACAGGCTCAGTGGCGCGGTCACCTAGGGACGCTGGAGCTGCTGTTGCACGACTGATAGTTATTCCTTGGGAGAGTTGTAAGATGAGCCCCATTGTATTAGCAAACCCCTCACTACCCCACCCAAAATTGTATCAATGCTGTTGAGCTATGAAAGTCTTTTTTTAAGGGGTGCAAAGAAAATGTGGTATCTGCAAAACAAATGTTGTATTTTTTTAACCAAATGATATAATCAATAACTTTAATGGAAAATACAGTCCAGTCCATACAGTATGAATGTAAATTAAAACCATAGCAGTATGAAAGGGGATGTATAGCATAATTTGCTATCCTAAAGCAAAGTTTGGCTGTGATACAGAACAGAACTGATGTAGTCATATAAAATATAACACCCATAGTAAATGCTCTTGGCACCGAGGACCTTACACATGATTCCATATTGATTCGAAAAATTCTCAGACATTAAGCCTTTTAATCTTTTTTCTCTCGCAGTTCTATCTTTTAGAATATTCTCTGTGTCTAATATGGTCAGCACTTCCAATTATTCACTCCACTGACAAGTGAAACAAATGGGGACCAACCAGTGCATTCTGTATTATCTACACCCCTTGGATTCCCCAACAATAATTAATACAATGGAAACCACGGTTACCAACCCCGATGACATAAGCTAAACAACATAAGCTCTCCCATTTAGAAGAGCTCTTGAAAGAGAGGAAACTACTACTTCCAGCTACATGTGAGGTCATAGCTGAGGATGTAGTCACCACACAGTCCATGAGGTCATCCTAGCTGATGATGTAGTCACCACAGTCCACAGCACGGATGGACAGGCATGCTCAGTCTGGTTTCCGATAATTAGAATGGATATACAGTGCCTTCGGAAAGTATTCAGACCCCTTTACTTTTCTACATTTTGTTACGTTACAGCCTTATTCTAAAATGGATTCAATAAAAAAAAAACTCTTAGCAATCTACAAACAATACCCCATAATGACAAAGCAAAAAACAGGTTTTTAGAAATTTTTCCAAATGTATTAAAAATCAAAAACAGAAATATCTTATTTACATAAGTATTCAGACCCTTTGCTATGAGACTCAAAATTGAGCCCAGGTGCATCCTGTTTCCATTGATCATCCTTAAGATGTTTCTACAACTTCATTGGAGTCCACCTGTGGTAAATTCAATTGATTGCACATGATTTGGAAAGGCACACAACTGTCTACATAAGGTCCCACAGTTGACAGTGCATGTCAGAGCAAAAACCAAGCCATGAGGTCGAAGGAATTGTCCGTAGAGCTCTGAGACAGGATTGTGTCGAGGCACAGATCTGGGGAAGGGTACCAAAAAATGTCTGCAGCATTGAATGTCCCCAAGAACACAGTGGCCTCCATCATTCTTAAATGGAAGAAGTTCGGAACCACTCTTCCTAGAGGTGGCAGCCCGGGCCAAACTGAGCAATCGGGGGAGAAGGGCCTTGGTCAGGGAGGTGACCAAGAACCCGATGGTCACTCTGACAGAGCTCTAGAGTTCCTCTGTGGAGATAGGAGAACCTTCCAGAAGGACAACCATCTCTGCAGCACTCCACTAATCAGGCCTTTATGGTAGAGTGGCCAGACGGAAGCCACTCCTTAGTAAAAGGCACATGACAGCCCACTTGGAATTTGCCAAAAGGCACCTAAAGACTCTCAGACCATGAGAAACAAGATTCTCTGGTCTTACGAAACCAAGATTGAACTCTTTGGCCTGAATGCCAAGCATCACGTCTGGAAGAAACCTGGCACCATCCCTAAGGTGAAGCATGGTGGTGGCAGCATCATGCTGTGGGGATGTTTTTCAGCGGCAGGGACTGGGAGACTAGTCAGGATCGAGGGAAAGATGAACGGAGCAAAGTACAGAGAGATCCTTGATGAAAACCTGCTCCAGAGCGCTCAGGACCTCAGACTGGGGCGAAGGTTCACCTTCCAACAGGACTATGACCCTAAGCACACAGCCAAGACAACGCAGGAGTGGCTACGGGACAAGTCTCTGAATGTCCTTGAGTGGCCCAGCCAGTGCCCGGAATTGAACCCGGTTGAACATCTCTGGAGAGACCTGAAAATAGCTGTGCAGCAACGCTCCCCATCCAACCTGACAGAGCTTGAGAGGATCTGCAGAGAAGAATGGGAGAAACTCCCCAAATACAGATGTGCTAAGCTTGTAGCGTCATACCCAATAAGAATTGAGGCTGTCATCGCTGCCAAAGGTGCTTCAACAAAGTACTGAGTAAAGGGTCTGAATACTTATGTAAATGTGATATTTCCGTTTTTATTTGTAATAAATTAGCAAAAAATTCAGAAAACCTGATTTTGCTTTGTCATTATGGGGTATTGTGTGTAGATTGATAAGGGGAAAAACAATTACATCCATTTTAGAATAAGGCTGTAAAAGTCAAGGGGTCTGAATACTTTCTGAAGGCACTGTAGGTCCCATTGCAAGACCTTATTAATATCATCAGGTTATTACCAGGTTATTACTCACACCATTACATTGATAACGCTGTGGCTCTGGTGGATGGCAAGAACAATATGAATACAGCCTAACCATAAATATACAGTACAGTACATACAGTGCCCTTTCATAGCACAGACCGTCCTGTCCTGTACATCATGGACATGCATCAATGTCTTAGCAACTCAAGCAAGGTCACCACTGACCAGCACAGAGGCATGGTACAGGCGCATAGGTAGCACAATCACACATAAAGGGCACAGCATAGACAGACGGACACACAGGACATAAATATAACACAAGCACAAAATCACAATGTCAACACACAAGACAAAGTTTGAGGGGTTGTGGTAAGAGTTGCCATTACACTTCATGCAGATAAAGTTGTTCCTTTATAAAAGGAATACGTGTAATGTATTGAATTCATCAATCAACCAAACAATTTAGTGACTCTCTTACACTGACTCTATGCACACTCACTGGACTCTACCCACATGCTCACACATACACTACCGGTCAAATGTTTTAGAACACCTACTCATTCAAGGGTTTTTCTTTATTTTTACTATTTTCTACATTGTAGAATAATATTGAAGACATCAAAACTATGAAATAACACATATGGAATCATGTAGTAACCCAAAAAGTGTTAAACAAATCAAAATATATTTTCAAATATAGCCACCCAAAAGTACTTGCTACATTTTAAATGCTTAGCAGGACAGGAAAATTGTTCAATTCACGCACTTATCAAGAGAACATCCCTGGTCATCCCTACTGCCTCTGATCTGGCGTACTCACTAAACACAAATGCTTCATTTGTAAATTATGTTGGAGTGTTGGAGTGTGCCCCTGGCTATCCGTAAATTAAAATAACAAGAAAATTGTGCCGTCTGGCTTTCTTAATATAAGGAATGTGAAATGAGTGGGGCGGCAGGTAGCTTAGTGGTTAAGAGCATTGTGCCAGTAACAGAAAGGTTGCTGGTTCTAATCCCCGAGCCAACTAGGTGAAAAATCTGTCGATGTGCCCTTGAGCAAGGCACTTAATCCTAGTCGCTCTGGATAAGAGTGTCTGCTAAATAAAAATGATTTATACTTTTGATACTTAAGTATATTTTAGCAATTACATTTACTTTTGATACTTAAGTATATTTCAAAACAAATACTTTTAGACTTTTACTCAAGTAGTATTTTACTGGGTGACTTTCACTTTTACTTGAGTCATCTTTTATACTTTTACTCAAGTATGACAATTGGGTACTTTTTCCACCACTGTCCAACACACTCACACACACACAAACACACACACACATATCGACGCCACACACACACACACACACATAAACATACTTTCACACTCCACATATGCTGCTGCTACTCTGTTTATTATATATCCTGATTGCCTATTCACTTTTACCCCTACCTACATATTACCTCAACTATGTCGTACCCCTGCACATTGACTCTGTACTGGTACTCCTTGGATATAGTCTCGTTATTGTTATTTATTGTGTTAGTATTTTCTATTTTAATTTGCTAATTTTCTTACTTTTTAACTCTACATTGTTGGAAAAGGGCTCGAATGTAAACATTTCATGGTAAAGTCTACACCTGTTGTATTCGGCGCATGTGACAAATACAATTTGATGTGATGATTTGACAATATTGGCATGCAGTTTTACCATGGGATATGACAGGTTTTAAATGATTGTGGATCACTTTTTCCCTCCCTTCTAACATCCATTAAAAGAATGTCACACCATGTTTAAATCCTCACAGCAGGACTTGACATCAACAGAAAGAGGAGTGGGTGGCTTTTTCTTTAACAGCTGTAATTTGTGTTTTCCAATCACCATGCTGATTTCTGCTCATTATACTTTGGTTTCACACCGGTAAGTGAGCAAAGTTTGGATTGATTGACTCTAATTAAAAATTCGAGCCATGGATTTATTATCATGCTAGCTAGCCACAAATGTCACAGACTTTCACAAATTATTATCCTGTTAAGATAAATGTCTTGGACATCAAAGGAGTGTGGAAACACAGGGAACATGTAGTATTATTTTCGCAATACATTTTGTTTGGCATGTTTTTTACGTGTTGTTGGTCACACATTGGAAAAGTAGCCTACAAAGCTTATGTGCAGATTTCTAATTTCTGACTGAGAATCAACAACATTCATATATTGGTAGGCATGCAAGATTGGTATTGGTATGTACTATCCAAACTTCAGTTGTCTACTCTAAGAAACAACAAATGACAACTCATAAACGGTTTTCCACTGAGACGGTGGAAAGACAGAAATTAGAGGCGTGTTAGTTACTTTAGATGTTTTATTGTCACACTGGATTGGTGCCATTTTAAAGAGTTAGCCACAGTAGTACAGCACCCCTGAAGCAAATTAAGGTTAAGTGCCTTGCTCAAGGGCACGTCGACAGATTTTTCACCTTGTCAGCTCGGGTATTTGAACCAGCAACCTTTCAGACACTGGCCCTACACTCTAACCGCTAGTCTACCTGCCACCCTTCTAGATAACCTTCTTGAATATAGGTTTGTAGAGGAAAGGTATATTACTGGAACCTTTAGAAGTTTACCAGTAAACTACCAGAATGTTGGTATCTTTCAAGGATTTTATGTAATCTATCACAAGACATCTAGTGGCCCTTTTGGGTACTTCAGATTATCACAGGTGTCTGTAATACTCTCTGGCCCTCTGTATGGCCTTGAATAAGATTATTTTAAAATAAAGAATAGAATGACAAAGCTGGAAAAGATATGTATATATATATATACATACATACATACATACATACATACATATATACATACACATAAACATACATACACTGTATATATATTTTCTGTTGTATTTTTGACTTTATGTTTTGTTTACCCCATATGTAACTCTGTGTTGTTGTTTTTATCGCATTGCTTTGCTTTATCTTGGCCAGGTCGCAGTTGTAAATGAGAACTTGTTCTCAACTGGCTTACCTGGTTAAATAAAGGTGAAATAAAAAAATAAAAAAACATATACATACATATACATACATACTGTATATATACACATATCCTTTTTAAAAATATATTTCCCTTTATTACTTTCCAACCCCACCACCCCTTCCCTAATTGGAGTAAACTAGTGAACAACCATGCTTAGGCTTCTACTTCCAGCTAATACATACTATATACATTTCATGGACACAGTCAATTTTACAATAATTCTATTTTGTTTGTTTTTACTCCTGAACTTCCTCTACCCCCAACCTCTCCGATCATTTTCATGATGTCCATCCGTTTTGCTTCTACTAAAACATGGCAGCATCTCCCTACTTGATATGTTAGACACAGGTGCAACTCCACTCTATTATTTCCTTGCCTCCATGAGCTTCATGGCTCAACTCTCTACTGCTCTTAACTCTAGCCATTTTGAAACCAGCTTGGTCTCATAGACTAGACATAACATAGTAAAGTAAATCCGGGACGCTCAAATTAGCATGATATGTTACGTTTGGCATGGTTACATACAGTGAGGGAAAAAAGTATTTGATCCCCTGCTGATTTTGTAGGTTTGCCAACTGACAGAGAAATGATCAGTCTATAATTTTAATGGTAGGTTTATTTGAACAGTGAGAGACAGAATAACAACAACAAAATCCAGAAAAACGCATGTCAAAAGTGTTATAAATTGATATGCATTTTAATGAGGGAAATAAGTATTTGACCCCTCTGCAAAACGTGACTTAGTACTTGGTGGCAAAACCCTTGTTGGCAATCACAGAGGTCAGACGTTTCTTGTAGTTGGCCACCAGGTTTGCACACATCTCAGGAGGGATTTTGTCCCACTCCTCTTTGCAGATCTTCTCCAAGTCATTAAGGTTTTGAGGCTGACGTTTGGCAACTCGAACCTTCAGCTCCCTCCACAGATTTTCTATGGGATTAAGGTCTGGAGACTGGCTAGGCCACTCCAGGACCTTAATGTGCTTCTTCTTGAGCCACTCCTTTGTTGCCTTGGCCGTGTGTTTTGGGTCATTGTCATGCTGGAATACCCATCCACGACCCATTTTCAATGCCCTGGCTGAAGGAAGGAGGTTCTCACCCAAGATTTGACAGTACATGGCCCCGTCCATCGTCCCTTTGATGCGGTGAAGTTGTCCTGTCCCCTTAGCAGAAAAACATCCCCAGAGCATAATGTTTCCACCTTTAGGTGCCTCCTCCTCCAAACACGGCGAGTTGAGTTGATGCCAAAGAGCTCCATTTTGGTCTCATCTGACCACAACACTTTCACCCAGTTCTCCTCTGAATCATTCAGATGTTCATTGGCAAACTTCAGACGGCCCTGTATATGTGCTTTCTTGAGCAGGGGGACCTTGCGGGCGCTGCAGGATTTCAGTCCTTCACGGCGTAATGTGTTACCAATTGTTTTCTTGTTGACTATGGTCCCAGCTGCCTTGAGATCATTGACAAGATCCTCCCGTGTAGTTCTGGGCTGATTCCTCACCGTTCTCATGATCATTGCAAATCCACGAGGTGAGATCTTGCATGGAGCCCCAGGCCGAGGGAGACTGACAGTTATTTTGTGTTTCTTCCATTTGCGAATAATCGTACCAACTGTTGTCACCTTCTCACCAAGCTGCTTGGCGATGGTCTTGTAGTCCATTCCAGCTTTGTGTAGGTCTACAATCTTGTCCCTGACATCCTTGGAGAGCTCTTTGGTCTTGGCCATGGTGGAGAGTTTGGAATCTGATTGATTGATTGCTTCTGTGGACAGGTGTCTTTTATACAGGTAACAAGCTGAGATTAGGAGCACTCCCTTTAAGAGTGTGCTCCTAATCTCAGCTCGTTACCTGTATAAAAGACACCTGGGAGCCAGAAATCTTTCTGATTGAGAGGGGGTCAAATACTTATTTCACTCATTAAAATGCTAATCAATTTATTACATTTTTGACATGCGTTTTTCTGGATTTTCTTGTTGTTATTCTGTCTCTCATTGTTCAAATAAACCTACCATTAAAATTATAGACTGATCATTTCTTTGTCAGTGGGCAAACGTACAAAATCAGCAGGGGATCAAATAATGTTTTCCCTCACTGTAAGACAGAAGGTTACTTACAGTAAGTTAAGGCAAAAAAGAAAGTAGGGTGGTTGGTCGGGGTGGATGGATAGTCATAGAACGCGTACCTCTAGCAACCCAAAGATTGAGTGTTCGAATATCATCATGGACAACTTTAGCATTTTAGCTAATAAGCAACTTTGGAACTACTTACTACTTTTTAGCTACTTTGCAACTATTTAGCATGTTACCTAACCCTTCCCCTAACCTGCTAACCTAACTCCTAACCCTAACCTTAGCCCTAACTTTAACACCTAACCCCTAGCCTAGTTAAAATTAGCCACCTAGCTAACGTCAGCGTTAGCCACATAGCTAACATTAGCCACAACAAATTGGAAGTCTTAACACATCATACTTTTTGTTAAATGTTTTGATATTGTACAAGTTGCAATTTGTAATATATTGTACGAATTGCAATTCATAACATATCATACGAATTGTAAATCATAACATACAGTGGGGAAAAAAAGTATTTAGTCAGCCACCAATTGTGCAAGTTCTCCCACTTAAAAAAGATGAGAGAGGCCTGTAATTTTCATCATAGGTACACGTCAACTATGACAGACAAATTGAGAAAAAAAAATCCAGAAAATCACATTGTAGGATTTCTAATGAATTTATTTGCAAATTATGGTGGAAAATAAGTATTTGGTCACACTCCAAACTCCACTATGGCCAAGACCAAAGAGCTGTCAAAGGATACCAGAAACAAAATTTTAGACCTGCACCAGGCTGGGAAGACTGAATCTGCAATAGGTAAGCAGCTTGGTTTGAAGAAATCAACTGTGGGAGCAATTATTAGGAAATGGAAGACATACAAGACCACTGATAATCTCCCTCGATCTGGGGCTCCACGCAAGATCTCACCCCGTGGGGTCAAAATGATCACAAGAACGGTGAGCAAAAATCCCAGAACCATACGGGGGGACCTAGTGAATGACCTGCAGAGAGCTGGGACCAAAGTAACAAAGCCTACCATCAGTAACACACTACGCCGCCAGAGACTCAAATCCTGCAGTGCCAGACGTGTCCCCCTGCTTAAGCCAGTACATGTCCAGGCCCGTCTGAAGTTTGCTAGAGTGCATTTGGATGATCCAGAAGAGGATTGGGAGAATGTCATATGGTCAGATGAAACCAAAATATAACTTTTTGGTAAAAACTCAACTCGTCGTGTTTGGAGGACAAAGAATGCTGAGTTGCATCCAAAGAACACCATACCTACTGTGAAGCATGGGGGTGGAAACATCATGCTTTGGGGCTGTTTTTCTGCAAAGGGACCAGGACGACTGATCCGTGTAAAGGAAAGAATGAATGGGGCCATGTATTGTGAGATTTTGAGTGAAAACCTCCTTCCATCAGCAAGGGCATTGAAGATGAAACGTGGCTGGGTCTTTCAGCATGACAATGATCCCAAACACACCGCCCGGGCAACGAAGGAGTGGCTTCGTAAGAAGCATTTCAAGGTCCTGGAGTGGCCTAGCCAGTCTCCAGATCTCAACCCCATAGAAAATCTTTGGAGGGAGTTGAAAGTCCGTGTTGCCCAGCGACAGCCCCAAAACATCACTGCTCTAGAGGAGATCTGCATGGAGGAATGGGCCAAAATACCAGCAACAGTGTGTGAAAACCTTGTGAAGACTTACAGAAAACGTTTGACCTGTGTCATTGCTAACAAAGGGTATATAACAAAATATTGAGAAACTTTTGTTATTGACCAAATACTTATTTTCCACCATTATTTGCAAATAAATTCATAAAAAATCCTACAATGTGATTTTCTGGATTTTTTTTCTCATTTTGTCTGTCATAGTTGACGTGTACCTATGATGAAAATTACAGGCCTCTCTCATCTTTTTAAGTGGGAGAACTTGCACAATTGGTGGCTGACTAAATACTTTTTTTCCCCACTGTATCATACGAAAATGGATGATGTACATCGACAAATTAATACATACCATACAAAATGTAACATATTATACTAATTGGAGTGTCCCGGATTTACATTTACTATGTTACGTCTACCCCTGAGTCCAGGTTGTTGAAACATGTAACCACTTTTTCTTCTTCCTGTAAAACGTAGTAATTACCCTGATGGCAAGCACCGAAACAACTGCTCTCTCATGAACAACCAGAGAGGAAGGCTTTACGGGACAAGGAGCAAACCGACCCCCATTTACCTTGATCCCAAACAGACAGACAGTATTAGACTACCTGTAAATCAGTTCCCCCCACCATATCTTTACAACCTGTCTGTTTGATATAGTGAAAGCCCCTTCACTGACTGTGACATGTCACAAATTATTACACCAATAAAATACCACAGGTACTGTGTGCTGTGTTATGTTTGCGAGACATGTTCTGAATTTTGTTTACTCATCATAGACTTTACATAATAATACCAGTGTGTATATACAGCGGCTTGCGAAAGTATTCACCCCCCTTGGCATTTTTCCTATTTTGTTGCCTTACAACATGGAAATAAAATGGATTTTTTGGGGGTTTGTATCATTTGATTTACACAACATGCCTACCACTTTGAAGATGCAAAATATTTTTTATTGTGAAGCAAACAAGAAATAAGACAAAAAAACAGAACATTTGAGCGTGCATAACTATTCACCCCCCCCCCCCCCCCCCCCAAAGTCAATACTTTGTAGAGCCACCTTTTGCAGCAATTACAGCTGCAAGTCTCTTGGGGTATGTCTCTATAAGCTTGGCACATCTGGCCGCTGGGATTTTTGTCCATTCTTCAAGGCAAAACTGCTCCAGCTCCTTCAAGTTGGATGGGTTCCGCTTGTGTACAGCAATCTTTAAGTCATACCACAGATTGTCAATTGGATTGAGGTCTGGGCTTTGACTAGGCCATTCCAAGACATTTAAATGTTTCCTCTTAAACCACTCGAGTGTTGCTTTAGCTGTATGCTTAGGGTTATTGTCCTGCTGGAAGGTCAACCTCCGTCCCAGTCTCAAATCTCTGGAAGACTGAAAAAGGTTTCCCTCAAGAATTTCCATGTATTTAGCGCCATCCATCATTCCTTCCATTCTGACCAGTTTCCCAGTCCCTGCTGATGAAAAACATCCCCACAGCATGATGCTGCCACCACCATGCTTCACTGTGAGGATGGTGTTCTCAGGGTGATGAGAGGTGTTGGGTTTGCGCCAGACATAGCGTTTTACTTGATGGCCAAAAAGCTCAATTTTAGTCTCATCTGACCAGAGTACCTTCTTCCATATGTTTGGGGAGTCTCCCACATGGCTTTTGGCGAACACCAAACGTGCTTGCTTATTTATTTCTTAAAGCAATGGCTTTTTTCTGGACACTCTTCCGTATACGGCTTAAAGTGGTCCTATGGACAGATACTCCAATCTCTGCTGTGGAGCTTTGCAGCTCCTTCAGGTTTATCTTTGGTCTCTTTGTTGCCTCTCTGATTAATGCCCTCCTTGTGTGGTCTGTGAGTTTTGGTGGGCAGCCCTCTCTTGGCAGGTTTGTTGGGGTGCCATATTCTTTCCATTTTTTTATAATTCATTTAATGGTGCTCCGTGGGATGTTCAAAGTTTCTGATATTTTTTTATAACCCAACCCTGATCTGTACTTCTCCACAACTTTGTCCATGACCTGTTTGGAGAGCTCCTTGGTCTTCATGGTGCCGCTTGCTTGGTGGTGCCCCTTGCTTAGTGGTGTTGCAGACTCTGGGGCCTTTCAGAACAAGTGTATATATACTGAGATCATTTGACAGATCATGTGACACTTAGATTGCACACAGTGTTTATTTAAGTAATTATGTGACTTCTGAAGGTAATTGGTTGCACCAGATCTTATTTAGGGGCTTCATAGCAAATGGGGTGAATACATATGCACGCACCACTTTTCCATTATTTATTTTTTTGAATTTTCTGAAACAAGTTATTTTTTTCATTTCACGTCACCAATTTGCGTCACCAATTTGCTGCTTCAGTGTTTTTAGATATTTTTGTCAGATGTTACTATGGTATACTGAAGTATAATTACAAGCATTCCATAAGTGTCAAAAGCTTTTATTGACAATTACATTAAGTTTATGCAAAGAGTCAATATTTGCAGTGTTGACCCTTCTTTTTCAAAACCTCTGCAATCCGCCCTGGCAGGCTGTCAATTAACTTCTGGGCCACATCCTGACTGATGGCAGTCCATTCTTGCATAATCAATGCTTGGAGTTTGTCAGAATTTGTGGGTTTTTGTTTGTCCACCCGCCTCTTGAGGATTGACCACAAGTTCTCAATGGGATTAAGGTCTGGGGAGTTTCCTGGCCATGGACCCAAAATGTTGATGTTTTGTTCCCCGAGCCACTTAGTTATCACTTTTGCCTTATGGCAAGGTGCTCCACCATGCTGGAAAAGGCATTGTTCGTCACCAAACTGTTCTTGGATGGTTGGGAGAAGTTGCTCTTGGAGGATGTGTTGGTACCATTCTTTATTCATGGCTGTGTTCTTAGGCAAAATTGTGAGTGAGCCCACTCCCTTGGCTGAGAAGAAACCCCACACACGAATGGTCTCAGGATGCTTTACTGTTGGCATGACACAGGACTGATGGTAGCGCTCACCTTGTCTTCTCCGGACAAGTTTTTTTCCGGATGCCCCAAACAATCGGAAAGGGGATTCATCAGAGAAAATGACTTTACCCCAGTCCTCAGCAGTCCAATCCCTGTACCTTTTGCAGAATATCAGTCTGTCCCAGTCGCTCTGGATAAGAGCGTCTGCTAAATGACTAAAATGTAAAATGTAAATGTAATGTTTTTCCTGGAGAGAAGTGGCTTCCTCGCTGCCCTTCTTGACACCAGGCCATCCTCCAAAGGTCTTCGCCTCACTGTGTGTGCAGATGCACTCACACCTGCCTGCTGCCATTCCTGAGCAAGCTCTTCACTGGTGGTGCCCCGATCCCGCAGCTGAATCAACTTTAGGTGACGGTCCTGGCGCTTGCTGGACTTTCTTGGGCGCCCTGAAGCCTTCTTCACAACAATTGAATCTCTCTCCTTGAAGTTCTTGATGATCCGATAAATGGTTGATTTAGGTGCAATCTTACTAGCAGCAATATCCTTGCCTGTGAAGTCCTTTTTGTGCAAAGCAATGATGATGGCACGTGTTTCCTTGCAGGTAACCATGGTTAACAGAGGAAGAACAATGATTTCAAGCACCACCCTCCTTTTAAAGCTTCCAGTCTGTTATTCTAACTCAATCAGCATGACAGAGTGATCTCCAGCCTTGTCCTCATTAACACTCTCACCTGTGTTAACGAGAGAATCACTGACATGATGTCAGCTGGTCCTTTTGTGGCAGGGCTGAAATGCAGTAGAAATGTTTTTTGGGGATTAAGTTCATTTTCATGGCAAAGAGGGACTTTGCAATTAATTGTAATTCATCTGATCACTCTTCATAACATTCTGGAGTATATGCAAATTGCCATCATAAAAACTGAGGCAGCAGACTGTGAAAATTAATATTTGTGTCATTCTCAAAACTTTTGACCACGACTGTACAGTAGGCCTACATGTGTATATCTCAGTTGAATGTGTTGGGGAGGTGCCTTCATTTGATATATTGCTATATAATGTTTAAGAGAAAGCAGGTGATTTTATTTGGCCCCCCAAGTTTTTTTAAATTGTGGGGGCAATTTCAGCAGAAATGTTGCAGATGGGAAGGTTCAAGTCCCTAGTGAGACACCATGGAAAAATGGAGGGGTGTATTGCGAGAGGAAATGGTAGAATGATGATTTATTGGGGAAGATGGATTGATCTGTGGCTGTCTGAAGGGTGGAATTGATGAGTGTTGGAATAATTATATACACAAATGCACAGTGTAAATGTCTGAGGTCCTCCGATCAGGGGTGAGGGTGGGGATGTGATTATTGTATGTTCTGCTTTTCGTTATTTATGTTTTGTGGTTTGGCTTCATGCTGTGAGCGGTGTGTGTGCTGGTCCTGGTAGTTATGGGTGCGCTTGCTTCCATGCCTTCCCGCCTGTGGAAAATCCCTTTGGGCCATGGGTGGGGCCTTGCCTTGCCTTGCTGGCATCTTGGGGAGGGTGGGGGCGAGCACACCCTCTGACCAGAACACCCACTGTGGGAGCGGCCATTTGTATTTTCTGTATTTATTGTATTGTTGTTTTAAATCAAAAAAAATTAAAAATGTTATAGTCAAATACAGTATTATATCAGTTTGGGCTTCTTGCGGTCAATTTGCAGTCTACAAATTATTTGTTATTATGTTTTAGGCCCCCTGACCATCCGCTCAAGAAAAAAACGGCCCACGGCTGAATGTAGTTGATGATCCCTGATCTATAGTAAATTGAATTGTTACCCTTTACATGTGATGAAAATAACACAACTTAGTAGTATTAGAGTGCGTCATTCCCCAAACAGAAACATCTTTAAAGGTCCAACGCAGCCGTTTTTAACTCAATATTTAATCATTTCTGGGTAACAATTCAAAATCTAATCAAATCAAATTGTATTTGTCACATGCGCCGAAAACAACAGGTGTAGACCTTACCGTGAAATGCTTACTTACTAGCCCTTAACCAACAATGCAGTTTTAAGAAAAAAATGAGTTAAGAAAATGTTTACTAAATAAACTAAAGTTTTTAAAAATAAAAGAGCAACAATAAAATAACAATAACGGGGCTATATACAGTGGGTACCGGTACCAAGTCCATGTGCGGGGGCACAGGTTAGTTGAGGTAATTGAGGTAATATGTACATGTAGGTAGAGTTATTAAAGTGACTATGCATAGATAATAAACAGCGATTAGCAGCAGCGTGCAAATAGTCCGGGTAGCCATTTGATTAGCTGTTCAGTAGTCTTATGGCTTGGGGATAGAAGCTGTTAAGGAGCCTTTTGGACCTAGACTTGGTGCTCCGGTACCGCTTACCGTGCGATAGCAGAGAGAACAGTCTATGACTAAGGTGGCTGGAGTCTTTGGCAATTTTTAGGGCCTTCCTCTGACACTGCCTGGTATAGAGGTCCTGGATGGCAGGAATCTTGGCCCAAGTGATGTACTGAGCCGTACACACTACCCTCTGTAGTGCCTTGCGGTCGGAGGCCGAGCAGTTGCCATACCAGGCGGTGATGCAACCAGTCAGAATGCTCTCGATGGTGCAGCTGTATAACTTTTTGAGGATCAGAAGACCCATGCCAAATCTTTTCAGTCTCATGAGGGGGAATAGGCATTTTTGTGCCCTCTTCACGACTGTCTTGGTGTGTTTGGACCATGTTAATTTGTTTGGGATGTGGAATTCCAACACAGGCACACCTCATTCTACTGAATTGGTACTGATTAGGTGATCACCTGAACCTAATCTTATTTAACGAGGAAAAGTATAAAAACCACTGCTGTGGTCATCACGATCCTCTTCCAATAGGACCAGCTGGATGGCAAAAACAGTGCTAATAGTACCTCAAAAGTAATATTAATCAAAAAATAACTATTGACCATGCCAAAAGAGTTGAAAAGGAAAGTTTTGAGTGAGGAAAAGAAGGGTTCAATTCTGGCTTTACTGAGCGTCAGGTTGCTTCCATCCTTAAAATTTCAAAGACGTCGGTTCATAAGAACAAGGTCAAGCAGCAGACATTGGGGACAACAAAGCTACAGACCGGCAGAGGGCGAAAACGACTCTCTACTGACCGGGATGACAACCAACTCATTCGAATGTCACTCAACAACCATAGGATGACATCAAGTAACCTACATAAAGAATGGCAAACAACAGCTGGGGTGAAGTGCACGGCGAGGACAGTTCGAAACAGGCTCCTACGGGCAGGGCTGAAGTCTTGCAAAGCTAGAAAAAAGCCCTTCTTCAACGAGAAGCAAAGAAGAGCCAGGCTGAGGTTTGCAAAAGACCATAAGGATTGGACCGTAGAGGACTGGAGTAAGGTCATCTTCTCTGATGAGTCCAGTTTTCAGCTTTGCCCAACACCTGGTCGTCTAATGGTTAGACGGAGACCTGAAGAGGCCTACAAGCCACAGTGTCTCGCACCCACTGTGAAATTTGATGGAGGATCGGTGATGAACAAATCTGGCAGATTTGTCTTTGTGAAGGACGCATGAATCAAGCCACGTACAAGGTTGTCCTGGAAGAAAACTTGCTTCCTTTTGCCCTGACATTGTTCCCCAACTCTGAGGATTGGTTTTTCCAGCAGGACAATGCGCCATGCCACAAAGCCAGGTCAATCAAGGTGTGGATGGAGGACCACCAGATCAAGACCCTGTCATGGCCAGCCCAATTTCCAGACCTGAACCCCATTGAAAACTTCTGGAATGTGATCAAGAGGAAGATGGATGGTCACAAGCCATCAAACAAAGCCGAGCTGCTTGAATTTTTGCGCCAGGAGTGGCATAAAGTCACCCAACATCAATGTGAAAGACTGGTGGAGAGCTTGCCAAGACACATGAAAGCTGTGAAAATCAGGGTTATTCCACCAAATATTGATTTCTGAACTCTTCCTAAGTTAAAACATCAGTATTGTGTTGTTTAAAAATGAACATGAACTTATTTTTTGTTATTTTGACCAGTTGTCATTTTCTGCAAATAAATGCTCTAAATTACAATATTTTTATTTGGAATTTGGGAGAAATGTGGTCAGTAGTTTATAGAATAAAACAAAAATGTTATTTTTACCCAAACACATACCTATAAATGGTAAAACCAGAGAAACTGATAATTTTGCAGTGGTCTCTTAATTTTTTCAACAGCTGTATATAAAACACAGGAAAATCACGTTTGACTGCACTGGGCCTTTAACTTTAACTCTAAATTTAAAAAGTGCCAGGGTTGTGGGTTCGTTTCCCATGGGGGGCCAGTATGAAAATGTATGCACTCACTAACTGTAAGTCTCTCTGGATAAGAGCGTCTGCTAAATGACTAAAAAATAAAAAATAAAACATAGCATGGCCGTGGACATGCTAAGGAGGAAACGGAGCTTGTGTTGCTAAAGTCAATGGTGATATCAATGTCTTCCTCCCTCTCTCAGCATGTTGTTTCATACTGCCCCCCTGGCTGGCAGGCAGGGAGGGGAGAGAGGCATCAGTGCCATCAACAAACAAACAACGTCTCTATCAACCACACAGAGAACCAGAAGACAGCAGACCTGCATGGACCAACAGTATCTATCACCTGGCTGAGTGACCTAATAGGAAATCACAGTGTCACTAGTACTTCAGGTGAGTTCAAGAACATCTTGATTAGATAATATCATACATAAATCCAATGGCCATCTCCATAGCCTAATAGCTCATTTCAGCCATAGTTTGAAATTGTGTCAGCACAATAATCTAAATATAAACAATGTTGTCGTACTAAGATTTGTATCACTAATGTTTATCAAACAGAAAAAGAAAAACTTTTAAAAGTTTGTTCAATAAATATTAATGTGCCACATCTTTAGTAAGCCTATAAAGCAATGGGAAAATATGCTTGATGAAATAATACAAATACATTTTCTCTTCCAAATAAATACTATGTGTGATTCAGGTGAGCTAAATTGAAAGCAGGGTTACCTGGGGGTTCTTCAGTTAGAAAGCCAGTAGGATACTGCACCCACTACACAACATTATTTTGTAATGTGCACACTATTTACCCCTAAATTGCTCCAGGCTAATGTCTCAATAATTTCTACTCCTTTCTCAGGTCCTTCACACAAAGGACTTAACTAATGATCCATGGACAAAATGAAGCATTTAAATTTATTCATTAATCATTCATATCCAGCTCATTGAAAATGCTAAACTTCCACAAAATGAAGATTGAACATTGAGAAGTGATTGAGGGAGACAGCTTTCTAGAAGAGCACAGAGGGAGAGAGAATGAAACAACAGAAACAGGGCTGCATGTCTACTGAGAGGAAGTGTTTTGCTCGGGCATTGGTCAGGGTGGTCGAGGTGGTGTACTAAGTGCTAGTTAAGGTCACGGAGGGTTCTAGTAGTCGTAATTAGATCTCGAAATCTGGAGAAGCGTAGAGTTTCTGTCAACACTGCCTGTAATTATTCTCTTTTCCAATTAATGGTGACATAGATTAATTATCTGATGAGGCAAAGCCAATTGCAATCATTCACCCAGCTAAAATTAGATCAGTCCTGACAGCAGCATGAAAGTCACCTGTTTCATTGTTATGGATCTGCTGCTGGTAAGAGAGAGAGGGGGGGGATAGTGAGTTAGTGAAGCGTACTGGGGTAAGTAAGTTGTCTGGGACCAGGTGAATGTCCAATTACACTGTTATCTGAACTGTAGGCATCTTCTTCTTGTTCAATCCAATGGCATCCGGACCCGCTTGTTTGTTCTCTGCTGCTGTCTCTATTGTCACAGCATGATCACTGGTACTGTAGTTGAGTCATCTGCCATAGAGTGCAGGAAAGCAGAGATGCGCTGGATTGCTTCTGACAACTCCTCCTGTTTGAATGAGGGAGCAAACAGAATCAATGAATACCAGCTAATTAAGAAAACAGAGTGAAGACAGTCGATGGACGACGTTGAGTCGAGGAGGCTAGAGAGGAGAGCAGCAGCCGCTTTGGCGACAGACACACAGACAACTCTAGTGTTGATGTGATGCTCTTTCGATTCTCAGTCTATCTGTTTCACTACTTGCTGTTCGCTCATCATGCTGTCTAGAGATAGCGAGAGTAGGTTACACCCAACGTCTTGAAGGAGAGAGCGAGAGTGAGAACAAAAGAGAGGCTCCTGGTTGAACCATGGTAAAGGTTCAGTGCGCCTCTGTTTTCAAAACCTCAGAATCCAGTTTGTCTATTAAACTGTCTGGCACTGTCAACCAGCTTGGGAATCTGAACCGGCCTAGCCATGCAGACATTTTCTGACTAACAATTATATCAGAAACAGGATTTTGGATTACTGTCCCTGGAGACCAGGGCTAGTGCTCGTCTGCTGCTATCATTACTGGCCATTCAACAAGCATTCTGCACTGTGAGCCTCGCCGCTGTTAGCCATTGTCAATTATGCCATCCCTGGTGTAAACTGGCAGAACACTAAAATGTAACTGCCAGTTCTGGCAGCAGTGATACAGGATGACAGCGCCCCCACCACCACACAAAAACACACCCACCATCCCACACCCCATGGGTTCCCCATCTCACCGCCCACTGCCTCCTCATCTATCCCCTGAAGCTACTTCAAAGCAAGCAAATAAGTAATATTTGGGATCATAATGGAAGTGTGCCTTGTTGGTGGAAGTGTAAACCTGACCTCTCTGATGTTCTGCTCAGGAGATTAAGTGGACATGATAGATTACTATAGTACCCTGCAGGATTCTATCCATACTGGTACATTTGTTTCAGTATTATTGGTTCTGTTGTTGCAGAACCATGAGGGAACGGCTGTGAGGCCATCACGATCAGTATATAAAGTATGCAGTGCATACTGTAGGGCAGGGATTTTCAATAATGGTACTTAAGGCCGCGATAAAAAATAATAATAATAATATATATATACAAAATAAAACAAAATGTGAAAAATATTTATTTTAGGAATATCGCTAGCTGCAACAGAATACCATCGTGGATACAATTATTATGTCTCTGCGCCCAGTATGAAGGAAGTTAAGAGGTAGTTTCACAAGCCAATGCTAACTAGTGTTAGCGCAATGACTGGAAGTCAAGATAAATGGTTTCATTGCCAAAATCTCAAAATATCCCTTTAATATGGAGGAAATTACAGTCATTGGAGGGGTTTTTTCTATATAGAAAATTCTTAGGTTGGCCATCTAAGTGGTAATTTTCGGGATAGAAAAACTGTTTAGAATCCAAATCAAAATGTATTGGTCGCGTACACAGATTTGCAGATGTTATCGCAGGCACAGCGAAATGCTTGTGTTTTTATCTCCAACAGTGCAGTTATAATACCTAGCAATACAAAACAAAATTCACATAATTCCCCCCCCCCCCCCAAAAAAAAAAAAAACGTAAGAATCCGGAATATATATATACAGCTCTGGAAAAAACTAAGAGACCACTGCACATTTTTCTTAAATCAGCATCTCTATATGTATGACAGCCATTCCATTCCAGTGTCTGTTGAATTCCAACACAGACACACCTCATTCTACTGAATTAGGTACTGATTAGGTGATCACCTGAACCAAATCTTATTTAACGAGGAAAAGTATAAAAACCACTGCTGTGGTCATCACTATCCTCTTGCAATAGGACCAGCTGGATGGCAAAAAACAGTGCTAATAGTACCTCAAAAGTAATATTAATCAAAAAATAACTATTGACCATGCCAAAAGAGTTGAAAAGGAAAGTTTTGAGTGAGGAAAAGAAAGGTTCAATTCTGGCTTTACTGGCAGAGAGATACAGTGAGCGTCAGGTTGCTTCCATCCTTAAAATTTCAAAGACGGCAGTTCATAAGAACAAGGTCAAGAAGCAGACATTGGGGACAACAATGCTACAGACCGGCAGAGGGCGAAAACGACTCTCTACTGACCGGGATGACCGCTAACTCATTCGAATGTCACTCAACAACCATAGGATGACATCAAGTGAACTACAAAAAGAATGGCAAACGGCAGCTGGGGGGAAGTGCATGGCGAGGACGGTTCGAAACAGGCTCCTAGGGGCAGGGCTGAAGTCGTGCAAAGCTAGAAAAAAGCCCTTCATCAATGAGAAGCAAAGAAGAGCCAGGCTGAGGTTTGCAAAAGACCATAAGGATTGGACCGTAGAGGACTGGAGTAAGGTCATCTTCTCTGATGAGTCCAATTTTCAGCTTTGCCCAACACCTGGTCATCTAATGGTTAGACGGAGACCTGGAGAGGCCTACAAGCCACAGTGTCTCACACCCACTGTGAAATTTGGTGGAGGATCGGTGATGATCTGGGGGTGCTTCAGCAAGGCTGGAATGGGGCAGATTTGTATATAATAATATAATATGCCATTTAGCAGACGCTTTTATCCAAAGCGACTTACAGTCATGCGTGCATAAAAATTTTTTTTGTGTGTATGGGTGGTCCCGGGATTTGTCTTTGTGAAGGACGCATGAATCAAGCCACGTACAAGGTTGTCCTGGAAGAAAACTTGCTTCCTTTTGCTCTGACATTGTTCCCCAACTCTGAGGATTGGTTTTTCCAGCAGGACAATGCGCCATGCCACACAGCCAGGTCAATCAAGGTGTGGATGGAGGACCACCAGATCAAGACCCTGTCATGGCCAGCCCAATCTCCAGACCTGAACCTGAATATATATAGACAGTATGGACAGTATATAAATAGAAAAGGTGTGTACAGCAGTAGTTATATAGGATGAGCCATGACTAGAATAAAGTATACTGTATACATACACTACATGGCCAAAAGTAGTATATGGACACCTGTTAATCAAACATCTCATTCCAAAAACATGGGTATTAATATGGAGTTGGTCCCCCCTTTGCTGCTATAACAGCCTCCACTCTTCTGGGAAGGCTTTCCACTAGATGTTGGAACATTGTTGGAACGTGGTCCTCTGTAGCTCAACTGGTAGAGCACGGCGCTTGTATCGCCAGGGTAGTGGGTTCGATCCCCGGGACCACCCATACGTAAAAATGTATGTACACATGACTGTAAGTCGCTTTGGATAAAAGCGTCTGCTAAACGGCATATTATTATTATTATTGCTGCGGGGACTTGCTTCCATTCAGCCACAAGAGCATTAGTGAGGTCGGGCACTGATGTTGGGCGATTAGGCCTGGCTCACAGTCGGCGTTCCAATTCATCCCATAGGTGTTCGATGGGGTTGAGGTCAGGGCTCTGTGCAGGCCAGTCAAGTTCTTCCACACCGATTTTGACAAACCATTTCTGTATGGACCTCGCTTTGTGCATGGGAGCATTGTCATGCTGAAACAGGAAAGGACCTTCCCCAAACTGTTGCCTCAAAGTTGGAAGCACAGAATCGTCTAGAATGTCATTGTATGCTGTAGCGTTAAGATTTCCCTTCACTGGATCTAAGGGACCTAGTCCGAACCATGAAAAACAGCCCCAGACCATTATTCCTCCTCTACCGAACTTTACAGTTCTCCTGGCATCCGCTAAACCCAGATTCGTCCGTCGGACTTCCAGATGGTGAAGCGGGATTCATCACTCCAAAGAACGCGTTTCCACTGCTCCAGAGTCCAAGGGCGGCGATCTTTACACCACTCCGCTTGGCATTGCGCATGGTGATCTTAGGCTTGTGTGCGGAGGCTCAGCCATGGAAACCAATTTCATGAAGCTCCCGACGAACAGTTATTGTGCTGAAGTTGCTTCCAGAGGCTGTTTGGAACTCGGTTGCAACCGAGAACAAATGATTTTTACGCGATTCAGCACTCGGCGGCTCCCTTCTGTTGTTGCTCCTAGACATTTCCACTTGACAATAACAGCACTTACAGTTGACAGGGGCAGCTCTAGCAGGGCAGAAATTTGACGAACTCACTTGTTGGAAAGGTGGCATCCTATGACGGTGCCACGTTGAAAGTCACTGAGCTTTTCAGTACAGGCCATTCTACTGCCAATGTTTGTCTATGGAGATTGCATGGCTGTGTGCTTGACTTGACACACCTGTCAGCAACGGGTGTGGCTGAAATAGCCAAATCCACTATTTTTAAGGGGTGTACACATACTTTTGGCCATGTAGTTCACATAAAGTGAGTAAAACAGTATGTAAACATTATTAAAGTGACTAGTGTTCAATGACTATGGCAAAGCAGTCTCTAAGGTGCAGGGTAGAATATCGGGTGATAGTCGGCTAGTAAACAGTGACTAAGTTTCAGGGCAGGGTACTGGGCGGAGACTGGCTAGTGGTATCTGTTTAACAGTCTGATGGCCTGGATAGAAGCTGTTTATTAGTCTCTCAGTCCCAGCTTTGATGAACCTGTACTGTCTCCTCCTTCTAGATGGTAGCAGGTTGAACAGTCCGTGGCTCGGGTGGCTGAGGTCCTTGATGATCTTCTTGGCCTTCCTATCACACCGGGTGCTATATATGTCCTGGAGGGCAGGCAGAGTGCCTCCAATGATGCATTGGGCTGACCACAGCACCCTCTGGAGAGACCTGCGGTTGCGGACGGTGCAATTGCCGTATAAGGATTCTCTCAATAGTGTATCTGTAGAAGTTTGTGAGGGTCTTAGGGGCCAAGCCAACTTTCTTCAGCCTCTTGAGGTTGAAGAGGCGCTGTTGTGCCTTTTTCACCACACTGTCTGTGTGAAGGGACCATTTCAGGTCATCAGTGATGTGCACGCCGAGGAACTTGAAGCTTTTGACCCTCTCCACTGCGGCCCCATCGATGTGGATGGGGGCCTGCTCTCTATGCTGTCTCCTATAGTCCACGATCAGCTCTTTTGTTTTGTTGACATTGAGGTAGAGGTTATTTTCCTGGCACCACGCCGCCAGGGCTCTTACCTCCTCCCTGTAGGCTTTCTCGTCATTGTTGGTAATCAGGCCTAGCACTGTTATGTCGTCAGCAAACTTGATGATTGAGTTGGAGACGTGCCTGGCAACGCAGTAATGGGTGAACAGGGAGTACAGGAGGGGGCTAAGCCCACACCACTGTGGGGCCCCCGTGTTGAGGATCAGTGTGGCGAAGGTGTTGTTGCCTATCTTCACCACTTGGGGTATGCCCGTCAGGAGATCTTGGACCCAGTTGCACAGGGAGGGGTTCAGAACCAGGTCCAGGACCCAGTTGCACAAGGAGGGGTTTAGACCCAAGGCCCTGAGCTTAGTGATGAGCTTGGAAGGCACTATGGTGTTGAAGGCTGAGCTGTGGTCGATGAACAGCATTCTTACATAGGTATTTCTCTTGTCCAGGTGGGATAGGGCAGTGTGCAGTGCAATGGCGATTGCGTCGTCCGTGGATCTGTTGGGGCGGTATGCGAATTGTAGTGGATCTAGGTTGTCGGGTAAGGTGGAGGTGATAAGGTCCTTAACTAGCCTCTCAAAGCACATCATGATGACAGAAGTGAGTGCTAGTTCAGTTACCTTCGCTTTCTTGGGACAGGAACAATGGTAGACATCTTGAAGCAAGTGGGGACAACAGACTGAGATATGGAGAGATTGAATATGTCCATAAACACTCCAGCCAGCTGGTCTCCACATGCTCTGAGGAAGCAGCTTGGGATGCCGTCTGGGCTGGCAGCCTTGCGAAGTTTAACACGCTTAAATTACTTACTCACTTCGGCCACGGAGAACGAGAGCACACAGTCCTCGTGAACAGAGGGGGCCCGCATTGACGGCTCAATGTTTTTTTATTCGAAGCGGGCAAAGAAGGTGTTTAGCTTATCCGGGAGCGAGGCGTCGGTCTCCGCGACGTGGCTGGCTTTCCCTTTATAATCCATGATTGTCTGGAGTCCCTGCCACGTACAGTACGTCTCGTTAAATTGCGACTCCACTTTTTCTCTGTACTGTCGCTTTGCCTCTTTGCCTTACAGAGGTCATAGCTGGTTTGTTTGTATACATCTATGGTTAAATGGGGTGGTTCGCCCTTTCAGTTTTGCAAGAATGCTGCCATCTATCCACAGTTTTTGGTTTGTATAAGTTCTAATTGTCACAGTGGGAACAACATCCTCTATGCACTTCCTGATGAACCCAGTCATCGATTCATTGTATACGTAGATACTATTCTCAGACGCGACCCGGAACATTTCCCACTGCGTGTGATCAAAACAATTTTGAAGCATAGATTCTGATTGGTCAGACCAACGTTGAATAGTCCTTACCAAGGGTGCTTCCTGTTTAGGTTTCTGCCTATAGGTGGAGAGGAGCAGAATGGTGACTTGATCTGATTTGCTGAAGTGAGGGCGGGGGATGGCCTTGTAGCCGTTCCGGAAGGTAGGGTAGCAATGACCAAGAGTTTGTGATGCACGTGTAGCACAGGAGATGTGTTGATAGAATTCTGGGAGTGTTTTCCTCAGATTTCCTTTATTAAAGTCGGCTTGGGGGGGGGGAATGTACACGGCAGTGTCGATGACCCTGAGTCTGACTAGGGCCCCACTTCTTCTTCCTCTTCATCGGCATCTGCGTTTTGGTGCAGCCCCCAGGATGAATAGATCTGCCTCGGCAAGCTCAAACAAAGGATCCAGGTTATGGAAGTCGAATTTCTGCTTGAATTTCTGTGGAGTGACCGCCAATCTAATGTCCAAAAGTAATTTTTGGCTGTAGGTAATAATACAAGAAATGTTCTGAACAAATAATGTAAGAAATAACACCCCCCAAAAATTTAAATACTGCAAAGTTGGCTAGGATCTAGAAACAGGACGACCGTGTCTGTCGGCGCCATCTTGTTTTCAGTATCAACTTAAATGACCAAAATCAGATAGAAAGCATGCAGAAAATATATTTAACTATATGTATTTTTAAATAATACCATCTTTGAGAACTAACAATCAAATAAAAGCTAGACAATCTGGGAGAATCGAGAAAAAAATTTATAAACGGAATTCAGGGCACATGCCCATTGATTTTGTTATGAAGTTTGAGCAGAGGAACACAGCATTAGCCATAGCACAATGCATAGAATTGCAGGAAATTAGATATAAAACAGCAAAATTGTCTCTCAGCTCCATGCCAAACTGTGTAGAATTGCCGGAAATTAGCTTTAAAACTGCTAAATGTTCTCTCAGTTCAATGGAAACATTTGCTGAACAGCAACATTTTCTCTACGCCACCAAGATACCTTTACCTTTCTATGTTAGTTTACACTCCTCTTCAATTGAACTGTTGGGAGGTCAAAATAATGAAACTGTCTACCAAATCTATTCATTGAAAAATGTGATTACTTCTACTTGCCATTATTATTCACCTGATGATAAGACAATACATTATTTTATTTTTTTTATTTTTTTTGCTAACATACGATGTGGGTCCCTGGGTCGCCGATTTGCCTGGGCGGGGGTCCCTGGAAAAGAAAAGTTTGAAAACCCCTGTGGAAGGGTGTTTGGGTATAAAGTATGCGCTTCTCTGAGGGGATTTGGTTTTAAAGTGTACACTTCTCTGAGGGTCTTTGTGTTAAAAGTATGCATTGCATAGGGTCTTTATTTTTAAGGGTACACTACTCATGCACAACTCGGAGTGTCTCTTTGTTAAAGTGTGGACTATTCTTAGTAAGGACCCTGAGTCTAAGCTGTGCGTAGTGCGTAGTAAAGTCTGCTCTAGTCTGGAGGAGCCGGGTTGGGGGTTTAAAGTGAGTAGCTGCTCTGCTCTGCTCTGGGGGACCCTGTGCTGGGCTGTGACGGGTGACGGTGCGCTGCGCTTCAATACACCAGCTCTTTTGTCCTTCACACTCTGCAGCTCCCTGATAGCTCCTCCCTCCTTCCCCTCCTCCTTTTCCTCATCCTCCATGCTCCACACCTCGCTACTCTGCTCTCCCCTCTGCTCTGCTCTGTGTTCAGCTGCCTAGGGCCTCCCCTCAGCCTCCCCTCTGCTCCTTGGGGCTAGGCCTGGGAGACATGACTGCACTCTTCCTCCCTGACTGACTGACTGGCTGTAATGTCTGGCTGGACAAGACCCATCAAAAAGCATGTCGGCAATAAAAAGGGGGAAGGAATGGATGGAGAGGAAAATAATCACTAAATGTGTTATTGCTCACTGTAGTAGAGAAGACTAGAGACAGAGGGTCTGAAATTATGTTGAATGAAATCAATTCTATCTGTGAAGAAGTCTGATCGAATCAAATCAGTTGAATTATATTTAAATCGCATGAAGACCTAGCCAAAACGTGTATATTTAAGTCTGTGGGACTGTGACATTGGTAATAGTAGTGCTAGATTGGGAACAGCCGATAGACATGGCTGGTTGTAACACCCGGAGAGCAGGCGGAAGGAAACAATGCTAACTGTAAACACCTCTGTATAAAATATATAATGGCTATGAGAAAATGTGAATGGTTCCATGGTTGAATGGCACCTGCCTGCTACAGTATGACGGTCGGTGAGGGTGCTACAGGACAGGACATTTGATAAAGATTCATCACTCTCCTTCTGTCCGCTTTGACCTCCTCTCACGTCCCACCACATATTAGCCACCCATTATCCAGTAATTGAAGATCTCCACTTCTCTATGCACCCCTGCAGATTCAGAATACGTGCCTACTACTTTTTCAGCAAAACATGAGAAAGGTAGCTCGGGGTAATTCAACCAATGAACAAAGGAGGGATTGTAGTTGTACCATAGATAGGTATCCAGTAGTAACACCCAACACAGCCAAAGCCTGAATGAGAAATGAGGTAAACTCATAATGTAGCCTATACACAATAAACAGAAGGTAGCTAGCTACACAGCCAAAAGTAATGTAGTGAATAAATAGGCGACCTAACGTAGTGAATGTATAGATATAGTTATCTGGAGAGGAGCCAGAGCTAGCCTGACACCGGGTCACTGCATGCCATTGGCGCTCTCGCCGACACATCATCAATCACGTCACTGTGCTGGCGTTGTGACGACTGGATGTATTGAGGGAAGGGTGGCGGTGGCGTCTTTAACTCTAGTGTGATGACACTACAGACAGCCATGGTGACCGGTGAATGTTTTACTGTGGGTTATTGGACTGGTTAGTTCCTTGCAAATGGAGGCATAATGCTCAGCTCACCATGTTTTAAATTTGGGATGCCACACATGCTCAGCATTATATGAAGTTATTATACTGTTATAAATTATTATACTCCCATTTAATTAAAATATCTACTCAACCCATGGATCTTCCCAACCCTTTATACTGTAGGACTAGGCAGGCGGATTGAAGAATTGAAGAAAAACACATTAAACTGAATGGTTGTAATGTTGTCTGGGTGTGGATCCACATGGGAAAGTCCTATGAAACACGTACATACCTGGATGGTTTTTATTTTATGGTTGTTCTCGTTAGAGAGGTTCTGGAAGCGGGCCAGTTCAGCCAGGCTGTAGAGGCTGCGTTGTCTGAAGTATTTCACCACAGCTTTGTGCATCCTCTTCGGCAACAAAGAAAGCTAGGAGGGTGGGGGAGACAGGGAGAAAGAAGGAAAGGAAAGGAAAAGAGAGAAAAAGGAATTGGGAAGGCAGGAGAGGAAATTAATGGCAGTGTTCAAGAAGAATGATGGAGGGGAATAGAGAAAGCAGTCAATAGCCCATTCTGCAGTACACGGGCCTGACAGGAATTTCACAGTCTCTTGGTTTCTCTGCTCACTCGTGTGCAGTCATCAGAATCCAGTCACATCTGGCTGCCAGGATGGGGGGTTAATTTTCTCTAAATGCTTCAGCAGTTTTGTTCTAGCCGAGGCAAACTCTGTGACTGCAAAGCTGATGAGTAAAATATTTCTACTTCACCCAGTTTAACTTTATACCAATCCCCTCAAGACATATTTTACACATACACACAGTCATGAACCCCCCACCGAAACTAGAAATTATTCCTAGTCTATTGGAAAGACATGCTGCTCGCTTTATTATTTGAACACAGTTTCAAGCAAAGAGGTTTCTTTCAATTCTGATAGATGCCATTGCTTTTTCTTCCTCCCTCCATGTCTCTTCTCTTCCTACAAAGCTTATCATTGCTTGGCAATGTGTTCCCCAGTGCATAGAGAAACTAAAGCAAATTAGCTCAGCCATCAACTGCTGAAGGAAAGACAATAACAGGAATGCTCTTTATGGTGTGCCCTGTTAAAAACCTGTGCTGAGAGCTCCATCCACATAAACAAAACAATACTTAAATGCAGTGATAAGAGGACACTTACATGAACCATAAAGTAACTGATGCTATTGGAGGAGAAATAACACAAACCATTTTTAGGTTAGCACTTGAGGAAAGTGTTGGGTTGGAGCATTGAAGCATTTAGCTATTTGCAGGTGATTCAAAAATAAACCAAGCGCTAACATGAACTTACTATATATGTAAACTAATTACAAATGCCTACATTCAGAATGTGTGAGGTATCTTAAGAATGTGTGAGGTATCTGTGTGAGTACAATGTCTTATTACCATGGGGCTACATATGTTTGTATTATAACAGGCCAAAGCCTGTAAACCATGGTTTGATGAGTCAGATAGACATTAGAGAGCCTTAGTAGGAGCTTCCATTGGCTCCCTCTGCTGAATATCAAACATTTTACAGGCTCTTCAAACAACTGAGAACTTGTAGCATGTTTGGAGTGAGCCATGTCATTCCTGTACACAGTATTGCTATGGGCTGTCAAACAATGTATGCTATGATATGATCCCACCAGTGTGCTGTGTCCTTGGCAACTAGTCTTTCTTCTCTGTTAGCCAGCTAGCCACTATGAAAAACATTGTGTATTGAGAATGGCAACTGATAGAAATTAGATCGGCAGAGGGATATGAAAATCAGCAAATCAATCAAAAACCAACAATTCAGTTCATTAACTTAAATCTGTTTCTATTTTTTATGAGAAAATGAGAGATGTTGGTTACCTAGGTAATAACAGGAAGAAGTCTAGATTAGATTTTTAAAAACAACACTGAGAAACATTGTCTATTCTATAATGATAGTCAATTTAAGTAAATGACAGGCATATTATCAAGCTTAATTTGGGTAGAGAACGTGATTGATAGGACGGTGGTGCTGTACTAAACCTGTCTAGAGTTGAAACAAACAGAAATGGTTGAGGGAGGCTGAATCCAGAGTAAAAGAAAATCAGGCTTTGATCATGAGCGTGGAGAATCCTGTCCACAGGATTTTATTTCTGCATGCATTTCTCACTTGATAACATTCATGCAGTCAGATGAGGAATTGCTCAAGTAAAGGTATTAGTCATTTTGGGAAACAAATGATGTCTATTGCTTATTGCCAGTGCAGTGCCGAGCAGTGCATTTTATTTCCTGGTTAGGCTATAGGATATGGTTGTCATCTGCAATTCCTCTCAAGATCAAAGTTAAATTGCGTCCCGGACCATAAAGACCAAAACGGTTCTGTAGTCTCTCACAACTATTCAACACCTTTGGGAGTATAAGTTCTTCTGTAGTTTCTCATTTAAGACCTTTGGGAGTATTAGCATTGCAAGTGCATTCTCTTTTTCTATTCTTTACCTGTGCTTGCTATGGTTCTCTCTCCCATTGACCACCCAGTGAACAGAAGCTAATGTGTAACATAAACATAATGAAACATGTCACCTTGGAACACCTTGAAAGAAACGTATTATGCATCCCAAATGGCACCCTATTTAGGTCTCTGAATAAGGATGTGTCCAAAATAGCACCCTATTCCCTTTATTGTGCACTACTTTTGACTAGAGCCCTATGGGCCCTGGTGAAAAAGTAGCGCACTATAAAGGGAATAGGGTGCTATTTTGGACGCATCCTTATTCAGAGACCCATTCAAGACTGCATAGTGAACTTAGTCTTTATGCGTTTGCATGAATTCCATCCACCTATCGCCTCTCTCAACTCCCCCTGGGCAGAAATACTACTATATGACATCCATAATCCTCCTACACTAAAGTTATCTAATTAAAATCAGATTACTGCAGTAACCTTCTCATTGGTTGCCCAACTAAAACCATCCGAAAATAACTGACCATGCAAAGAAACATTCCAATCAACTGGCAAACTGAATATAATATACACTCAACGGCCAGTTTATTAGGTATACCACCCAATCACGAAAATGGATCGCTCCTACAGACAGTGAGTCACGTGGCTTGCTATATAAAGCAGACAGACAGGCATCGAGGCATTCAGTTACTGTTCGATTGAACGTTAGAATGGGCAAAACGAGTGACCTAAACGACTTTGAGCATGGTATGATTGTCAGTGCAAGGCACGCCGGATCCAGTATCTCATAAACATCCGTCCTCCTGGGCTTTTCACGAATGACAGTGTCTAGAGTTTCCCGAGAATGGTGCGACAGACAAAAAACATCCAGTCAGCGGCAGTCCTGTGGGTAAAAACAGTTTGTTGATGAGAGAGGTAGAAGGAGAATGGTAAGAATCGTGCAAGCTAACAAACAGACAAATAACGGCGCAGTACAACTGTGGTGTGCAGAACGGCATCTCGGAATGCACAACTCATCGATCCTTGTCACGGATGGGCTATTGCAGCAGATGACCACACCAGGTTCCACTCCTATCAGCTAAAAACAAAGCGGCTCCAGTGTGCATGTGATCACCAACACTGGACAACTGAAGAGTGGAGAAACATCGCCTGGTATGACGAATCCCGGTTCCTGTTGCGTCATGCTGATGGCAGAGTCAGGATTTGGCGTAAGCAGCATGAGTCCATGGACCCATCCTGCCTGGTGTCAAGGGTACAGGCTGGTGGCGGTGGTGTACCACCATGCAATCTGCAGTAACTGTGTCAGCATGGATAAAACATCCCTGTGGAGTGTTTCCATCTTGTAGAATCCATGCCCAAAGAATTCAGGCTATTCTGGAGACAAAGGGGGGTCCGACCCAGTACTAGATGAGTGTACCTAATAAACTGGCCGGTGAGTGTAATTTCATATAATATAATATCATGATTTAAATGTATGATTCAATGACTGTGATTATGATTCAAAATGTAAAGCTCCATAATTGAATAACATTAGGAAGTAGACACGTGGTCATAAAAAGATGCCTCCGCTCGGTTCATCTCGTCGAACACACACACAGCCTCCTGCTTGGCGATCATCAAGGCATTCTTAAGGTCTCTATACTCATGGGCCAACTCAACCTTCTCTTTAAGGGCTACCTTTAAGTCAGCCTACAACACACACAGAGAAACGCAAGTTCAGTTATACTTTTTAAAAACACAGTTCCACATATCTTGATAACAAGGTGTCCTGTCACATCAAGCAGTTGACAGGCTTATGAGAATGGTCCAAAGTCACAGAGAGTATTGAGGAGACATGGCAGGTTGCAGTTCTCTAAGTGGGTACAGTATGACTGAGGAGTTCCATCATGGTGGTTGGTTCCATCAAGCCCTAGCGGAGGAGAGCTGCTACAGTTCTACCAAAGAACAATACATGCTGAAGCAGCAGTTATACTGCACTTAATACTGTACATGTTGGATGTCAGATACTATATGAGTGATCAAAGATATGGATCACTGTCCCAGGCTGGGACTACAGAAACGAGAGATACGCATTCTTATGATCCCATAGGCCTGGGAGTGAAGCCATAGATGTATGTATTTAGGAAATACTGTATACTCAGCATTATGACGAGCTTAAAATTGATTTCCAATAACATATTTTATCATAGGTTGTTTAGGAGGTGGTGCATGTACATGTCTGTGAGACTATCTGTATGTGCTTGTAAGTGTACACTAGTGTACATGTGAGTCTTACAAACTAGGGCACACAGGGACAAACACAGACACTTAAACTGGACACTATTCGGGGGAATGAAGCAAATAAATAACAATGAGTCTCTCTCTCTCTCTCTTTCCTCTCCTCTCCTCCCCCCCACCCCCCCCCCCCCCCCTCCCCCCACCCCACCCTTACTGTATCCTGGTGCCTATCTCGACTGCAGTGTACTATACTGTACCTGCAAAACGAAATAACATAATGAAGTGTGTCTCTGCAGTAAAACACAACAGCAGCAGCACTAAAGTGACGAGTTTAACCCAGCAGAAAGAGAGCGAGAGAGACGGGCCGTAAACATGACAAATGCCTGCTATTGATTTCAGGTTTAATTACAGCAGGCAAGGCATGCAGCACTACTGACAAAGCCCATCTGATGTGTGCTGTTGTCTGAAGTGTAAATTGAACAAATTACACTTCATTGCCCATAAGAAACTGATGGCGTCTGCAGTTTGTGTACGTTGTTTACTTTATCCACAGTGACTACGTCAAACGTCAGCTAGCCGCTTGATTAAATTAACGAAGGAAGACACCATGTTGATGGTGGAAACGCTTCGGAAATGTTTGGGTTTGGAAATTGGAGATGGCAGCCAGTTTACCTGCAGGACAACAAGACAAGCTGATTTCATTTCATTTAATCTAAATTGACTCAGTGTTACTCTTTGTTAATGTGTCTATATACAGACAACAGAGGTAAATTCTGTTTGTGGATGCTGTGGAAAGCCGATGAGCATGCCATCAAAAACACACACACACACACGAACACACACACACTCCTCCTCTGAGCTGATAGCCATGCTAATTGGCTCTACCCGACAGTTAACATCCCAACAGTCAACATCCATAGTGACCTCCAGGGCCTTCCAATGATATGAGGTCAGCATCTTTCTTCTGTGTAATTTTATATCTCAAATGTGTCGAGCCATTAGTGTGTACGCCGTTCTCTGAGTGACGCACGCCGGTTCCCAAATGCTTAGTGTGCTTATTATGTTATGCTAATGTGGACATTATGTGCGTGCTTTATATTGAACCTAATGATCAAAGTAACCCATTTCCTTATAACTTAACACTCTCTCTAACTCTTGATCTTTTCATTTGGTGAGAGGGGCTATAGGCCTATTGTTGTTTCCATTAGATTTTTTCAAGTTAAAAAGGCTAAAGCTCTTTTTGCATGACTGCCTTTTATCAGGCTAATGACACTTGTGTCTATAAGGAAGACTTCCTCATTCTTAAATTGTCTCACGCCAACAACTTCTTTAAAGTTGCTACGCTCGCGGATGCATGGCGGCCTAAGCTCCATTGCCTTTTCTTGTTTTGAACTAATGCATTCTTGATCACCGTTTAATGAAACTCCATACCACATGGCGATTTCACATTAGATAAGCCATGTGAGACTCCCATCATCCTATCCTGCATGCTGTAGATGAAATCCTTACAATATATAAGGCTTTAAAACAAAGCATTTAAATATCCAATAATGTACAAGACAGAAAATCTAGTATTTTTTTCCCCACTCATATCCTTTTTGAGGTGAATACCAAAACATATCAGAATGATGAAAAGGTGTTTTATCACTGTGCTGTCCATGGTGTGAGGTTGGAAACAATAGCCTTGTCTTGAAATCAATATGATGATTAAACATACAGGTAACTGAATACGGCAAATGTCTAACCAAGAAAGATTCACCAATACAGGAGAGACCTAAAATGTTTCATCAGTTACTTGTGACTCCTTTAAAAAACAACAAGATTGACCTTGGCTTGTCATTTTAATTGCTTATACGCTGTTGTTGTCTTCTCACAACGGATTGTGGTGAGTAATTCTACTGACACTAATCCACAAATAACTACATAATAAGGTGAGGACTCTTTCAGACATCCTCTTGTGTTTGTTACCAATATACAGTACCACTATGAAAACAAATGCCAATGGGCATGTTTGAAAACTGAACATTGTTTGTTTCAAGCACTTAGCCTACCTGAGGTTAAAACAAATGGCAAGTCAACATTTCAGGTGAATCTAAATTGTACATAGTCTCAAGAGATAAAATCCACAATTCCAGCAAATTTTGCTGTATGAGGAATACCAGTGATACTAAAGTCAGTGAGTACAACATAAACCAAACCACTTTGTATTCAACCAAATGACCCATTTTCTGCTGTCTGGTTGTGAACAGAGTAGTATGAGTTTCCACTGTTTGCTCCATCCGTTATTGAAAGTTGGTGACATCACGTTCCAAGGTGTTCATGATCAACATAGCTGTTTGGTTTTTTAACTCTACGGCATCAAAGACTAACCTGATAAATGTGAAAAACAGGTGAACGGCAATCAATTGATTTGGAATAATGCCAAGCTGATTCCTGTGGTAATATCAATGATGGAAAAGCCAAGACTTCAAAGTTAATGGTGACGCTTCATGTTCTGAGCACAGCATGAATCAAACTAATACTTTCAAGCTTTCCAGGGTCTCTGGTGCAACAGGCTTACAATGATAATAAATTCCAAATACACTAGATAGGGTAGAAGGCCTATTATATTATATTGGCAGAACAGAGGGTGGTTGTGAGGAGAGGAGAGATTCTTACTGTAGTCCCACCCACCTTCTGATTCAAAATACAGTGAGGGAAAAAAGTATTTGATCCCCTGCTGATTTTGTACGTTTGCCCACTGACAAAGAAATGATCAGTCTATAATTTTAATGGTAGGTTTATTTGAACAGTGAGAGACAGAATAACAACAACAAAATCCAGAAAAACGCATGTCAAAAATGTTATAAATTTATTTTCATTTTAATGAGGGAAATAAGTATTTGACCCCCTCTCAATCAGAAAGATTTCTGGCTCCCAGGTGTCTTTTATACAGGTAACGAGCTGAGATTAGGAGCACACTCTTAAAGGGAGTGCTCCTAATCTCAGCTTGTTACCTGTATAAAAGACACCTGTCCACAGAAGCAATCAATCAATCAGATTCCAAACTCTCCACCATGGCCAAGACCAAAGAGCTCTCCAAGGATGTCAGGGATAAGATTGTAGACCTACACAAGGCTGGAATGGGCTACAAGACCATCGCCAAGCAGCTTGGTGAGAAGGTGACAACAGTTGGTGCGATTATTCGCAAATGGAAGAAACACAAAAGAACTGTCAATCTCCCTAGGCCTGGGGCTCCATGCAAGATCTCACCTCGTGGAGTTGCAATGATCATGAGAACGGTGAGGAATCAGTCCAGAAATACACGGGAGGATGTTGTCAATGATCTCAAGGCAGCTGGGACCATAGTCACCAAGAAAACAATTGGTAACACACTATACCGTGAAGGACTGAAATCCTGCAGCGCCCGCAAGGTCCCCCTGCTCAAGAAAGCACATATACAGGCCCGTCTGAAGTTTGCCAATGAACATCTGAATTATTCAGAGGAGAACTGGGTGAAAGTGTTGTGGTCAGATGAGACCAAAATCGAGCTCTTTGGCATCAACTCAACTCGCCATGTTAGGAGGAGGAGGAATGCTGCCTATGACCCCAAGAACACCATCCACACCATCAAACATGGAGGTGGAAACATTATGCTTTGGGGGTGTTTTTCTGCTAAGGGGACAGGACAACTTCACCGCATCAAAGGGACGATGGACGGCGCCATGTACCGTCAAATCTTGGGGGAGAACCTCCTTCCCTTAGCCAGGGCATTGAAAATGGGTCGTGGATGGGTATTCCAGCATGACAATGACCCAAAACACACGGCCAAGGCAACAAAGGAGTGGCTCAAGAAGAAGCACATTAAGGTCCTGGAGTGGCCTAGCCAGTCTCCAGACCTTAATCCCATAGAAAATCTGTGGAGTGAGCTGAAGGTTCGAGTTGCCAAACGTCAGGCTCGAAACCTTAATGACTTGGAGAAGATCTGCAAAGAGGAGTGGGACAAAATCCCTCCTGAGATGTGTCCAAACCTGGTGGCCAACTACAAGAAACGTCTGACCTCTGTGATTGCCAACAAGGGTTTTGCCACCAAGTACTAAGTCATGTTTTGCAGAGGGGTCAAATACTTATTTCCCTCATTAAAATGCAAATCAATTTATAACATTTTTGACATGCGTTTTTCTGGATTTTTTTGTTGTTATTCTGTCTCTCACTGTTCAAATAAACCTACCATTAAAATTATAGACTGATTATGTCTTTGTCAGTGGACAAACGTACAAAATCAGCAGGGGATCAAATACTTTTTTCCCTCACTGTACATGACCTTATAACTTACATATTTAGCAGACGCTCTTATCCAGAGCGACTTACAGTTAGGGACTGCATACATATTTTTTAAAACATTAAATATATATATATATTTTATACTGGCCCCCCGTGGGAATCGAACCCACAACCCTGGCGTTGCAAGCGCCATGCTCTACCAACTGAGCTACACGGGGCCCAACTTGGAAATTATGCGTGTGTATTAGATGTAATGCATGATGTTATGAAATGTGTTGTGCTAATATCCCTTACATTTCACACTATTCTGAAAATTAAACACAGTGGTAAGTGACTGTGTGTAAACCCTTGCTTTATCGTACCTTGACAGTATTTAGATGGAAAAGTTTAATGTTCCGTTCCTTTTACAGACAAACTGAAATGTTGTTGTGTTTTGTTAGAATATCACTGAGTTGCTTAAACTTAATATTTTCTGAAACAGAGAAATGAATAATCAATTGCATTTGAAATACTCAACATCTCTCACTAAAATTCAAATACAGTAAACTGAACATAAAATCTTTCTCAGTTTTTCTGTTTCAATTTCCAGTTGTTTTGTAGCTGATGACGCCTCCTCAAATTCCTTATGAAGTTCCCATCTGGCGTTTTCTGTGTTGGTTTTCTCCTGGTGTAATTCTGCTTCAATAGTTGTTATTTTACCCTGAAATACAGTTTAAAACTGAACAAAACTGTTCTACACAAGGAATCATATCAGTCTCTTATCATATTACTGTTTTTATAACACACCTGAAAGTAAAAAGATACTCGACAGAACCAACCGTGAAACTCGAAACTGTACAGAAAACGTGCCTTCAGATTTACCTTCAGAATGACCAGGGCTTTCATCTCGCTCGTCTTTCTTCAGATTCTCAGTCACTTTCTGAGGAGATATTGATGTGTTGCATCAGTAACACTAGTAAAGAAGCCCATTCCATCATGGTACATGGATCTACTAGTGCATATCTGAACGTCTATCTGCAGGTGCTCCTTTCACAAACCCACCTTGGTAGTGAGGTTCCATGCATGGATGAATCTCTAAAAGTATGTGCTTATTTCACTGACAAATAGTGCAGATTATGTGATTGACAATATCTAATGGTCAAAGGGCTGAATCTAAACATTAGACGTGTCAATAAGGATATGCAACCTCCATATCTAGGATTAATTTACTACAGGTTAGAGTGCATGGATGTCTAGCTAAGTGCATGGCTCTTTTCACACAGACTCTCATCCTCTGCTCCACCATGAAGGTCTTCTGCTCCAGCTCCTCCAAGTTGACCTTGGTGTTGGCGTGCAGCGTTGCTATCTGGGACAGCTCCTCCTTAGCCTCTGCTATCTGGTCCTCGTTCACACTGATCTTCTGCAGCATGCGCTTCCTGTTCTTCTGAAGCTGCTTCACTGCTTGTTCACTGATGGACACACACAGACACACACTCGTACGTAGGTACACACACATACACACTGGTATGTACGCACACACACACGTCAGACGGACCCATCATCAGAGTAACACTGACCAAGTACTTGATACTACAATGTATAATCGTGTTACGGATCCCTTTCCTAAGTGATTAGTATTAGATAAATATAAAATATTGTAATTTGATTGAAGTGATATACCCCTCATAGATCTTTTTGCTGTAGTCCTCAATCTCCAGTTCATATACTTTGTTTTCCTCATGGAGATCCAAGGTGTCCTGATGTTTCTTACGGAACACCTCCTCGGAGTGAGAGACCGCCGCTTCACCTGCAAGTCTCTGGAATATGCCCGGACACAACGTTAGGAGGATATCGTATGCAATAAATTAAATATTGTGAAAAATATGATATGTCAACATAACTATGATGACATCACTTACAGTTGCATGGACTTCTTTTTGCAGCTCTGAAATCTCTTCCTTTAATTGGGAAATGTTTTTACCTTCTACCTCGATTAATATTTTCAACTCTACAACCTGTGACCAAAAAATGTATATACATTGTACTCGCAAAGAGTAAGGAACTTATGTGCATGGCCTTTACTGGTTCTAACAGCAGACTTGCTGCCAGCTCTTAGCAAACTGTTGGAAAAAAATGTGTTTGACCAAATACAATGCTATTTCTCTGTAAACAATGGACGACATGGTTCCAGTAATGCCTGGCGAAAACCAAACACTGCATTCCACAGTAAGAACATCATACCAAAGTTCAAGCATGGTGGTGGTGTGATGGTTTGGGGATGCTTTGCTGCCTCAGGACCTGGACGACTTGCCTTAATAGAAGGAACCATGAATTCTGCTCTGTATCAGAGAATTCTACAGGAGAATGTCAGACCATCCGTCTGTGAGCTGAAGCTGAAGCGCAGCTGGGTCATGCAGCAAGACAATGATCCAAAACACACAATCAAGTCTACATTAAAATTGCTAAAAAGCAACAAATTGGAAGTTTTGGAATGGCCTAGTCCAGACCTAATCCCAATTGAGATGTTGTGGCAGGACTTGAAACGAGCAGTTCATGCTTGAAAACCCACACGTCACTGAGTTAAAGCAGTTCTGCATGGAAGAGTGGGCCAAAATTCCTCCACAGCGACGTGAGAGACTGATCAACAACTACAGGAAGCATTTGGTTGGAGTCATTGCAGCTAAATGTGGCACAACCAGTTATTGAGTGTAAGGGGGCAATTACTTTTTCACACAGGGGAATTGGGTGTTGCATAACTTTGTTTATGAAATAAATGAAATAAATATGTAATTGTTGTGTTATTTGTTCACTTATGTTCCCTTTATCTAATATTAGGTTTTGGTTGAAGATCTGATAACATTCAGTATCACAAATATGCAAAAGTAGAGAAAATTAGAAAGGGGGCAAATAGTTTTTCATAGCACTGTAAGAAGATTGTGGGAGCTGTACTGTTAGATTTCAGTGTAGCCTTTGATATTATTGGCCATAATCTGTTGTTAAAAAAACGTATGTTTTATGGCTTTTCAACCTCTGCCATATCGTGTACCGCAGGGCAGCTCTCTAGGCCCTCTACTCTTTTCTATTTTTACCAATGACCTGCCACTGGCATTAAACAAAGCATGTGTGTCCATGTATGCTGCTGATTCAACCATATATACATCAGCAACCACAGCTAATGAAGTCACTGAAACCCTTAACAAAGAGTTGCAGTTAGTTTTGGAATGGGTGGCATGTAATAAACTGGTCCTGAACATCTCTAAAACTAAGAGCATTGTGTTTGGTACAAATCATTCCCTAAGTTCTAGACCTCAGCTGAATCTGGTAGTGAATGGTGTGGCTGTTGATCAAGTTGAGGATACTAAATTACTTGTTGTTACCTTAGATTGTAAACTGTCATGGTCAAAACATATAGATTCAATGGTTGTAAAGATGGGGAGAGGTATGTCCGTAATAAAGAGATGACCTGCTTTTTTGACACCACACTCCACAAAGCAAGTCCTGCAGGCTCTAGTTCTATCTTATCTTGATTGTCCAGTCATATAGTCAAGTGCTGCAAAGAAAGACCTAGTTAAGCTGCAGCTGGCCCAGAACCGAGTGGCACGTCTTGCTCTTCATTGTAATCAGAGGGCTAATTTTAATACTATGCATGCCAGTCTCTCTTGGCTAAGAGTTGAGGAAAGACTGACTGGGTCACTTCTTGTTTTTGTGTTGGAAATTCCAAATTGTTTGCATAGTCAACTTACACACAGTACTGACACACACACTTACCCCACCAGACATGCCACCAGGGGTCTTTCACAGTCCCCAGGTCAAGAACAAATTCAAGGAAACGTACAGTATTATATAGCACAAGTGAACAGCAAACCTGGTTTAAAAAAACGAATAAAGCAACACCTCACGGCACAACGCCTCTCCCCCATGTGAACTACTTGTTGTGTGTATGTACTGACATTTATGTGTAACTGATAGATGCACACATATGTATGTACATTTGTCTGTAATTTCTTTTTCATTATGTGTCAGACCCCAGTAAGACTAGCTGTCGCCATTGGCGTCGGCTAATGGAGATCCTAATATATCAAATCAAATATACACTGAGTGTACAAATCATTAGGAACTCCTGCTCTTTCCATGACATACACTACGTGACCAAAAGTAGACGGACACCTGCCTGTCGAACATCTCATTACAAAATCATGGGCATTAATATGGAGTTGGTCCCCCCTTTGCTGCTATAACAGCCTCCACTCTTCTGGGAAGGCTTTCCACTAGATGTTGGAACATTGCTGCGGGGACTTGCATCCATTCAGCCACAAGAGCATTAGTGAGGTTGGGCACTGATGTTGGGCGATTAGGCCTGGCTCGCAGTCGGTTTTCCAATTCATCCCAAAGGTGTTCGATGGGGTTGAGGTCAGGGCTCTGTGCAGGCCAGTCAAGTTCTTCCACACCAATCTCAACAAACTATTTCTGAATGGACCTCGCTTTATGCAAGGGGGCATTGTCATGCTGAAACAGGAAAGGGCCTTCCCCAAACTGTTGCCACAAAGTTGGAAGCACAGAATCATCTAGAATTTCATCATATGCTGTATGTCACGTCTCCTCCCACTCCGGCACTCAATGTCGCTGGTCTACTAACTACCGGTCCTGGCAACCCATCATTACGCACACCTGGCAAACATCATTACCTACTTTCTGACTCCCGGCATATACGTTACACTGTAGCGTTAAGATTTCCCTTCACTGAAACTAAGGGGCCTAGCCAGAACCATGGCATTGCGCATGGTGATCTTAGGCTGCTCAGCCATGGTTCCCGACGAACAGTTATTGTGCTGACGTTGCTTCCAGAGGCAGTTTGGAACTTGGTAGTGAGTGTTGCAACTGAGAACAGGTGATTTTCACATGCTACGCGCTTCAGCACTCGTCAGTCCCGTTCTGTGAGCTTGTGTGACCTACCACTTCACGGCTGAGCCGTTGTTGCTCTTAGACATTTCCACTTCACAATAACAGCACTTACAGTTGACCGGGGCAGCTCTAGCAGGGCATACATTTGACAAACTGACTTGTTGGAAAGGTGGCCTCTTATGACGGTGCCACGTTGAAAGTCACTGAGCTCTTAAGTAAGGTAATTCTACTGCCAATGTTTGTCTGTGGAGATTGCATGGCTGTGTGCTCGATTTTATACTCCTGTCAGCAACAGGTGTGGCTGAACTAGCCGAATCCACTAATTTGAAGGGGTGTCCACATACTTTTGTGTATATATATTTTGTATAGACTGACCAGGTGAATCCGGGTGAAAGCTATGATCACTTATTGATGTCACCTTCAATCAGTGTAGATGAATGGGAGGAGACAGGTTAAAGAAGGATTTTTAAGCCTTGAGACAATTGAGACATGGATTGTGTATTTGTGCCATTCAGTGGATGAATAGGCAAGACAAAATATTTAAGTGACTTTGAACGGGGTATAGTAATATGTGCCAGATGCATCGGTTTGAGTGTGTCAAAAACTGCAACACTGCTGGGTTTTTCATGGTCAACAGTTTCCCATGTGTCTCAAGAATGATCCACCACCCAAAGGACATCCAGCCAGCTTGACACAACTGTGGGAAGCATTAGAGTCAACATGGGCCAGCATCCCTGTGGAACGCTTTTGACACCTTGTAGAGTACCTGCCGCGACAAATTGAGGCTGTTCTGAGGGAAAAAAGGGGGTGCAACTCAATATTAGGAAGGTGTTCCTAATGTGGCTAGCGAAAGTATTCACCCCCCTTGGCATTTTTCCTATTTTGTTGCCTTACAACCTGGAATTCAAATGGATTTTTGGGGGGTTTGTATCATTTGATTTACACAACATGCCTATCACTTTGAAGATGCAAAACATGTTTTATTGTGAAACAAACAAGAAATAAAACAAAAAAACCTGAGCGTGCACAACTATTCACCCCCCCCCCCAAAGTCAATACTTTGTAGAGCCACCTTTTGCAGCAATTACAGCTGCAATTATCTTGGGGTATGTCTCTATAAGCTTGGCACATCTAGCCACTGGGATTTTTGCCCATTCTTCTGGGATTTTTGCCCATTCTGCAAAACTGCTCCAGCACCTTCAAGTTGGATGGGTTCCGCTGGTGTACAGCAATCTTTAAGTCATACCACAGATTGTCAATTGGTATGTCATTCCGAGACATTTAAATGTTTCCCCTTAAACCACTCAAGTGTTGCTTTAGCAGTATGCTTAGGGTCATTGTCCTGCTGGAAGGTGAACCTCCGTCCCAGTCTCAAATCTCTGGAAGACTGAAACAGGTTTCCCTCAAGAATTTTACATTTTAGTCATTTAGCAGACGCTCTTATCCAGAGTTACTTACAGTTAGTGAGTGCATACATTTTTCATACTGGCCCCCCGTGGGAATCGAACCCACAACCCTGGCGTTGCAAGCACCATGCTCTACCATCTGCGCTACAGGAGGCCTGAATTTCCCTGTATTTAGCACCATCCATCATTCCTTCCATTCTGACCAGTTTCCCAGTCCCTGCTGATGAAAAACATCCCCACAGCATGATGCTGCCACCACCATGCTTCACTGTGAGGATGGTGTTCTCGGGGTGATGAGAGGTGTTGGGTTTGCGCCAGACATAGCGTTTTCCTTGATGGCCAAAAAGCGTAATTTTAGTCTCCTCTGACCAGAGTACCTTCTTCTATATGTTTGGGGAGTCTCCCACATGGCTTTTGGCGAACACCAAACGTGTTTGCTTATTTTCTTCTTTAAGCAATGGCGTTTTTTCTGGCCACTCTTCCCTAAAGCCCAGCTCTGTGGAGTGTACAGCTTAAAGTGGTCCTATGGACAGATACTCCAATGTCTGCTGTGGAGCTTTGCAGCTCCTTCAGGGTTATCTTTGGTCTCTTTGTTGCCTCTCTGATTAATGCCCTCCTTGCCTGGTCCATGAGTTTTGGTGCCATATTCTTTCAATTTTTTAATAATGGATTTAATGGTGCTCTGTGGGATGTTCAAAGTTTCTGATATTTTTTTATAACCCAACCCTGATCTGTACTTCTCCACAACTTTGTCCCTGACCTGTTTGGAGAGCTCCTTGGTCTTCATGGTGCCGCTTGCTTGGTGGTGCCCTTTGCTTAGTGGTGTTGCAGACTTTGGGGCATTTCAGAACAGGTGTATATATACTGAGAAGTTATTTTTTTCATTTCACTTCACCAATTTTGACTATTTTGTGTATGTCCATTACATGAAATCCAAATAAAAATCCATTTAAATTACAGGTTGTAATGCAACAAAATAGGAAAAACGCCAAGGGGGATGAATACTTTTGCAAGGCACTGTATGTCTAATTGTGCAAACTGTAAACATGACGCTACAGTTGTAAGTACATTATAAGAACACTGTTAGGTTACCACGTAAATAAGGAGATATTCAACACCTAACAGGAAAGAGTCCTTGAACAACTATTGCTTTGGTTCCTTCTATGCAGTTGCAGTACAAGTGGCATGTTTAAGTTGAAAACAATACATTTGAGAGACTCAAACTTTATCCCCCAAAACACTTTGTGTAACTATCAGATACTGTAATACTATTTATTATGCTGTGTACTGTACCCACAGTCTGTCATTAAGCAGATTCCTGATGCCCTTAAGTTCATGGAACATAAATCCTCTCTCCTCATCAGCTTTCAGTTCTTCCTTACTTATCGCTTCTTGAAATCTCTTGAGTTCATTGAAGGTCTTTGAAAATGTCTCATGGGCCTAAAATAACAACAAAATAGAAATATATGCAATACATGTGTGACAATAACAATGTAGAAACAAATAAATAAACACAATTTATTGTGAACAGTACCTCACGTTGAGCCGTATTAATTTGGTTCATGAAATCACTCTCCAGCTGCAGTTTGTCCTTCATGAGAGGCCCATTTTTCTTGACGAAATCAATGTCCTCATTTAACAGCTGGTTCAGAACCTCTGGTCTTGATCATTCTATCCTTCCCTTGGTAAAGTTTATCTCTTCTCAATTTCAGATGCCATTTCAATTCACTGATGTCTCTGGTACAGACCTTATGCTCTGGAGAGAAACAGTACATATCTAGGTTTCAGGTAAAGCAGCACCGTAAGGAATATATAGAGAACTTACGAAACATAATAGGTGAATGTTTTTTTTTTCTTCAACAAGAACTGTTACAGAATAATCCTCATAATGAAAGAGTGATAATAACATGAATTACATATTTTTAAGGGATTTTTATCTTTATGTAGCCAGGTGGTAAAAGCACATAGCTGTATTCATTGATATCCACTAGATGGCACTGTCCCTTTAAGAGAACCATAAATAATGTCTGCAACCAGAGTTGTATAAGCTTTATGGAGTCAAGAAAACCTGCACGACCCCCCATCACCCTGAGGGAAACGCTCAGTGTGAGAGGTTTAATAGAACGCTCCATGATCTCCTGCGCACACTGCCTCCAGAAAAGAAGCGCTGTTGGCCTGAGCAGTTACCTGACTTGGTGTATGCCTACAATGTGACACCCCATTACACCGCTGGGTACTCGCCGTACTACCTGCTTTTCGGGGTCCATCCACACTTTCCTGTTGATGCTTTGTTAGGTCAAGAGCAGATGCTTTACAAGAAACATGACTGGTTGGTTGTTCACCAGGAGCGTTTGAACGAGGCACATGCAAGAGCAAGAGAGTACACAGAACAAAAAGCAGCAGAGGAAGTTGAACTTCACAAAGACAAAGTGTACTGTCCACCCATTGATGTAGGCCAGCTGGTTTACTTACGCCACAGACCTAAGAGTAGAAACAAGATTCAGGATGCTTAGGGTCCTACTGTGTACAGAGTGATCGAGGTACAGGGTACTACACATGCAGTATAGCCGTTAGAGGGTGGGCCTATAAAAAAGGTTCATAAGGTTAATTTAAGGCCATGTGTGAGAGACCATCCTGTCCCTGCTCCTAGGCTAGTGAAAAACAGTGCGCCAGTAACCCCCATTGCCCCTCCTGTTAAGTCTTTGCCTTCTGATCCTGAGTTTGTAGTGTAGGAAGTCTCCTATCCAGAGGAAGTCTCCTATCCAAAGGTAACGCGAGAGGGAAACACAGAACCTGTGGGTAACGCTGATAGTGACAGTTATTTTTCCGGTAAAGTGGAACATGACAATGCTACTGAGGAACAAGATGTTTCTGAGCCAGTTATTGCAGATGATTATGTGAATGAACCAGAGGTTGAAGTGCCCGTTCCTGCTCTGCACAAAAGTACCAGTGCGAATGCTGGGGTAAACTCAAACCCGTATAACGTTCCTAAATCAGCTTGTAATAATGCAGTTTCACTCAGTCCCGAAGTGTTGTCCCAGGTTATAACCAGTCTGGGTACTGTATTCTTCAGAGAAGATGTAAGAGAAGTTAGAAACTTGTGCTAAGTCACTGAGGACGTTGACTTTGTAGCAGGGGAAAATGTAGCCAGGTGGCAAAAGCACATAGCTGTATTCCTTTATATCCACTAGATGGCACTGTCCGATTATGAGATCCATAAATAATGTGTGCAAGCCATTATGGGATTGCACATGCGCAGTGTGTAAGAGTAAGAGCAAGCAATTACACTGGAGAGCTGTTGAAATCCATCGTGGGTCCAACGTTACTTTAGATGAGTAAATAATATTTGTACCGGAATATATCATATTTTGCATCATCTGCAGTATATAAGAGTTGGTAGTAAGGTAGAAGGATTACTTTACAATGTAGAAAATAGTAAAAATAAAGAAAAACCCTTGAATGAGTAGGTGTTCTAAAACTTTTGACCGGTAGTGTATGTGCTTTCCTTACACAGCGGAGACAACAGGCCAACTTCTGTATGAATGAAGAAAGATGTTTGTACAGTGTATGTATACCAATAGCCTTATCTATTTAAAAATATTGGTAATTGTCAGTTAAACTAAGCTAAACGAAAATACACTACAAGTGGACTCATTGTATGGAAAGCATCTGCAAACAATAGGGGATGTACTGTATATGGATGATTCAGAATAATGTGCACATTATAGATGCCATTACACTGGACATTTTTGTTACTAGAAATATTCTGTTGTGTTCATGGACATCAATATGACACAAGGCTGTGTACTGTATCCCTCTCATTTGAGAAAAATTATTCACTTCTTTCAGCTCTTGCACTTAGCCCAATGCCTTCCATGTATAACTATGTAGACATAATTTAAGACTCGGATTGACTGGAATGAAATCTGGAAAAGATGGAACACATTTCTTCACATACCTGAAGAAATAGGCGCATTAAAGGGATAGTTCACACAAATTCCAAAATTACATATTGCTTTCCTTACCCTGTAAGCAGTATGAGGACAAGGTAAGAGGGCTATCCATACCTTGATTTAGTTTCCCTGGGCACAGATTCCAAATGCTAACGTTTTAGCATTTGTGGCACAAATCCCATTCAAGTGATGGGACAGATATTAGCATTTTTTGGCATCATGTTTAAATAATCTATAGATGGGTTAGCTGACAACATCACAAAAACAATGCGCACACTTCAATGGGGCAGAAGTCTGTGTGTTGTTGTGATTCTGGATGGCCAGATAGCTAGCAACAATGACAAGAAGCTGCCATGTGGGGAATCGTAAGTGGCTCGTTTCAGCTAGTTTTCTCTTGTTCTTCATACCATGTCTTGTTTTGAGGTGTTTTGACTGACGTCACGTCTATGCTAATATGGCAAAAATGTGCTAGCTCGCTAACCAACAACTGTAACAATGTATTTGAGAGACAACAATTGCTCATTGTGCAAATGTATTTATGTTTTCAATAAACATAGGAGAATATAGTTTACATGTTGTCAACAATCTAAGCCAACCACATCTGTTTTGCCCCATAGTTGCGCACACGTCGGTTTTGTTGCTAAACAACTAACCCGTCTATAAGTGACTTTGTTGAGCTTCACAATACATTTGAGATACTTTCGGATGATTTGAACATGATGTGCGAAAAATGCTAATGTCGGTCCCATGACTTGAATGGGATTTGTGCCACAAATGCTAAAATATTGGCAATTGGAAACATTACCACGGAAGCTAAATTAAAGGATGGATTGTTGTCATATCTTGTCCAAAGACTGCTAACAGGGTAAGGAAACCAATATGGGTGAACTATCCCTTTAATTGCTGTAAATGTAAAGCTTTAAATGAAGACTAACATTGGATGAACAAGACACTACTTACCTGAAAGTTTTGCTATTTTGATGTTTTTCATGAGACATCTGATGCTGAACATTTTCTGACTGATAGAGGGGACAGGACAAATTACAGAAATGTATCCAACCTTACAGTATTTCTAGACAGATTGGATAATGTTTTCATATCAGTGATATTTGCCCAATAGTTCTCTCTCTCTTGCATGATCACACTATGACATCAGCATCTTACCTGTTGACACCAGTTCTCCAGTTGCTTCTTCAGCTCCTGAATATGGCAAACAGCTTTGTTGACACACAGTGAGGGAGTGTTAACCAGGGCACAACTGCGACGTCTGCTGGGGCACACTGCTTGAAGATCTGCCTGATCTTAAAAGATATCAGAAATTACCAGCCATAAATGAAATTTAAGAGTTATGCCTCGAATCATGTTTACTTTTGGTTGGCATGATGAAAAGCCAAAAACACATAACTGATTTCCATAAATACTATACATACAAATAACAGTATGACAGTATATGACAGCTAGCACTGCATCGCACTAGAGATCCTGGTTCGAATCCAGGCTCTGTCGTAGCCGGCGCGACCGGGAGACCCATGGGGCGGCGCACAATTGGCCCAGCGTCGTCCAGGGTAGGGGAGGGAATGGCCGGCAGGGATGTAGCTCAGTTGATAGAGCATGGCGTTTGTAACGCCAGGGTTGTGGGTTCGATTCCCACAGGGGGTAGGAAAAAATATAAAAAAATGTATGCATTCACTAACTGTAAGTCGCTCTGGATAAGAGCGTCTGCTAAATGACTAAAATGTAAATGTAAATGTATAACATAAAAAAATGAACATTCAATGTTTATCCCTTAAAATCAGACACAAAGGTACATATAGTATATCAGACATGTAATCCACTATGTATGAAAGACTTAGTATTATGAAAACCAGTGATTGACTTGGGCAGGAACTGAATATTGACGCCTCAAATGTTCTACTGCTTGAGTTGCACCTCTTATAGAATTTTATCTCAAAAGTATTGTGGAGTTCCTGCACCTAAATATGAACAATACCGTCATCCAAAATTAGTACCGGCATCTATTTCAGTCCACTGATTATGACAATAACACAATGAGTTTATGTCATTTCAGTATCACCCATAACTGTTCATAACCAATCACCGTATTGTAAGGGTCAGTAAATAGGCCAGGGAAGCCTAATTTGAGCCTCATGTGGCACGACACAAAGGCAATATAAGCATAGTGGTGTAAGGGCGCCATCTGGCTGCAGTATGGTTCCTGGCCTAAATGCACAATATTGAAACAGATATCCTACCCAGCCGAACATGCACTTTATGCCAGTGCTTTCAATGTACAACATACATTAGTTGCAGGTGGAGTGCTCATAGGAAATGTGATTAAGCAAGTGAGTGACTTTCACCTTTTGTCATGGTCTGTAATTTGATACAGTACAATACCTGGTGTTGTGCCAACCTGTCAATCAATCAATCAAATGTATTTATAAAGCCCTTTTTACATCAGCAGATGTCACAAAGTGCTATACAGAAACCCAGCCTAAAACCCCAAACAGTAAGCAATGCAGATGTAGAAGCATGGTGGCTAGGAAAAACTCCCTAGAAAGGCAGGAACCTAGGAAGAAACCTAGAGAGGAACCAGGCTCTAATTTTTCTCTGGGAGCAAGACAACGTGTGATGACAGACAGAGTATAACCATAGTAGAAAAATTCCACCACCTATCTCTGTTCTGTTTCAACTGCCTTTCAAGTGTTAAGGTTGTGTGCGTGGGGGAGGGGAGGGGTATTTCAACAAACCTCCAAACAAGCTTCAACGCCATACAACACTCCTTCCGTAGCCTCCAACTGCTCTTAAACACTAGTAAAACTAAATGCATGCTCTTCAACCGAAAGCTGCTTGCACCCAATCTAGAATCACTACTCTCGGCGGGTCTGACCTAGAGTATGTGGACAACTACAAATACCTAGGTATCTGGTTAGACTGTAAACTCTCCTTCCAGACTCACATTAAGCATCTCCAATCAAAAGTTAGATCTAGAATCGGCTTCCTATTCTGCAACAAAGCCTCCTTCACTCATGCTTCCAAACATGCCCTCGTAAAACTGACTATCCTACCGATCCTTGACTTCGGCGATGTCATTTACAAAATAGCCTCCAACACTCTATTCAGCAAATTGGATGTAGTCTATCACAGTGCCATCCGTTTTGTCACCAAAGCCCCATATACTACCCACCATTGTGACCTGTACGCTCTTGTTGGCTGGCCCTCACTACATATTCGTCGCCAAACCCACTGGCTCCAGGTCATCTATAAATCACTGCTAGGCAAATCCCCGTTTTACCTTAGCTCACTGGTTACCATAGCAACACCCACCCGTAGTCTGCGCTCCAGCAGGTATATCTCACTGGTCATCCCCAAAGCCAACACCTGCTTTGTCTGCCATTCCTTCTAGTTCTCTGCTGCCAATGACTGGAACGAACTGCAAAAATCTCTGAAGCTGGAGACTCTTATCTCCCTCACTAACTTTAAGCATCAGTTGTCAGAGCAGCTTACCGATCACTGCACCTGTACACAGCTATTCTGAAATTAGCCCACCCAACTACCTCATCCCCATATTGTTATTTATTTTGCTAATTTGCACCCCAGTATCTCTATTTGCACATCATCTTTTTCACATCTATCATTCCAGTGTTAATACGAAATTGTAACTATTTTGCACTATGGCCTATTAAATTGCCTTTCCTATTAAATTGCCTTTCCTCCATAACTTACTACATTCGCACACACTGTATATATATTTTCTGTTGTATTTTTGACTTTATGTTTTATTTACCCCATATGTAACTCTGTGTTGTTTTTATCACACTGCTTTGCTTTATCTTGGCCAGGTCGCAGTTGTAAATGAGAACTTGTTCTCAACTGGCTTACCTGGTTAAATAAAGGTGAAATAAAATATAAAATAAAAATGTCGTGCAAAATATCATTAAAACCTTGTAAACTCGGCCCCCCTTCCCTGGATGGAAATCTAAGTAGTTAAACTTAAGGCACTGTAGCAGTATGCAATCACCACAATCCTGTGCAAAAACAAATTGTTAGTTAGATCATTGTTAGTGAAATTAAATCACTTATTTGGTACCTACTACATCTTGCCACTGTGTAAACTAATGGCAAAAAAAAGCCCATGTCATTTTAGCTGGCTAGGTGTGTGTCATGTGGCATGAAGGAAATTGAAAGTGTGATTCGCCTGGACTGGAGAGAGTTGGGTTGGCTATCAACTTACGTGACTTGTTCCCAGAATGGATAGATCCTCGTTTTTTAACATTGCAACGTCCTGATTCAGGCGCTACTGTAGCTACCACAGCTACTTTTACCGTCAACAATATATCCCGCGAAACGTTCAACAAAGTTTATTTTCTGACTAGCTAGCTAGCAGCTACATACAATACATTATAATAATGCCCCATAAGATTCTATTCCGCCTTGAATGGCTGCGTAAAATACCGTATCACATTGTTGCTAAGCAACAAGCAGGTTCTCAACGGGGCTGCATCCAAGAGCAGTAGCAGTGGAGGTTTGTTCACTTTACAAAATGCCAAATAATTTCAAATGTTGTAGTTGTTCTCGACTGCTCGAGGCCTTTTGCATGGCACAGGCATAGCTCATCATCTGCCATCTAAATTAGGGGACATGTGATGCATTGTATTAATTCAGAGGTTTACACCAAGGTAACACAAGAGTCAATACATTTTGAGACACTATCAACATTTAAAGCTGGGGTGTCAAACTCGACGCTTTAATCTACGTTCACGTCATCCGCGCCCGGGGAGCAGTGTTGGAGGTTAATGGCCCAACGCGCTTAACCGCTAGGCTAACTCGTTGAAGATGCTAGAAGTTTCACAGTGAAACTGTTTGGCTGACTAGGAGTCAAAGGGATAACAGATACATATGATTATATTAGGGTAATGCTTGCTGTAGAAATATGAGTCACGAAGCAAGTGATAGCATATTAATTAAAGGACAGTGAGACTCATCCTGATTTCCAATGGGGCATCACATTTGTGCTAAAGAAGCAATTACACATACATTCATGTGATAAAGATGATCTGTTATTGATCATTAATTGATGAAATACTAACACCTAAATGTCAGTTATATCAAGGGTTGGGGTTAATTCCACTTTCAATTCTTGTTCAATTCCCTCTCCCTGTGAATTCCATGTAATTCAATTCAAATCCCAGGTCAGTCTTTGAATTCAAAGATAATTCAATTCCTCTCAATTCAAAGGTTAACTAAATTTCAATAATTCAAAAATATTATCCCCAACAATTCCACAAATTCAAATTAAATTCCCTCAGGCTTTCAGGCTGATCATGTCACTGTTCAGACAGCCTGGAAATATATAAATAAAAAAATTGAAATTATTTAAAACAAATCCTTCAGTAATTGTTTGATACCAAGTGCATTATTCCATTAACTGTGAAATTTACAAATATTGAATTCAAATCCAATTAAATTCCAATTCCATAACTTGAAGATTGTTGGAATTCAAATTGAATTCAATGTAAATTCTCCAGTTAATGAGTGAATTCAAGAATTGAATTGGAATTTCAAATTAAATTGGAATTGACCCCAACCCTGCTTATGTCCTTATGGCAATCAACTCCACTTGAAAGTCCAATGTGCTCTACAAGTAAAAGAGCAGATATAGGCCTACTATTGGTAGATTTGTAACAAACAGGTTCTAGGATAGGCCTGGGTCATAAAGACCTCAACTGAATACTGGTATGGAAGCAACACAGGATTATCACAAAATATATTGATTTGATTACAAATATAATTTTTACAGTTCTACAAAGGCCTGTAAACAAAGCACGGCAAATATTAATTGTAAGCACAGCAAACTGATTTTCAGTGCAACACAGCAAACAACACAATATTCAATCAATATGAAAGGTCTTAACAGACTAAAGTGTTACTATCCTAAAACTGACCACGCTCTCTTAATAGACACAATTACAGTATAAAACACAAGGACTCACTTCTGTCATCATGAAGTCCTTTGAGAGGTTAGTTACGGATCATATCACCTCCACCTCCACCTTACCTGACACCCTAGACCCACTACAACTTGTGTAACACTTTACTTGACACCCAGCGTCATAACACTTTATGACACAGTCATAACCATTACATAAATGTCATAACAGCTGACATAACTTGTCATAACTTGTCATAACCCACCATAATATGGCGGCAGGTAGCTTAGTGGTTAAGAGCGTTGTGCCAGTAACCGAAAGGTCGCTGGTTCTAATCCCCGAGCCGACTAGGTGAAAAATCTGTCGATGTGCCCTTGAGCAAGGCACTTAACCCTAATTGCTCCTGTAAGTCGCTCTGGATAAGAGCGTCTGCTAAATGACTAAAATGTAAAAATGTAATAACACTGTCATGACCCATGACACCTGTTGTGATATATATAGCATTCTTTTATGGCTGGTTATGACACCTACATAAGAGTGTCAAAACCCACATTTATTCAAATGTTTTTTCTCTGCCAAGAACTTTCCTTTCGTTTGAAAGTTTGTTTCTTAAGTCCTTTGTTGTTGTTGTAATGAATTATTTACAGTCATCTTTTTTTTCATCATATTTTAAATAACTTGTAGAACATACACTTTATGACACTGTCATAAAGCATTATGACCATCCTGTGTCACTTTACTTGGACTAAGAAAATACACTTTATGACACTGTCAAGAATTGTTTTGACCATCATAATCATATAAGCCAGATAGGCCTATCACGTACAAGCCCTTATCTCAGTCATCAGTCAAAAAGAGGGTGTCTTGTCCTGCTCTTGAAATCTGCTCCTGCATTCATCCCAGTCATCAGCAACAGAGCATTGGGGTAGGTGTATGTCTGACATCAATGTGTGCGCATTTACAATGATAATTTAATATGGTCAATTTTAGAAAATTGTATATAACATAAACATACTGTTGACAAGTAGGCTATGATGTAATGGAATGTTTTGCCTTGTGTGGTAGGTTTTGGATCTCTTATGTAGGTGTCATAACCAGCCATAAAATAACTACCGTGGTAGGTTTTGTGGGTTTTGACACTCTTATGTAGGTCTCATAACCAGCCATAAAATAAAGCAATATGTCACAACAGGTCTAAATATATGTGTCAATCGCCATCGCACTGCACACTGCCCTATCCCATCTGGACAAGAGGAATACATATGTAAAAATGCTGTTTATCGACTGCAGCTCAGCCTTCAACACCATAGTGCCCTCCAAGCTCATCTCTAAGCTCGGGGCCCTGGGTCTGAACCCTGCCCTGTGCAACTGAGTCCTGGACTTCCTGACGGGCAGATGCCAGGTGGTGAAGGTAGGCAACAACACCTCCGCCACGCTGATCCTCAACACGGGGGCCCCACAAGGGTGCGTCCTCAGACCCCTCCTGTACTCCATTTTCACCCATCTCCAACTCAATCATCAAGTTTGCTGAAGACACAACAGTGGTAGGCCTGATTAGCAACAGCCAGGAAAATAACCTCTCCCCTCAACGACATCAAAACGAAGGGGCTGATCGTGGACTTCAGGGAGGTGTGGTCAGCCCAACGCATCACCGGGGGCACACTGCCTGCCCTCCAGGACATCTACAGCACCCAGTGTCACAGGAAGGCCAAGAAGATCATCAAGGACCTCAGCCACCCATATAATGTTCATTCTGTCTATATTTATATTCCGGACTCTGACATTGCTCGTTATGATATTTCTTTATTTCTTTATTTTTGGATTTGTGTGTATTGTTGGAGCTAGAAACATAAGCATTACGCTGCAGTTTCGATAACATCTGCAAAATATGTGTACGCGACCAATACAATTTGATTTGATTTGAATAACTACATCTGCTGGCTGTCTCCAAGTCCACTCCAAACACCCACCAACAAGGTTGTACTGAGAATACTTACAATTACTACTTTACAAGCACACAGAAACTGGAAAAGGATTATTCAATGTGACTGAAGGGCTGCATTTACACAGGTAGCCTAATTCTGTATTTTCTTTTGCCAATAATTTGTATTTTGTCCACTCAGAGTAGATATTTTGCGAATAATTAGGCAAAAAAACAAGGGTGCGTTCAGTTCGATTAATCGCTTGCCACGTTGCTTGCTACATTGTATGACGGTTTTACTGAAGACACGTTTTCACAAAACGTTATTCAACGTTCTTGAACAGACTTTGAGAACGTGTGCTCCGTTTTGTGGGTGTGGCTTGAAGCAATGAGTGATGGTATTTAGAGGGAAGCAGAGCGTTTCCCAACCACCTAACCCCTCCCTGTTTTTCTACTGGTCGTTCAGAACAGCACCGTTTCCGTTTAATTGAACGGTGCACAACGCAAAATGGGCTGCCAGTGAGGGAGTTTGATTAATCTCGCCCGGGTAATGTGTTTTGCACTGGCTGGAAGTTGATTGCATTCGATTTGGAACCGGGCTGTCTCCCGGGCGTGAGCCAGGTGCACCACTCTGTCCGACGGCAAAGTCGGTTCAAAACAAAAGTGACGCAATCACGCACGTGTAGTAATGAGTAGGATTCTGTGTTTTCACGTGCAAAAGTGATTGCTTTTGATTAAAACGCTTTATTTGCCTTCCCAATGGAAACTAGTTTGAAAGGTCAAACATTTATTTTATGGAAAAAACGATGCACCATGTTGCCTTGTTGACAACATGACCGAACGGCGCAGATTACTATTCGAAACTGTTCCTCCCTCCCCGCTTTCGCCCGAAGACGTGACGGACAATAGCGTGACAGAGTACAGTAAACTATCTTTGATAGATTATATTACATGTTATATGTTATTACATTATATAGACATATGCCCACTGTAACCAGATCCTCAAAGGAAAATTGAATTGTGTTGTCGTCTGCATCCTCTCCATCTGTGCGAGGTAGCCTGTGCAGCCTATTGGGGGCTATTGATCTCGAATATTGTCTGTGTTTAATGTGAGCCTAGAACAATCCAGATGTTTCACCGGATGTATAAATCTGAAGCCTCCGGTAGGCAGTTCCACTCTTTACCAAATATGGTGGTGAGCGGGAGCCCAGTGGCTGGCAGTGGGAGAAGATAGAGCGAGATGGATTTTGGACGACCGGTTCGTACGTAAAACATCCTCTATTCCGTCTGCAAAGGCATCTGTTTCCTCCTTAACTTGCTTTAATAGCGTGCCGCCTGATTAAAAAAAAAAGTGCTATTAAATGTATTAATAAAACACTTTCTCCACCACCATTTTCGGATTTTTTGACAACTTCAGGATGTTTCACACCGCGTTCAGCCAATCAGGTTGCAGCAGTCTGTTTACTCTTAGCTGAACAAGGTGGCCAACATCGTGAAGTAGCATTAGCCACTCTAGCATGGTGGTGGAAAATTGTGTTTTATTAAGACAGTACGCACATTTTCCCAGTTTTTTCCCCCAGCGGCACGCAATTAAAGCTAGTTAAGGAAGAAACCGATGCCTTTGCATTCGGAATGGAGGATGTTTTATGTACGAGCCGGTCGCCAGGCAAAGTATTACCCGCTGATCACATAGCCCAGATGATAAGATCCATAGCGCCCACTAGCGGCTTCCCAGGCTATGCATGAGGAGGATGTTTTGTCCTACTCTGAAAGCAATTTCTAAACTCCTTGAAAGTGGCCGCTGATAATCACATGGCTGCTATTACTGTGCTTATCTGACTTTGATGTGACGCTGATTTCTCTCATCCGTTTCTCACCATGTTTCAAGCAGACAGCACTGACTAGTACAATTCAGAGACAGGGCTGTCCAGTGTAATACACTCCCAGACAAACATGCAATTGTTGAGACTTCTTATTTACTGGCTATATAGGCTACTATAAAGACGTCGACATGATGCAGATTTCTCTCATCAGTTTCTCACCATTTCTTATTTTATCAGATGGTGGTTGTTTTCACAGACTGCACTTATTCTTCCTGTGCATTCTATTCATGGTGTTATACAGTAAATATATGGCTGAATCATTATGTGTTTGAATGTTTATTTTGTCAACTTCAACATTTGTAAAGAATACACTGACGCAAGTGAAGAGATTCCGCATTACGTCATCGGCAGAAGCCATACATACTCGAGGCAAATGCTGGGTTGCGCTACTCGAAAATTTCCATCACATCACCACTGCAAAAGGCGTTTGTAAAAACAGGAATAGACCGTTCTAGGGGTAATGTACAATTGACCCAAATGAATCTTAATCACGTCTATGGACACGGCTGACACGTCTAACCTGGATGTAAACAATGCAGTTTTATTCCTCCAAATCCTGGTAAGTATAGACAGCACAAGTGCACTGGAACGACCTTATTATTACTCGTGTAAAATCCAAGTTACTGTATAGGAACTAGTGAGATCGAGATGTTTTTTTAAAATCACGAGGCAAAATGCATGTCAATTGTTAGGATTGAAGGATTGACAATTTGGGTGTTGTAAAAATGCCTCATTTGTTGTTATTATGCCTCATTTGTAGTGCCTCTGTCGTAACATGGGATACAGGTTATTGCAATGGATGTACATATACATCTGTTGTTGCCTTTCTTCACTCATCATGTGTGTTGGACAAGAAACGTTGACAAATGATGCTCTTGGTATTTCACACTGTAAATCATAGTGTTTCTCAGTTCTTTCTGAAATGCACCAGAGCTGAGCAGGATCCATTGTGGTTAAAGTAATCAAGTCATTGACATGGCTATCATGGCTCGTTTATAAAACTGTAACGGCATCAGCAACCAACAGTTTGGTAGACTACATGACCAGAACTATGTGGACACCTGCTCTTCGAACATCTCATTCCAAAATCATGGGCATTAATATGGAGTTGGTCTCCCCTTTGCTGCTATAACAGCCTCCACTCTTCTGGGAAGGCTTTCCACTAGATGTTGGAACATTGCTGCTGGGACTTGCTTTCATTCAGCCACAAGAGCATTAGTGAGGTCGAGCAGTGATGTTGGGCGATTAGGCCTGGCTCACAGTCGGCGTTCCAATTCATTCCAAAGGTGTTCGATGGGGTTGAGGTCAGGGCTCTGTGCAGGCCAGTCAAGTTCTTCCACACAGATCTCGACAAACCATTTCTGTATGGACCTCGCTTTGTGCACGGGGGCATTGTCATGCTGAAACAGGAAAGGGCCTTCCCCAAACTGTTGCCACAAAGTTGGAAGCACAGAATCGTCTAGAATGTCATTGTATGCTGTAGTGTTAAGATTTCCCTTCACTGGAACTAAGGGGCCTAGCCCGAACCATGAAAAACAGCCCCAGACCATTATTCCTCCTCCACCAAACTTTACAGTTGGCACTATGCATTTGGGCAGGTAGCGTTCTCCAGGCATCCGCCAAACCCAGATTTGTCCATCGGACTGCCAGATGGTGAAGCGTGATTCATCACTCCAGAGATCGCGTTTCCAGAGTCCAATGGTGGCAAGCTTTACACCACTCCAGCCGATGCTTGGCATTGCGCATGGTGACCTTAGACTTGTGTGCGGCTGCTCGGCCATGGAAACCCATTTCAGGAAGCTCCCGACGAACAGTTCTTGTGCTGACGTTGCTTCCAGAGGCAGTTTGGAACTCGGTAGTGAGTGTTGCAACCTAGGACAGGTGATTTTTACGCGCTACGTGCTTCAGCACTCTGTGGTACCATTCTGTGTGCTTATGTGGCCTACCATTCCGTGGCTGAGTCGTTGTTGATCCTAGATGTTTTTTACACTTCACAATAAAAGCACTTACAGTTGACCGGGGCAGCTCTAACAGGGCAGAAATTTGACGAACTGACTTGTTAGAAAGGTGGCATCCTATGACGGTGCCACGTTGAAAGTCACTGAGCTCTTCAGTAAGGCCATTGTACCGCCAGTGTTTGTCTATGGAGATTGCATGGCTGTGTGCTCAATTTTATACACCTGTCAGCAACGGGTGTGGCTGAAATAGCCGAATCCACTAATTTGAAGGTGTGTCCACATACTTTTGTATATATAGTGTATACAGTGCCTTCGGAAAGTATTCAGACCTCTTGACACATTTTGTTACTTTACAGCCTTATTCTAAAATTGATTAAATTGTTTTTTTCCCCCCTCATCAACCTACACACAATACCCCATAATGACAAAGCAAAAACAGGTTTCAGACCCTTTACTCAGTCCTTTGTTGAAGCATCTTTGGCAGCGATTACAGCATTGAGTCTTCTTGGGTATGACGCTACAAGCTTGGTACACCTGTATTTGGGGAATTTCTCCCATTCTTCTCTGCAGATCCTCTCAAGCGCTGTCAGGTTGGATGGGCAGCATTGCTGCACAGCTATTTTCAGGTCTCTCCAGAGATGTTCGATCGGGTTCAAGTCCGGGCTCTGGCTGGGCCACTCAAGGACATTCAGAGACTTGTCCCGAAGCCACTCCTGCGTTGTCTTGGCTGTGTGCTTAGGGTCGTTGTCCTGTTGGAAGGTAAACCTACGCCCCAGTCTGAGGTCCTGAGTGCTGTGGAGCATGTTTTCATCAAGGATCTCTCTGTACTTTGCTCCGTTCATCTTTCCCTTGATCCTGTCTTGTCTCCCAGTCCCTGCTGCTGAAAACATCCCCACAGCATGATGCTGCCACCACCATGCTTCACCGTAGGGTTGGTGCCAAGTTTCCTCCAGACGTGACGCTTGGCATTCAGGCCAAAGAGTTCAATCTTGGTTTTAACAGACCAGAGAATCTTGTTTCTCATGGTCTGAGAGTCTTTAGGTGCCTTTTGGCAAACTCCAAGCGGGCTGTCATGTGCTTTTTACTGAGGAGTGGCTTCTGTCTGGTCACTCTACCATAAAGGCCTGATTGGTGGAATGCTGCAGAGATGGTTGTCCTTCTGGAAGGTTATCCTATCTCCACAGAGGAACCTCCCTGACCAAGGCCCTTCTCCCCCGATTGCTCAGTTTGGCCGGGCGGCCAGTTCTAGGAAGAGTCTTGGTGGTTCCAAACTTCTTCCATTTAGGAATGATTGAGGCCACTGTGTTCTTGGGGACCTTCAATGCTGCAGACATTTTTTGGTACCCTTCCCCAGATCGGTGCCTCGACACAATCCTGTCTCGAAGCTCTATGGACAATTCCTTTGACCTCATGGCTTAGTTTTTGCTCTGACATGCACTGTCAACTGTGGGACCTTATATAGACAGGTGTGTGCCTTTCCAAATCATGTCCAATCAATTGATTTTACCACAGGTGGACTCCAATCAAGTTGTAGAAACATCTCAAGGATGATCAATGGAAACAGGATGCACCTGAGCTCAATTTTGAGTCTCATAGCAAAGGGTCTGAATACTTATGTAAATAAGGTATTTAAGTTTTTTATTTTTAATACATTTGAAAAATATATATATATACACTGTTTTCACTTTGTCATTATGAGGTATTGTGTGTAGATTTCTGAGGAAATGTTTTTATTTAATCAATTTTAGTATAAGGCTGTAACGTAACAAAATGTGGAAAAAGTCAAGGGGTCTGAATACTTTCCGAATGCACTGTATATCAGCATATTCCCAACGATCCAGTTTTTCTGTTGTTGCAGAGATATCCTGAAGCAGTTTCACTAATCACCTTTGTAAAGCAGCCAGTATCAGAGTTTTTTTTTTCTCACTAAGGAGCTCACATTTGGACACAGTGTCAGTTCAGGAACAACACAGTTCTGCTTTTCTTTCTTTGACTGTGGTAAAAAAAAAAGAGCCATAATAGAAATAAGGGACTTATAAGGGAATGGTTCAGCGTGGCTGAAATTCAGTTAATAACTGCGCAAGAGAGTTTATCTATCCACTGCAGGAAGAAATGTGATAGTTTTAATATCGCTAACAGAAACTGACTTTATAGCCTTGGTTTGATTCTGGCAGGGGTGGTGCGTTACAAGTCATCTGCAATGTTTATGATATGCGATGATTTGCTCATTTCAGGGCAGTTATTTTTAATACTGCAAGTGTATGTGACACTGGCACAGAGCAAGAGTAATGCTCGCTGGGTGGACGCCAAGTGAGAGGTTGGAAGGGGCTGCAACTGGAGAGCCAGTAAAGCTGTACAAGAATGTGGAGCCTGTTCATTTGAAGTTAAAGATAGAGGCAGCAACACAACCTGTGTCCTGACAGTTTCTAATTTCAGATATCTGACTGTAGCTAAGCTAACCCCCATCCAACTGGGGCTGGCTGCTTTTGTTGTCATGTTTGCCTGGTAGAGGGCTTTATATACTCTGTACAGTTGTTATTAAGAATGACAAGCCTTTGGGGTAGCACACAGACAGACAAGGAAACAGAGGACCATGGTACATTCTGAAGGGTATGTTCAAAGTTGACAAGTTTGTCATCTCCTGATTTGTGTTGTTTGTGGTTGTTTTCAATCTTCAATAGGGGAATAGTAGTTTGTGGCAATCTTAGCTATTTATTTCACTGATTTAGAATAGCTTTCGTAAGGTCAAATACTTGGCACAAGAGCTTGGCTCTGTTCCTTTGTGATATGAAATGGGAGTTTGTGTATGTTACAATGTTATTATTAGTTAGTTGGTTACTATGCGTTTGTTATACAGGGGATGTAGCTCAGTTGGTAGAGCATGGCGTTTGCAACGCCAGGGTTGTGGGTTCGATAAAATAATGTATGCGCTAACTGTAAGTCGCTCTGGATAAGAGCGTCTGCTAAATGACTAAAATGTAAATGTAAATGTTATACTATATGAGACTCAAGTTGATTGGATGATTAATGAATGATTAACTGAAAAGTGTTTAACATTGTTGTAACTTGCTTCAACTAAAACTTGACATGACAGACAGATAATGCAGTCATCTTTATTGTGTGAATACAGTGTCTAGGAGTGAATGCACTACTTGCTACCAATTTGATCCAGTGTTACCATAGAGGGCGTTACTCTGCAGAGAAGGGGCTGTGTGCAGAAATAGTTTTCATTTTTGTGTATGTGTACAGTACCTTAAATTAGCATTTGGGATGAAGCTTTTGGAAGTTCCTGCATGTAACCTGAGGCCACTGCATAATATTAGCATATTTATCCCTTTCAATTATGTAACTTCTACTTCATTGGTGAAAAGTGGCCAGTCTTAGTAGAAAGAGTATAATGAATCATAGTCGTTTATCATTTTGATGTCATTGTGTAATGGATAAGTTCTATTCTATTTTCATTCTATTTGTAATTGCAATGTATTCCAATCCTGATTCAAACATTGATGTTTTGCTCCACAAACTTTGGTCCCCTCTAAAGTGAGAGAGAGGGAGGGGAGGGGGGGCATTGCACCCTGTTTTTTAGGAATGGAGTGACTGGGTTCTTTGCTACCATGGCAACTTACCACATGACTAGGTGTATTAGATTTCCTTGGACAGTGTGCAGCGAGGCATGGTGTGAGCATTCGCTAGCTCTGCCACTCTGCTACTGTGAAACGCTCGTCCTTGTCTCGCTCAAGTTTTTCAATGCCCTGTAGGGACCGTCCGCAGGCTATTAATATGTCCTGACGGTCACCAGGTAAGAAATTATGTGTCATGTTGACATTCATTCAAGTGAAAATGGGCAGTGTGAGGTGGTCAAATGTTATTAGGCATTGATGGAAGAAATGACCCTGAGTTGTGTCATTCATATCACAGATTATGTTTAGTGAAGGACTCTTGGTACTAATGATACAGTATCTTGTGTTGATTCAGGCTATGAAGTGAATTGAGATAATATAGTGTGGATGGTGACATCAAGTGGATGGTGATACAGTATGTAGAGGGTACTGGTGGTGATAACCAAGTGGATAATAGTGTTGCTGTTGTAGAAGTGGTGTCAGATACTTAGTACTGTAGTGTTTGACTGAGGGCTTACTAAATGCATGAGACAGTAGGATGTACATTACATGATAGCAGTTGTGGCTGAGCAGTAGCACAACTATGGAGTAATACTACAACTACTAAAGCTGTTGAGTTAGTAGTGTTACGTTCATGTATTTCTTTTAATAAAATGACCGCATGGGAAGCAATATTGTATTGTCTGCACTCAATAATTACCTAATCATTGATCCATTACAAAAGTGTCACAAATAGGACTCAAGTACTCAAATAATTTAAAAAATGTTATTATTTTAATTCAAACTGTCATGGCCCAGTGAGTGTAAGTCATTACTCATGAATAGTGTTACGAAACCAATAACTAGCCTACTGATTTTGCTGCACTCGTTATGTCTTGGGGTATTAGGCCTAGCTACGTGGTCTGTAACCTGACTGAATGGGTGCTTTAATGTGAGAAATCAGTGTTTGAGGACCGTGTTGGATGCACATGTGCCCAGGGAGACAGCAACCTTACCTTGACCCAAGGCTAGCTCTGTCTCTCTTGACTTCTTGGTCGGCCAGTCCAAGCAGATTATTATTTGCTCAGATGGTGACAAAACATAAATATGTACAAAAAGGAAAAACACCAAAGGCATGCCCAAACTAAAGACTCAAAAACAAACGGAAGGCCTGATGGCCACCAAGCAAAACCAGCAGCATCATGTTGTAAGCTGGGACATTGACTGACAATCCTAATTGACAGCACCTGATATGCTTATCAAGCCTTGGCTCCGCACCTAGACACGGTTGCTGCGAACTGGGGGATGGAGTGTGGAAGTGTGTCCTGGATAGTGTGTTTGTCTATGTCTTAACACTAACATTCCCCCATATCATAACAATAGTCACTCTGTTTTCCTCTCCTCTCCTCCTGATCAGAATGATTGAAGATCGTGGGAGGAGTGGTGACATAATGGCGGAGAGACGACAACTGTTCGCAGAGATGCGTAAGTGTACAGGGCGATCTCTGAAAAGTAGTGAACCACGTTCAAAGTATTATAACTATTGTATACATAATAATAACATTCACCAGGTTATTAATGACATTTACCAAGTAATTTACCTTGTTACCTCTAAGAAAGATTCCAGTATAGGATCCAGTATTGGCCAACACAGCTTATTTTCATTAGCAATACTAGACAGGAATCTATCGTTAAGGACCACATGAATGCACTATCTGCATGGACATAGTGTGTGAGGCAACACTCTTCCCCCTGTAGCTCCACAAAGTCTATCATCAGCAGCATTCCTGTGTTACTGTCTGTCATATTGCCTTGCACACAAATTAATTTTTTCCTACAGGGGCACAAGAGTTGGATTCCATAAGATTGTCCACGTATAGAACAGCTTGCAAACTCAGATTCGTTCAGAAGAAATGCAATCGTGAGTATGATGTGATGTCCTCTGTCTGAGGTTTGATTGTGATTTTCTTGTGTTTCTAAAATACACATGGATAAAAGGGAAAGTGTCCATGCATTTCTATTCTACTCTATCTTTTCACAGTCCATTTGGTGGACATCTGGAATGTGATTGAGGCGTTCCGAGAGAACGGCCTGAACACCATGGACCTCAACACAGAGTTCACTGTGGCTCGCCTGGAAGCAATACTCTCCACCATCTTCTACCAGCTCAACAAGCGCATGCCCACCACCCACCAGATAAATGTGGAACAGTCCATCAGTCTGCTGCTCAACTTCCTGCTGGCTGCCTATGACCCGTGAGTATCCACCATGACCGCATCACTGTGGCACGGTCACTGAGCATGATGATGGGGCGATTTTGTTGCATGTGTGTGTGTGTGTGTGTGTGTGTGTGTGTGTGTGTGTGTGTGTGTGTGTGTGTGTGTGTGTGTGTGTGTGTGTGTGTGTGTGTGTGTGTGTGTGTGTGTGTGTGTGTGTGTGTGTGTGTGTGTGTGTGTGTGTGTGTGTGTGTGGTGTGTGTGTGTGTGTGTGGTGTGTGTGTGTGTGTGTGTGTGGTGTGTGTGTGTGTGTGTGTGGTGTGTGTGTGGTGTGTGTGTGTGTGTGTGTGGTGTGTGTGTGTGTGTGTGTGTGTGTGTGTGTGTGTGTGTGTGGTGTGTGTGTGTGTGTGTGTGTGTGGTGTGTACACCACTTCATTGATGTGTGATTATTCAGTCTTTCATGGGAGAACGAAATCCAGACTGACTGTTGTTTTAGCAATGTAATGGTCTCACAATGGTCTTGTGTCAAGTGATGCATCTTTAGTTCTGATGAAAGAAAAGAGAAAGTAAACGGTGAAAATGACATAGTGATGATGATAAATGCAATTTAACCGTTTTTGCTTGTTTTTACTGTTGTAATTACAGCGTATAAGAGCAACTTAAAGGTGCTGCACATAGGATTTTGGGGAATTTTTGCATTGTAATTTCAGAAAATGTCCAAATATATTTGCCGTTAATAGTGGAATGATAGTGTTTCACAGTATTACTTACCCGCCAGTGTTGTGATTGGCTGTGATATTCGTCTATTAATTTATCCCGCCGGAGTGTCATCTGTTGTTCTGACCTTGTGGCTGTGTTATCTAGTGGAAATCGCTAATTTCCTGGTTGCTAAAATTCTACAATTTCAGTTTATGTGAGAAAATAAGCACTGAATACTGTAGGGAATCATTGTACCATCTAAATCAATGTGAAATGTATTTTCAATGACAAAAAATATTGTTTTTACAGCTGTTTGAAGCTGGTGGACCAAAATTGAAAGTTACTTTCGGTTTTGGTCCAACAGCTTCAAACAGCGGTTTTGGTCCACCAGCTTCAAACGGCTGTAAAAATGATATTTTCTGTTACTGAAAATATATTATAGACATTTTCAGAAATTATAATACAAAAATTCAAAAAAATCCTATGATTACATTATTGCAAGTATTATTCTTGTACTGTATATTCTTGACCTTTTCACAAATACACAAATTATTCTGAAAAAATACTAAACACATTTCTTCTTTTAGGGAAAGCCTCGGAAAAATCTCTGTCTTTGTTGTGAAGATGGCCCTGGCAACCATCTGCGGAGGGAAGATTTTGGATAAATTAAGATGTAAGATACTTGGTTAATCTTTATTAAGATTATAAATTAAGATGAAAATGCCTGATTTAGAAATGTTTCTGCATATAATTTCCGACGTTTTGGTAGGCTATTTGTTTGTCAACTTGTCTATAAATAGATACATGCACTGAGTGTACAAAACATTAAGAACACCTTCCTATTATTGAGTTGCACCCCCACCTTTTGCCCTCAGAACAGCCTCAGTTTGTCGGGCCATGGACTCTACAAGGTGTTGAAAGCATTCCACAGGGATGCTGGCCGATGTTGACTCCAATGCTTCCCACAGTTGTGTCAAGTTGGCTGGATGTCCTTTGGGTGGTGGACCATTCTTGATACACACGGGAAACTGTTGAGCGTGAAAAACCCAGAATCGTTGCAGTTCTTGACACAAACCAGTGTGCCTGGTGCCTACCACCATACCCCGTTCAAAGCACAGGAGGTTGGTGGCACCTTAATTGGGTAGGACGGGCTCGTGGTAATGACTGGAGCGGAATCAGTGGAATGGTATCAAATACATCAAACACATGGTTTGATGCTATTCCATTCGCTCTGTTCCAGCCATTATTATGAGCCATTCTCCTCTCAGCAGCCTCCACTGGTTCAAAGGCACTTCAATCTTTTGTTTTGCCCATTCACCCTCTGAATGGCACACATACACAATCCATGTCTCAATTGTCTCAAGGCTTAAAAATCCTTCTTTAACCTTCTCTATCCCTTCATCTACAGTGATTGAAGTGGATTTAACAAGTGACATCAATAAGGGATCATAGCTTTCACCTGGTCGGTCTGTCATGGAAAGAGCTGTTAATGTTTTGTATACTCTATGTATGTAGCCCTAGAAGACTAAGTAAACCCTTGCTCATCAGAATAATGTCATAAATCGATAGAATGAATGCTTCAATCTAGTAAAGTTCTCTCTGTCATATCTGCTTCTTTCGTGGAGCAAAGACATTTAGGGACCAGGGAGAAAATGCAATAACCCTAAAGAAACGGGAAATATTTCCTTTGCAAAATTTCCAAATGGCATCAGGTTGACCAGTTGTAAGGAAATAATAAAAAAAATAAAAAAATAGATGATGATAAGATTTCAGTTCGGCTTGGATGCATATTTTATGTGGTTGAAATACTATCAGCTTTTATGACGCTGATAAAGATAGCACCTCTACAGATGGTATCTAACTGCGCATTCGCATTCTCTCAAGATGCCAAAATAAATCAATCCTATTTCTCCACTCCTGTTCCCGAGTAAAAATGTAGCCTACATTTGGTGTTTAATTTTACTGCAAGAAACGCTTAATTCTGCAGGAGTTAATATTAAGGCTATGTGAGAAGTTATAGACCTACAGTCAGTGTCCAGATTTCCATTTAACCCATCTGAACAGTAGGCTACAGTTCCCTTGACGTGCCGTGAAAAAGTATTTGCCCCCTTTCTGATTTTCTCTATTTTTCCATATTTTTTTGATACTGAATGTTATTAGATCATCAACCAAAACCTAATATTAGATAAAGGGAACCTGAGTTTACAAAAAAAACAAATATGATATACTTATTTTATTTATTTAATTAACAAAGTTATGCAACACCCAATTCCCCTGTGTGAAAAAGTAGTTGCCCCCTTACACTCAATAACTAGTTGTGCCACCTTTTGCTGCAATGACTGCAACCAAATGCTTCCTATAGTTGTTGATCAGTCTCTCACATCGTTGTGGAGGAATTTTGGCCCACTCTTGCATGCAGAACTGCTTTAACTCAGCAAAATGTTTGGGTTTTCAAGCATGAACTGCTCGTTTCAAGTCCTGCCACAACATCTCAATTGGGATTAGGTTTGGACTATATCAACAATGGACAAATAATGAAACAAATACCAAATAACTATTAATGGCTGGGAGAAGTCATTATTTATAGTAAAAAGGATAAACTTATTACATAATCCACTAATCTATTGCAGCAGAGCAGCCGCAGCTACTCATAGGGAAAATAAATGGAGGGTTAGGGTATTTTAGCTTATGTTTTATGGTAATTAATATGGATTGCTACGCACCTTTCATTCGTTTAGTTTTTGCAACGCAATACACAGCATGATTGCACTGCCTATTGCTGCAATTAGCGAACAATGGTGACAGCTGACAATGAATTTGATCAATTAATTATATATTTTGGAGTAACGCCTCCCCCCCCCATTTTCTGCCCAGATGTTTTTTCACAGATGTCAGACCCTGGTGGCATAATGGTATACTCCCAATTTGACCAGTTTCTGAGGGAGGTTCTCAAATTACCAATGACTGTTTTTGAGGGACCTTCCTTTGGCTATACTGAGCAAGCCACAAGAACTTGCTTTGCACAGCAGGTGAGAGTCCCATCTACACTGAAAATTAACATACATTTTCAAGTAAATCAATGATTGAATGTATACAACACACTATTGGTATAGATACTGTATAGGGGATGGATGTTGTAATTGTGTATGAAACATCCATCATATTACTGTATTTTCTTTCTAGTACTACCCCATATGCCAAACCTGTATGTGATGTGTAACCCCCTCCTCTACTGTATGTGATGTGTAACCCCCTCCTCTACTGTATGTTGACAGAAAAAGGTCTCCCTCAACACATTCCTGGACACGCTGATGTCAGACCCTCCTCCTCAGTGTCTGGTGTGGTTACCACTTATGCATCGCTTGGCTAATGTGGAGAATGGTGAGCCACCACTGCCACCACAGCATATTTAACACATTCATGGGATAGCTGCGGGTAGGAATGATGGGTAATTTTGTTTCATATCATCGCATTGAGTCACTACACAGTAGACATACATGCTCAGGCACACACATTCCCATGCCCGAGTGTGAGCACACACACACAGCGTTCCACCATCGCCCACCTCTTAACCCCTCATGAATGACAAGGAACTGACAACAGAATTAAAGTCTTACACACACTGATGATCACAGAACACCCTACCTTATTTGCTGTCTGATAGACCTGCAAACATCCCAGGGTCGTTGTCCTTTATAAAGATATCGGTTGCACCCAATATGTATTTGTATCCAACAACCTTTGGCGTGTGTGTGTGTTATATGTATGCACGTGTGCGTACGTGCATCCCCATGCACGTGTGTGTTTGTCTGTGTGCGTGCGTGGACATGTATGCACATGTTTGTGTGTGTGTGTGCCATGCCCCCCCCCAACCCTTTCCCTCCGTCCCTGCAGTGTTCCACCCAGTCGAGTGCTCTTACTGCCACAGTGAGAGTATGATGGGCTTCCGCTACCGCTGCCAGCAATGTCATAATTACCAGCTGTGTCAGGACTGCTTCTGGAGGGGGCATGCCAGCGGTTCCCATAGTAACCAGCACCAAATGAAGGAGTACACGTCATGGGTAAGGGGGGTGATGGGGTGGGGAGAGGTGTGGACGTGACTGCATCAGGCCAGCCAGCCAGTGCAGCAGCCATTTCTGCTTTGCTTCACCCAATACAGCGCTATGGAGATGATGATGAGACTGTGATTTGATTCTCTTACATTTTGGTCAATGACGTCTAGTCCTATATCAAATTTTCTGTCATTACTCTGTTTTAAGTGCCTCTCCTTGCCCTCCGAAATCACACATAGCATCTTTTGGGTTTCTCCCAGAAATCACCTGCTAAGAAGTTATCTAATGCTCTCAGCAAGTCTCTGAGCTGTGCATCCAGCAGAGAACCTTTACACCCTATGTTTCCTGACATGCCAGAGAAACCTCTGAACCTTGCCCACATTGTGTAAGTATGGGGCCATTCTATTCTATTCATACAGTAACATAGTAAAACTTGTATTCAATACCATAATCATCCTTTTCAATTTCAATACATTTCATATCCATCCCATCATCCCTTACCAGAGCCCCTTATCCCCAAAGTAAATGTTGAAACATGATGAATTGTATGTACTGTATATCTACATGTTTTGTAATTACCTTATATTTATATACATTACACTACATGCTTCTAACACTCAAGTAATAACAATCAATCAATTGTCGGATGCACATGATCAATTCATGTTAGCTGTAGGAATAAAATAGTGGCAATTTATTCTAATGGTTGACAGTGTGAGACAAATATTAATTTGGTCATCTATACCCTTTTCATGTGAAAGTGAATTCAGTTGTACCACTCCCTGTGGCCGTTGTAGTGCATGCATGGATTGCATGCACTACAGGATTGTAACAAATGTCTTTGTTCTTTTCTTGCTGCAAAATAGAGACACTTGGTAAGTTTGCTTTGAATACTTGCCTAGAATATGCCTGTAGTACATTTAATTAGATCAACTCAAGTACTATAGAAGGCAGTGTAATATGTTACTAGTAGCTAGTGGCATATTATTTTGTCCTTATATACTATGCCCTGTAGTTCCTGAAAGTCACATCCATTTTAGCACAACCAACTTGTGTGCAGTTTACTACAGATTTCTGCATCAGTTATCCCGACCCTCCTTTGTGCCACATGTGAATACCTTTTTAGGTCATGTAAACAATAAGATTATGAGGAGTTAATGACCTTTGGATGAGTGAGGAGGGAATCCACACCCACGCATTGTTTGCATGACAATATTGTCACAATCAGAAACTGCAGTCATTGTGCCCTGACTCCCCAGACCCATTCAATGCTCCTTCGGCCTTCTGAGACCTAGATCAGAAAGACACAGGCACACACACACACACACAGTCTGTGTCTCTCTCTCTCTCTCTCTCTCTCTCTCTCTCTCTCTCTCTCTCTCTCTCACACTCACACTCACACTCACACTCACACTCACACTCACACTCACACTCACACTCACACTCACACTCACACTCACACTCACACACACACACACACACAGTTATGCAACAGTGGCTTCTCTTCCATTTGAGGATGGGAGCAGCTACTGTCATGTTGGCTGTTTGAACATGATCAAGTTTGTCTCCTGCACCACAGGCCTCCCAGACCAATGAACAGCACCAATGACTTCATGCTCTCCCACTCCATGCCCACGTCAGGGAACCCTTACTCTAAGAAGTAAGTATCTGACTGCAACGAGGCCGTATGCAGAATCTTCAAAAAGAGAATCAGGTTACCTGACTGTACATGTTCATCTTGATTAAAGATGAACACATCCACTTAAGTCCCCTGAAAGTCAGGGTAGATTGTTGTGTTTGTGTGTGTTGCTCCTTTCGTGGTCTCACTCTTTTGTCTGGTGTAAATAGCTTGCCTTATAATACCAAGAATAATGAAGCTGAGCAGAGAAAACAGTTGGCTAGGGCTGCTCCAGATCTGTTGAAAGGAAGGGGGTAAGTAACCCAGTGACCCAAGGGGGCCTACTGCCTATGAGAATGGTTTGGTGACTCAGATGCATTCACAAACTAATTTAGATAGATATAGGCTGTAATTTAAATGGAATTATATTCCTTATATAGCACATTACTTAAGTAGTGCTCTATTATTGGGAATATGGTGCCATTTCAGACGCAAATATAGTCATTATAGAGCGTACACTGTAGTGCTCATTGTTCCAGTGGAGCCGTTCACTCTTCTCGTTTCCTATAGATGGGTTTACACAGTGATACTCAAGGGGCTATTTGAAAGATGCTAGATGGTGCTTGCATAGTAAAGGCCATTGACCATTCATTAGGATAGAGTATCTATTACAATCATTTTCATAGGTGTCCCACATTACCTGGGAGAGTGAAACTAACTGTTGCACTAATATTAACTTGGAGTCTCTCGCTCAAGTTTCTTTTACAATGATTAACATACAACTACACTCCTTTTTACATACTTGTATATCCTTTTATTTTCTGTTTCGCTGGCTCGTAATGTCAGCCTTGGACTCAGGAATAATATAAGTGCACGGTAGATACACACACACACACACACTGAGCGAGCCAGGGAAAGTTACAGGAGAAGTTACATACATAGTTATCTGGCGTCAGTGAGTCCTCAATCATTTCTATGTATAGGAGCTGCACCTGCACTTGATGCTAGTCTAAGGAAAGAGACAAAGGCTCCATTGGTTTGAACACTGACCCCATTCATAGAGCCAGGTTTGTAAAGATATATACCTTCAGTGGATGTGATAATTAGTAGAGGTTGTATGGGGTCAGTTGTTGACGATGTGGTCAAGGTGGGGTTTTGGTCTTGTGAGTCAGTAGTAAGCAAACAGTACTTAGCAAAAATCACTCATTCTTGTCTTGAAATGCTTATTGAAATGATTAGCTTTATCAGACAGAGTGGCAGTTAGTGCATGACTACGCTTTGCATCTTGGAGCTATAGGTTATTTAGCAAATTTTTCAAAATGTCAAATGAACGACATATTAATGTTTTGACATTAATTTACTTACATTACTTTCACTGTTGAAAACCTTAACACTGTCTATTCAGATTAAATTCCCATAAAGATATTATGATACAGGATTAGAGATATAAATGCAGGGTTTTTTCTCTGTGTACTGTAAATTATTTGAAAATGCAGTACAGGTACAGTATCACATTCCTATCCATAGTATTAGTATCAAAAGAGAATACAACAGGGATAGCATAACACAGTTTTGTGTTTTCTTCTATTGACTCATTCAATGACGGAGAAGACATTCTGTCTCTCTCCAGACCTGTTCTTGTCCAGTACTCTCTTCTCCTTCCTGTTCTCATCATGTATGTCGTTTGTGTTTGTGTTCTGAAACCCTACACTGTTCCAGGTTAAACTACAGTCTTGATGTGGCCGATAGACTGGCTGATGAACATGTTCTCATTGGGCTGTATGTGAATCTCCTACAACACAACCCCACATCATGGTTAGTCTGGAATCCTCTGTCTGTAAAGTAACAGTGGAAACTACAAGCTACAGTGCCTTCAGAAGGTATTCTTATCCTTTAACTTATTCCACATTTTGTTGTGTTACAGCCTGAATTCAACATGGATCAACTATTTTTTCTCTCTCACCCATCTACACACAATACCCCATAATGACAAAGTGAAAAACATGTTTTAGAAATTTTAGCAAATTTATTGAAAATGAAATACACAAATATCTAATTTACATAAGTATTCACACCCCTGAGTCAATACGTTAGAATCACCTTTGACAGCGATTATAGCTGTGAGTCTTTCTGTGTAAGTCTCTAAGAGCTTTGCACACCTGTACAATATTTGCACATTATTCTTTTAAAAATTCTTCAAGCTCTGTCAAGTTGGTTGTTGATAATTGCTAGACAGCCCTTTTCAATTCTTGCCATAGATTTCCAAGCCAATTTAAGTCAAAACTGTAACTAGGCCACTCAGGAACATTCAATGTCGTCTTGGTAAGCAACTCCAGTGTATATTTGGCCTTATGTTTTAGGTTATTGTCCTGCTGAAAGGTGAATTTGTCTCCCAGTGTCTATTGAAAGCAGACTGAACCAGGTTTTCCTCTAGAATTTGGTTTATTTTTATCCTAAAAAAACTCACTAGTCCTTGCCGATGACAAGCATACCCAGAACATGATGCAGCCACGACCATGCTTGAAAATATGAAGAGTGGTACTCCATGATGTGTTGTGTTGGATTTGCCCTAAACTTAACGGTTTGTATTCAGGACAGAAAGTTCATTTCTTTGCCACTTTTTTTGCAGTTTTACTTTAGTGCCTTATTGCAAACAGAATACATGTTTTGGAATAGTTTTATTATGTACAGGCTTCTTGTTGTTGATCCATCCTCAGTGATCTCCTGTCACAGCCATTAAACTCTGTAACTGTTTTAAAGTCACAATTGGCCTCATGCTGAAATACCTAAGCGGTTTCCTTCCTCTCCTGCAACTGAGTTAGGAAGGACGCCTGTATCTTTGTAATGTATTGATAAACCATTCAAAGTGTAATTAATAACTTCACCTTGCTCGAAGGGATATATTCAATGCCTGCTTTTTTGTTGTTGTTTTTTACCCATCTACCAATAGGTGCCCTTCTTTGTGAGGCATTGAAAAACCTCCCTGGTCTTTGTGGTTGAATCTGTGTTTGAAATTCACTGCTGAACTGAGGGACCTTACAGATAATCATATGTGTGGGGTACAGAGATGAGATAGTCATTCAAAAATCATGTTAAACACTATTATTGCACACAGAGTCCATGCAACTTATTATGTGACTTGTTAAGCAAAGTTTTATTCCTGAACTTATTTCTGAACCGTAACAAAGGGGTTGAATACTTATTGACTGAAGACATTTCAGCTTTTCATTTTTTATTAATTTGTAAAAAATTCTAAAAACATAATTCCACTTTGACATTATGGGGTATTGTGTGTAGGCCAGTGACACAAAATCTAAATGTAATCCATTTAAAATTCAGGCTGTTACAACAAAATGTGGAAAAAGTCAAGGGGTGTGAATACTTTCTGAAGGCACTGTATTCACATAGTATTTACACCACCCCGGCACGGCTCTCCCTTTATTAATTGGAGCTACAAGCCTTAATACTGCATACACTACTCACGTCAATCAGAATAAATGGAGTATGTGTATTCACAAACCACTGACTTGTCTTTTAACAGCTGACATACAGTAATGTAGCTAAGCCATTACAAAATGTAACACTTCTTTCATTCACCATACTGCTTTTGCCAGCTGTTGTGCTACTTAGCAATTATTCTTTACGGCTAAATCAGCGTTATCTTGCTCATGAAGTTGTTACAGGGCTGTAGAAAGTTGCATTTGTTTTGCTCTTCACATAGTAAAAATCTAGTTTACTGCCCTAGAATTGTCATTTGAATGTGCTTATGATGACAGCTTAGAATTTGCTGCTTTTCCTTATTTGCTTTGATAAGTGGCAGTAGTCAGTTCTTTTCAGAGAATATCTGTGTGTTTATGTTTGTCCTCTATTAGAACATCTTGGACTGTTACAGTAAATAGTTTGATTGGGATTTCGATTCTTGGACTTTAGTGCGTGTTCATGATTTTCAATAAATGCTGTACAGTAAATCTCAACGTCTTCTACAGTTTTGTAATTGTTCCTTTTCTCTGAAAGGAAACTCAGACCTTAACAAAATTATCCAGTGGAAGCTACTGACCGTTTACTGAAGTATCCATCCAAAAGGAATATTTTGTAAGGGTGCTAAGATTGTAGGAATCATCTGCTTTAGTCCTTGCTGCTCCGCTCTCCTGCTGCCTCCGCCTCTCTTGACTCTGTAGTAGTATCATCATAGAGATCTTTCTGCAGATGAAAAATACTTACAGATTCAACTGCATGTAACCTTCCTTAGCATTTGTATAAGCTCAATGTTGTTCTTTATTGCGTATAGAATGTGCGTGTGTGCGTGAGTGCGTGTGTGTGTGTGTGTTTGTATCTAGCTGCTTTAAGGCTTTGGCAAAATGGCTATGATTTGTCCCTAAATAGCATCACCAATTGACATGGGAGTCAGATGATTTAACAGATGTACAAACTACTTTACCAGTGTTTGCATGTAAATACTGTACATTATACTTAACTAAACAATCAGATACACTGTTCCAATTACCATTTCCATGAGAAAATTCCCATGTTTTCCCAATTTATGTACAGTAGTGTAAGTAAGTACAGAACTACTCTTTATATTTGTCTGCAGTATTTTGTGGCTGTGTGTCTAGTTGCTGTACTTCACTGCAGTAAATATGTAGGTGGAAGTGTGACTGTCTCCTCTCCTTTCTCCACCTGTAAACAGTTTGCTGGAGAGCAGTAACCACCAGGATGAAGAGCACAGTCTCATCGCCCGCTACGCTGCTAGACTGGCCTCTGACGCAGCCACCGCGGTGAGACACATGCTATCTGAGGGCATAGAGGGAGAAAATACCATGAATAGAAACCTGACATCTTCATGTGCACAGCACAAATACACATTTGTTCCAATTACCTGTTAAAGAAGATGAAAGTTGAGTGTGGGCCCTGAGTCAGGTCACCCAGTCAGGAAAACCTTGTGCCCCTAAGCATATGATCTATCAGTGTTCACTGTGGCTGCTAATGTCACTACTATGTAGTGGTTTATGAGTAGCAGTGTATAAGGAAATGACATCAGCAGGAATAACCTCAGTACAGTAGATAAGGTAATGTGTCCCTGTATGTTATGATAATGTCATGTGTCTGTGTTTTACAGAAACAAGCCCAGCAGCAGAGGGTGCCCAACGACATCTCTTTCTCTCTGGACGCCAACAAGCAGCAGAGGCAGCTTATTGCCGAGCTGGAGAGCAAAAACAGGTCAGGGATGGATTCCCTCTGAATTCGCTTTTCTCTCTCTGTTCACCTCTTTTTTCCAACCCTGCCAATCGTGCCAAATTACAAGAGCGGTGATAGGTTACTTAATGTTCTACTCAATGTGCTTCAAAATTACAATGTGCTTCTCACACAAGCTGTGATCACAAGTTATTCAAATGGGCTGTAGTAGGGCTGTGACGATTATGGGATTTTGGGTAACAGTTAATTGTCATGCAAATAGCCACGGTTATTGACATAAGCTGTTTTGGTGAACTACCGGTAAGCTTCATAATAAAAAATGATCTAACAGGTGAAATGAAGAATGCGATCTGCTTCATCTATTAATGCAGAAGTTGACTGCGGGTATTTATTTAAAAAGTACACATGTATTCAAAAACAAACAACACATTATTTCTACGGTATTGAAAATCATACCGTGGGTATTTCAAAACACCCAGGAATACGGTATATACGGTATACTTCCCAACCCTAGTGCCAGCCCTTGGCTGTAGCCCTGTTTTCATGGTAGTATCAGAAAAATGTGAAAGCAAGTCTAATGACATGATGTGGTTATAGTAGACTTAATGTAGTCAAGCTAGCTGTTAATAATAATAATTTGGTGGGTGCTTATAATTGTCCTATTTCACAGATGTACAAGTTTGTATATTATACGCATGTGTGAATTGGAAATATGTTTTTTGCATATCCCAACTCCCCATGAGACACCCTCGGCGAGTGGGGTCAGCCATTATCAACAGCGACCCTGGAGCAATTAGGGTTAAGTGCCTTGCTCAAGGGCACATCATCAGATTTTTTCACCTTGTCAGCTCAAGGATTTGAACAAGAGACCTTTCGGTTACTGGCCCAACACTCTAACTGCTAGGCTACCTGTCGTCCCTAGACCCCACCTGTAAGGCAAAACACACCATCTGAATCACACAAAACAAAAATATACTGAACAAAAATATAAATGCAACATGCAACAATTTCTGCGATTTTACAGAGTTACAGTTCATATAAGGAAATCAGTCAATTTAAATAAATAAATTAGGCACTAATCTATGGATTTCACATGACTGGGCAGGGGTGCAGCCATGGGTGGACCTGGGAGGGCATAGGCCCATCCACTTAGGAGCCAGGCCCAGACAATCAGAATGAGTTTTTCCTCACAAAAGGGCTTTATTACAGATAGAAATACTCCTCCGTTTCGGCAGCTTATGGTAGAGAAATGAACATTAAATTATCTGGCAACAGCTCTGGTGAACATTCTTGCAGTCAGCATGCCAATTGCACGCTCCCTCAAAACTTGAGACATCTGTGGCATTGTGTTGTGTGACAAAACTGCACATTTTAGAGTAGCCTTTTATTGTCCCAACCACAAGGTGCACCTGTGTAATGATCATGCTGTTGATATGCCACACCTGTCAGGTGGGTGGATTATCTTGGCAAAAGAGAAATGTTCACTAACAGGGATGTAAATTAATGTGTGCAAGGAATTTGAGAGAATAAGCTTTTTGTGCGAATGGAAAAATTCTGGGATCTTTTATTTCAGTTCATGAAACATGTTACCAACACTTTACATGTTGCATTTATATTTTTGTTCAGTATACTTCAGAAAGACTACATATGTGATATACTAGCTTCAACTGGCATGTGTGTACGTGTGTGTATCACAGAGAGATCTTGCAGGAGATCCAGCGCCTGCGAGTGCAGCACGAGCAGGCCTCCCAGCCGCCAACGGGCACGGCCCAACAGAACCCCACTCTGCTGGCCGAGCTACGGCTTCTCAGGTAGACCCATCTCAAGTTTCTTTAAAAAAAACAATGCTGACCATGTAAATGGACATTTAAATGTGTGTGCATATAATTTATATACACTATATATACAAAAGTATATGGACACCCCTTCAAATTAGTGGATTCGGCTATTTCAGTCACACCCATTGCTGACAGGTGTATAAAATCGAACACACAGCCATGCAATCAAACATTGGCAGTAGAATGGCCTTACTGAAGAGCTCAGTGACTTTCAACGTGGCACCGTCATAGGATGCCACCTTTCCAACAAGTCAGTTCATCAAATTTCTGCCCTGCTAGAGCTGCCCCGTCAACTGTTGGTGCTGTTATTGTGAAGTGGAAACGTCTAGGAGCAAAAATGTCTCAGCCGCGAAGTGGTAGGCCACACAAGCTCACAGAATGGGACCGCCGAGTGCTGAAGCACGTAGCGCGTAAAAAGTGCCTGTCCTCAGTTGCAACACTCACTACCGAGTTCCAAACTGCCTCTGAAAGCAACGTCAGCACAATAAATGTTTGTCGGAAGCTTCATGAAATGGGTTTCCATGGCCGAGCAGCCGCACACAAGCCTAAGATCACCATGCGCAATGCCAAGAACGTTACCTGCCCCAAATACATAGTGCCAACTGTAAAGTTTAGTGGATGAAGAATAATGGTCTGGGGCTATTTTTCATGGTTCGGGCTAGGCCCCTAAGTTCCAGTGAAGGGAAATCTAGACGATTCTAGACGATTCTGACATTCTAGACGATTCTGTGCTTCCCCAAACTGTTGCCACAAAGTTGGAAGGCCCTTTCCTGTTTCAGCATGACAATGCCCCCGTGCACAAAGCGAGGTCCATACAGAAATGGTTTGTTGAGATTGGTGTGGAAGAACTTGACTGGCCTGCATGGAGCCCTGACCTCAACCCCATCAAACACCTTTGGGATTAATTGGAATGCCGACTGCAAGCCAGGCCTAATCACCCAACATCAGTGCCCAACCTCACTAACACTCTTGTGGCTGAATGGAAGCAAGTCCCCGCAGCAATGTTCCAACATCTAGTGGAAAGCCTTCCCAGAAGAGTGGAGGCTGTTATAGCAGCAAAGGGGGGACCAACTCCATATTAATGCCCATGATTTTGGAATGAGATGTTTGACGAGCAGGTGTCCACATACTTTTGGTAAAGTAGTATGTGTGTATATATATATATATATATATATATATATATATATATATATATATATAATGGTTGTTTTCCTCTACCAGGCAACGCAAAGATGAGCTGGAGCAGAGGATGTCCGCTCTGCAGGAGAGTCGCAGGGAACTCATGGTACAGCTGGAGCATCTGATGCTGCTGCTGAAGGTGCGTAAGAAACACACACCGTGCATGCCATACAGTTTAATTTCTACTATAATGTAGGCCTACTCAGGCCCTCCAGGAGCCGCGATTCTGTGATCGCAAATTCGTTTGAAAAATGAAAAATTACCCGCATATTATGCGAGGGCTTGCATATTTTACCAATCACCGCACTATTTCTGCATAAAACAGTCAAATCATCGCAATGTTATTGCATAAAATTGACCCATACGCAGTACAAAAAGAGGGCTTGCAATTTCAACCAATCAGCGCACATTTACCGCATAATATAGTTCACTCAAGTCATACTTAAACAAACTTTACCTTGTCAGCGCATTTTTTGCGACAAATTGGACAAAGTCATTGCATATTACCATGCAATAAAACAGAATTGCAGATGCAAAATGAAGCACTTTTGCCGGCAAATATCACAAAAAATAATCCCTGCTAAATCCTGGAGGGACTGGGAAGAAGTGGAGAAAATCGAACACACTTTTCATTATCTGACCACTAGAAGGCGCACTTCTTCATCTCTCACCAAGGAACTTCCCTGGCTTCAGTAAATCCTCAAGTGTTGCTCTGGTCTTGACAAGTCTTCCCTTCTCATCCTCTGACCATAACCCATAACTCTGTCTTTATAAAAAATGACTTTGTGTTCCCCAGTTTCTTCATGTTAAGATGTCGAGATATACGATTTAATTCTTCTGGTCTTTCTACCCAAGGACAGTGTTTGATCATAGGATCATAGGATTATGACCACTGACAATATACCACCAACATCACTATCACATAGTAATAGGATAATATTCAGCCAGAGAGTCAGGCACAACAACAATGGATAGAGAAAGGTGTTTAAGAATTCTGACATAAACTGCTTACTCTACTGGCTTAAGTGGTAAAGCTATCAATCTAATTACTCAACAGAAAGGATAAATGCTAATCCAGTTGGCCCTAGCTAGCATTGGCATGCTAGCATCAGACTTGCTTTAGGCCTAGGCAGAAAATCCCAATAGGTTTTTACATGTGAAAGAAATTGTCTTCATTGAATGATTATGCTATTGTGTGTTTTTGGGACGGTAAATGAATAACCATTTTTCTTAACAGGAGGAGGAAAGGAAGCAAGCTGTAAGTCTGTCTGTAAAACCTAAAAATAACTAATGCTTCTTTCAAAGAGATATGAAGAGACTTGGGGACAAATTAATGTGATTTTATTGTGTGTTTGTGGTTTTGCTGACAATATATGATCAGCTCTAATGGGAACTGGAAATGCAGCAGTGAGTTGAACTAACAGCATGTTAAATATTTAGATAATATTGACTTAATGAAAAGTGCTGCTAAATGAACCTACAATTCCTTATGGCATGTGTGCAATGTTTGTTGCTCACCAATTATGGATGTATTTTTTTATATGCATAACCTAACAGCTTTTTCAGCACTCAGCTGGTCTGAACTTGAGGAATTTTTGCTCCATTACTGGGTCTTATAACGTTGTAATTAACATATGGGAATGATGCTATAACTGATACAACTCTTGACCAAAACTACAATCCCCACTTTAAGTTCCCCATACAGACCTATGGAGATTCATAACTGAATCATTCAGTATAAAAATACCTCAACCAACATTAGATGGATCAATGTTGATCAAGATTATCACTGGTTGTTACTGCACAGGTGTACTACTACTACTACTACTACTACTACTACTACTACTACTACTACTACTACTACTACTACTACTACTACTACTACTACTGAAACAGTGACAGGAAGTCACTCTGGATAAGAGCGTCTGCTAAATGACGTAAATGTAAATGAGGAACTGACACCTAGAGTCATACTAATCCCCTACTTCCTGTTTCAGACTCAGGGGCCTGGCTCCCCCCGCTCATCCCCAAGCCACGCAGTCAGCCGGCCCATCCCCATGCCAACCCAGTCAGAGTCTGCCGCCACCACACCCACTCACACCCCTCAGGACTCACTCATGGGTGTGGGAGGAGATGTGCAGGAGGCCTTCGCTCAGGGTAATACACACGTGCATGTATTCACACACACACACACAACTTTATAGATGAGAGTGGATTGGCCTACTCTGGGTCTGGAGAGCCACAGTTCTCACAGAGCCTCTGTTCTATCCCCAGGCCCCAGGAGGAACTTGAGAAATGACCTTCTAGTTGCTGCTGACTCCATCACCAACACCATGTCTTCATTGGTTAAAGAGCTCAATTCAGGTGATACTATAGTCTCACTGTTTCTATCTGACTTTTGTCAGTATACTTTGCTCATCCTTGCAACATTTTAACACTGTGTTGTCTCCCTCAGAGGCTGGAAGTGAGACAGAGAGCAACATGGACTCTCAGACAGACGAACTGGTCTCCTCTCCCTCATTCGATCTTCTAGCACAGATAACCACTAAACCACAGTAACTACAGTCTGCAGTATGCATAGTGTGCAGATCAGTACTTGACTTGGGCAGGAGCTCACTGGAACTAAGTACCGGCAACTCAAATGTTCTTCTGCTTGAGTATGTGACGACCAGCTCGATTCGGTCTTATGGAGCAAAATTTGAAATTGTGTTTTTACATTGGATAAAAGTAGTGACTGGTATATCATACACTACAGTTGAGGAACAATGGGAAAATAATTCTGCTTAGAAAGTTGATAAACTTGTAACCTCACTTTTGAGAAAATGGCCTTTGAATGTTTTGGTACACCCACTGGAGAGCTCTTCTTTGTCTACACCCATTCAGCATCGTTCACACCCTCTTAAGCTATAGCCCCGCCCGTAAACTCAGAGCTTTGTCAGATTGTCCGTTCGTAAATTCAGAGCGTTTAGCTCTCTGAGCATTTAGAGCGCACACTGGACGCTCTGGCCAAGGAGTAGGGTTGATCAGAGCGTTCTGTCCTAACAACAGCAGTCAAGCACCCAAGCTAACTGGCTAACGTTGGCTAGCTTGCTAGCAACTTCCAGACACAAATGAGAGAACAGCTCACTGACCATTTTACTCACCCTAGCAGAGCTGGTTAGGCAGTTTTTATGTTATCCAGAGCGTTGGTGACTGCAACTGTGCTGCTGGCAACAATTTAATTATGCTTTTTTGCCAACGTTTACTAACACCGGCCATATTCAACAGGTGTTGAGCGTTCGTAAATGTGTCAGTTATTCTGCACTATGGGACACTCAGACGAGAGTGCTCTGAAATCGGAGTAGATAGCCAGTGCGAAGTTACCAGCTACGTCTATCAACAGTTGTCGCATTGACATCATGAACATTCTATTGAAATGGTTACTTGCGTAGTGGAGTCTTTTGTTAAGACATGTAGCTAGCTAAACAATGAACCATAATCCCAACTCATGACGTTACTACCCTGCATGAATCTGCAGGTAGCTAACCAACCAGGTTCAATGTTAGTTAGCTAACAATGCCTATAACTAGCAAAGCAAATGGCTCTGAGATACGAATAATATTACTACACAGATCATACACGTAACGTTAGCTAGCGAGCCAGCCAGCTAACGTTAGCTAGCTAGCTAACAGTAATAACTTTAAATGAAAACGACTTTCTGACAAAATTAGAAACGTGTAATATCTGAAAATGTAGCTAGGTAGAGTATCTTACCCGTATACATGGATGGACGCTTCTCCCTCTCTGCCATGGTTGCCCTTAGTTTGAAGATGTAATCCGGAGACAAGTGTTTTCTCCATCTCCTTAGCTATCATACTATAATTCCACTGATTTCAAAACTCGATCTCTCGTCATGTCCAGCCCACTCATTATCTCAGCCAATCATGGGTAGCGGGAAGGTTGCTGTCTTTTTCTGTGGCTAAACCAACTAGGCTCGTAATTTAACAATTGTATTCGTATTTACAGATGGCATACAAGTTTGTTATTAAGGCACATGAAAGTTCACATGTTCCAGAAGGCATTTCTGCTTAAAAACACATTTTGATAAAAAAAAAAAGTTATGTTCAAATGGCTCTCCTGTGAATTAGTGACACGCGACATACACCTAGTTTCCTGAAACGAGTCTCATATAGAATATTATCTCAAAAGTATTGAGGAGTTCCTGCACCTGAATATAATTGGTACCGGCACCCAAAATGAGCCCCGTCACCTATTTCAGTCCAAGTCAAGCACTGGTGCAGATGTAGGAATCTATGAATCTCTATAAAAGCTACACAATCTTATACAGTAGATTTTAGTATGGTAATGTTGGATTTACCTCCATAGTGTTGGTCGCAGGAACACTGGTGGAGTTGAGGAGGAGTGCTATGAGAATGACCTGGTTCAGGTGCTGGAGGATGAGCTGAAGATGGAGGAACTACTAAAACACAGACAGGAGCAAGAGAAAACCCGTATGGTGAGCTATGGTTAAATATAGTTACATTTAGGGGAATTAGTGCATTACAAAACATATTCCTTATATTATTCCTTGAAATCTTCTCTCGTTGTCTTGGCTATGTTCCTTGTGCCGTACAGGTGACTTTGCAGCAATGACCATGTTGAAAGAGTTTTGTGGTAAGTAGCCTAATTAATTTCTCTGTGGTCTTCTACATCTTCTCACAATTTGAAATATATTGTTTCTCACTACGCTATATACCAACTCAAATGGGCAGAGTATTTAACCCCCTATCCTCTGAACAGCTAAACAATATGAAAAGCAACTAAAGAAGAAAAACACTGGAAGATGGATGAGAAGAGAAGACACAGAGAAGCTTATGAGGAGATGATGTTCCACGCGCATGCAGGATCTCCAAGCCAAACTGAAGAAGAAGTGACAGGAAGGAAGGATAAAGTTATGACACTGCTAAATCCAACAATAGAATACATAGTTATATTATGTAAAGATCTATTTTTTAAACCAACAGCATATTTAAGTGAATACTGTGAACTGATATGGAGAGAATATAACAACAGAGCTGTCTATTATACCACCGGTGCCATAAAATCAAATAACTTTATTGGGAATTATTTGTTGATTTTTATCATATTATTTTTAGGTACGAGCTGTTGAAGAATTGTGCAAGTATATACTGTAGGTGTATGGTGGACAAACCAGGCCATTGTCTTTCAGTGAGATTGCTTTTGAATCCAAATATTAACCTGGTGTATGTGTAAACTGAGGCACAACTGTCTATAACGTAGAGGTTAGCTACAGTATGTCTGACTGCTATGACCAGGTTGGCCTACCAGTCCAGGATTTTTAACTACTGGTGTTGTGTGGCTTTTGTATGTGTTGGTTGACCTTTTTATCTTTGCTTTTAACCAATTGAAAGAGTGGCTTGTCAGAGAATGTATTTATTTTGACTTATCTCATATTATGTGCACTGCCTTAGCTGATTAGCCTAGCTCAACTTTGGATGGGGTACAGTCAAACCTTCAATGCAACATGTAGCTAACATTGTTCCAGCCACTGTTAGAATGCAAAATTTCATCACTGTCAAAATCATTTTGTTTATTTCACTGAGAAATATTGCCTATTAGTTAATAGTACTAGCTATATTAGGTAAGAACTTTGTGGCAGAGGAACAATGTTATTTGCATTCTTCTGTATTTTGTGATTCCCACATTGCATATTTGATTGAATTCCACCTGGAGTATTGAGCCGGTAGGTGATACTAAGAGAATGAGACCGTATAGGAAGAACAAGCTGAACCTATGATAAATCTGATGCTGGAAAGTGATATTGTCTACTGAGGTGTTTTTGTTAACTAATAGCTATATACGTTGATGAAGAGTTATAGTTGAGTTTATTTTATTAATACCTGCTTGAGATTTAAAGATGTGATGACAGACATGAAAATGGAGTAGGAAGTACAATACCTTAAAGAAGAATAGAATGGAAAACAATGTTCATAGCACTTCAGATTCAAAGGTTTACACTTGCAAGAACGGAGAACATTGTTTGTTTACCATGTTTCAGAATTAATATCTACTGTCTTACCATATATTTTGAAGTTGCTTTGTCATTTAAATGTTCTGACCAAATTATTTGCATTTTTCTGCTCACTCACACACATATCTCTCTCAAACACACTCAGTCACACACTTGATACCTGAATTCAGTGTGTGTAAAATGTTACCCAGTCACTTTAAAAGAAGTGGTGCAAGCCAATTTAAAATCATAAATGTATGAAATATATCTAGTATGATTTTTGCGCTAGTTCATATCAGTGATTTTGCATGTTGGTGATGATCCATAATAAAGAATTGACACAACGTGAGAATGTTGTCTCTATGACCTCTTTCTTGCTTCTTTTTTCTATCACTTATAAAAGGCACCTGGCACTGCATAGCCTGGAATCAAAACTGAAACAATGGTGAAATGGAGCACATCAGTTTGGATTCCAGGCTAGTAATATGAATTCCCATAGGCTTGGTTTACTGCTCCACATTTATTATCTGACACTAGTTCACTGCTCACTGCCTCTAATTCATCACATACCATCCCAGTTAGAACAAAAAAGCAGACAACCATTAATAGATGAGATCAGTGCACTCATACTTTTGTATAACCGTCCACAGTAGGTGTATCTCTTGGCTATTGTCAGTAAGATAGGATCCCTGTCAAATAGCCTTCAAGTTGACATAATTCCAAAGAAAAGGCCTTTGACTAATAATTTCAGCCAAGGTAATCTTAAATGCTAATGTATTTTATGCTTTCTTGCTCTCATTGCTTTGCCTGCTCTGTCCTCTGTTTCTGATCCCCTGCTCTTGCTTGACATGCCACTTCATCGTCTGTCTTCCTCCTCTCTAGGTAGGACTTGAGTGCCTTCCCCCTGCTGATGAAAAAGTATCTCAGCACCCAGAACCAAATAATGTCTGCAACGTGACTATTAGCTGTGTTGCTTTCCTACAAGCAGTGGTCCAACCAGTTGTTGGGTCCAACACAAATTATTCCTCTTGACATTCACTTTCATTGTTTGTTTTATGACTGCCTGCACAGACAGTGCTACACAAGCTGTGATTATATATACCTGAGTACCTCAATGGCCTGTTTCCCAGACACAGATTAAGCCTAAAGACTGAAAAGGACTAAAAAGCATTCTTAATGGAGATTATCCATTGAGCTTAATCTGTGTCTGGGAAACCGGTATTAAGAGTACACACTTTTGCCAATGACATATTATGATTGATCAATATCTGAGAGATTTTCTCTGCCACTTTATATAATTGCAGTGTGCTAAGGGAAATGCTAAGGGGAATCTGAACTCCTGAAATTTGTATTTATTTCAAACAAATCAAGGAGCTCAGTATGCAGGCCATTCATTGCAGTCCAGCACAGTCAATGCAGAATTATGAAATACGCTCTTTGACTAAATTCTCATGCAAGTATGCTTAACCTACACATTTTTCTTTTAGGGTCCATGACCCCCAACCCATCCAAAAAAAATTAAAATAAAAAATGCACTTGTCTCTTCCTACTACCACTGACTTTGCTGATAACTACTTTGTTGAGGGAAAATGTACTTGCTACGATTGTGACGTGTGTTGTCTCACTTAGCTATCTTAAGATGAATGCACTAATGTAAGTCGCTTTAGATAAGAGGGCCTGCTAAATGACTTAAAATGTAAATGTAAAATGTTTAATGGAAATGGTTTGTAGATAAGAGCCCAACCTCTAATGAGCTATGAACCTTAAGTCTCGCAAACACTTGTGGGAATGTCTCATTGGTTTGTTTGAAATGTTCTGATGTGATATTTAATTAGTTGACCAAGTCACCTCAGGTGAATGATTTCTTTTTGGCCTGAAACCAAGTTCCATAGAAGCTTCAAAACATAGAGTCCTATTAAATATGGCTGAAGGCCCTTTGGCCCTAGACCACAGCGTCTCAGAAAAAAATTATTTATGGTTAGAAAAATCTATATGGTATTCCTAGCCTCACAAGATACATTTAAACAAACACATGAAACTTGTTTGGCTTTAGAGCTTAATTTAGCAAATGTTGAAACTATATATACTTGCACATTTGTAGCTAAAACTCTCTTGGAGTCTTGCGAAAGGTGCAAGAATGTAAAACTTGGATATCGAAAACCAAGCAAAAGCTTGTAAAAACGAGGTTCAACTATGACGTTCATTGCAAGTCTCAGCCACCAGAGACATAACCTGATTTCAGCACTGCTGTGCTGACTGCTGCTAGGGTTTAACACATGAATGGCACCACAATGGTACAGTTCTAATCAATTCTGCAATTCAGTTGCAGCCAGCAAGGTGGCCCAGACAGCTGATGCTGCTAAGCAGCTGCTGAAAATGCATGTTGAGATCTGAAATTTAAAATTCAACTTGGTATTTTTGCTTTATAGTATGATTTCTGCAGTCATTATGTTTATATGGAGAACACCTATGTGCTAAATCATAATACTTCCATGCAATCTCTTTGGAATTTTTTTTATTTATGTTTTCCTTCAGCGCATGTGTGTACTGACTGAATATTTCTTCACAGAGTACACTTCACTTCTGCACAGAGTACACTGTGTTCAAGTTTACCAAGAATAAATGTATTTTATATACACTACCAGTCAAAAGTTTGGACACACCTACTCATTCAAGGGTTCTAAAATATTTTTACTATTTTTTACATTGTAGAATAATAGTGAAGACATCAAAACTATGAAATAACACATATGGAATCATGTAGTAACCAAAGAAGTGTTAAAGAAATGAAAATATATTTTCTATCTGAGATTCTTCAAATAGCCACCATTTGCCTTTATGACAGCCTTGCACACTCTTGACATTCTCTCAACCAGCTTCACCTGGAATGCTTTTCCATCAGTCTTGAAGTAGTTCCCACATATGCTGAGCACTTGTTGGCTGCTTTTCCTTCACTCTGCCGTCTGACTCATCCCAAACCATCTCAATTGGGTTGAGGTTGGGGGATTGTGGAGGCCAGGTCATCTGATGCAGCACTCCATCACTCTCCTTCTTGGTAAAATAGCCCTTACACAGCCTGGAGGTGTGTTGGGTCACTGTCCTGTTGAAAAACTAATGATAGTCCCACTAAGCCCAAACCAGATGGGATGGCGTATCGCTGCAGAACGCTGTGGTAGCCATGCTGGTGTGCCTTGAATTCTAAATAAATCACACAGTGTCACCAGCAAAGCACCATCACACCTCCTCCTCCATGCTTTACGGTGGGAACCACACATGCGAAGATCATCCGTTCACCCACACCGCGTCTCACAAAGACACTGCGGTTGGAACCAAAAATCTCCAATTTAGACTCCAGACCATAGGACACATTTCCACCGGTCTAATGTCCATTACTCGTGTTTCTTGGCCCAAGCAGGTCTCTTCTTGGTGTCCTATAGTAGTGGTTTCTTTGCAGCAATTCGACCATGAAGGCCTGATTCACACAGTCCCATCTGAACAGTTATTGTTGAGATGTGTCTGTTACTTGAACACTGTGAAGCATTTATTTGGGCTGCAATTTCTGAGGCTGGTAACTCAAATGAACTTATCCTCTGCAGCAGAGTTAACTTTGGGTCTTCCATTCCTGTTGCGGTCCTCATGAGAGCCAGTTTCATCATAGCACTTGATGGTTTTTGCGACTGCACTTGAAGAAACGTTCAAAGTTCTTGAAATGTTCCGTATTGACTGACCTTCATGTCTTAAAGTAATGATGGACTGTCGTCGTCTCTTTGCTTATTTGAGCTGTTCTTGCCATAATATGGACTTGGTATTTTACCAAATAGGGCTTCTGTATACCCCCCCTACCATGTCACAACACAACTGATTGTCTCAAACACATTAAGAAGGAAAGAAATTCCACAAATTCACTTTTAAGAAGACACCTGTTAATTGAAATGCATTCCATGTGACTACCTCATGAAGCTGGTTGAGACAATGCCAAGAGTGTGCAAAGCTGTCATGAATGCAAAGGGTGGCTATTTGAAGAATCTCAAATATAAAATATATTTAGATTAGTTTAACACTTTTTTGGTTACTACATCATTTCATATGTGTTATTGTATAATTTTGATGTCTTCACTATTATTCTACAATGTAGAAAATAGTAAAAATAAAGAAAAACCCTGGAATGAGTAGGTGTGTCCAAACTTTTGACTGGTACTGTACAGTCGTGGTCAAAAGTTTTGAGAATGACACAAATACTAATTTTCACAAAGTCTGCTGCCTCAGTTTTGATGATGGCAATTTGCATATACTCCAGAATGTCATGAAGAGTGATCAGATGAATTGCAATTAATTGCAAAGTCCCTCTTTGCCATGAAAATGAACTTAATTCCCAAAAAACATTTCCACTGCATTTCAGCCCTGCCACAAAAAGACCAGCTGCCATCATGTCAGTGATTCTCTCGTTAACACAGGTGAGAGTGTTGACGAGGACAAGGCTGGAGATCACTCTGTCATGCTGATTGAGTTAGAATAACAGACTGGAAGCTTTAAAAGGAGGGTGGTGCTTGAAATCATTGTTCTTCCTCTGTTAACCATGGTTACCTGCAAGGAAACACGTGCCGTCATCATTGCTTTGCACAAAAAGGGCTTCACAGGCAAGGATATTGCTGCTAGTAAGATTGCACCTAAATCAACCATTTATCAGATCATCAAGAACTTAAAGGAGAGAGGTTCAATTGTTGTGAAGAAGGCGTCAGGGCACCCAAGAAAGTCCAGCAAGCGCCAGGACCATCTCCTAAAGTTGATTCAGCTGCGGGATCGGGGCACTACCAGTGCAGAGCTTGCTCAGGAATGGCAGCAGGCAGGTGTGAGTGCATCTGCACGCACAGTGAGGCGAAGACTTTTGGAGGATGGCCTGGTGTCAATAAGGGCAGCAAAGAAGCCACTTCTATCCAGGAAAAACATCAGGGACAGACTGATATTCTGCATAAGGTACAGGGATTGGACTGGGGTAAAGTCATTTTCTCTGATGAATCCCCTTTCCGATTGTTTGGGGCATCCGGAAAACACCTTGACCGGAGAAGACAAGGTGAGCGCTACCATCAGTCCTGTGTCATACCAACAGTAAAGCATCCTGAGACCATTCATGTGTGGGGTTGCTTCTCAGCCAAGGGAATGTGCTCAATCACAATTTTGCCTAAGAACACAGCCATGAATAAAGAATGGTACCAACCATCCTCCGAGAGCAACTTCGTTTTTCTGGATTTTTTTTTTGTTATTCTGTCTCTCACTGTTCAAATAAACCTACCATTAAAATTATAGACTGATCATTTCTTTGTCAGTGGGCAAACGTACAAAATCAGCAGGGGATCAAATACTTTTTTCCCTCACTGTATACACTGAAACAGTGACTGAGTTTATCAGGAAGTGTATAGGTGATGTTGTGCCCACTGTGACTATTAAAACCTACCCTAACCAGAAACCGTAGATAGACGGCAACATTCACGCAAATCTGAAAGCGCGAACCACCGCATTCAACCATGGCAAGGTGACTGGGAATATGGCAGAATACAAACAGTGTAGCTACTCACTCCGCAAGGCAATTAAACTGGCAAAACATAGAGACAAAGTGGAGTCGCAATTCAACGGCTCAGACACGAGACGTATGTGGCAGGGTCTACAGACAATCACAGACTACACAAAGAAAACCAGCCAAGTCGCCGACACCGACATCTCGCTTCCAGACAAGCTAAACACCTTCTTCGCCCGCTTTGAGGATAACACAGCGCCACTAATGAGGCCCACTACCAAGGACTGTGGCCTCTCCTTCTCCATGGCCGACGTGATTAAGACATTTAAGCATGTTAACCCCCGCAAGGCTGCCGGCCCAGACAGCATCCCTAGCCGCGTCCTCAGACCATGCGCAGACCTGCTGGCTGGTGTGTTCATGGACATATTCAATCTCTCCCTTTCCCAGTCTGCTGTTCCCACATGCTTCAAGAGGGCCACCATTGTTCCTGTACCCAAGAAAGCAAAGGTAACTTAACTAAATGACAATCGCCCTGTAGCACTCACCTCTGTCATCATGAAGTGCTTTGAGAGACTAGTCAAGGATCATATCACCTGTCACCCTAGACCCACTTCAATTTGCTTACCGCCCCAATAGATCCACAGACGATGCAATTGCCATCACACTGCACACTGCCCTATCCCATCTGGACAAGAGGAATACCTATGTAAGAATGCTGTTAATTGACTATAGCTCAGCATTCAACACCATAGTAGCCTCCAAGCTCATCATTAAGCTCGAGGCCCTGGGTCTGAACCCCGCCCTGTGTAACTGGGTCCTGGACTTCCTGACGGGCCGCCCCCAGGTGGTGAAGGTAGGAAACAACATCTCCACTTCGCTGATCCTTAACACTGGGGCCCCACAAGGGTGCGTGCTCAGCCCCCTCCTGTACTCCCTGTTCACCCATGACTGCGTGGCCAAGCACGCCTCCAACTCAATCATCAAGTTTGCAGACGACACAACAGTAGTAGGTTTGATTACCAACAATGACGAGACCGCCTACAGGGAGGAGATGAGGGCTCTGGGAGTGTGGTGCCAGGAAAATAACCTCTCACTCAACATCAACAAAACAAGGGAGATGATCGTGGACTTCAGGAAACAGCAGAGGGTGCACCCCCTATCCACATCGACGGGACCGCAGTGGAGAAGGTGGAAAGCTTCAAGTTCCTTGGCGTACACATCACCGACAAACTGAAATGGTCCACCCACGCAGACAGTGTGGTGAAGAAGGCGCAACAGAGCCTCTTCAAACTCAGGAGTCTGTAGAAATGTGGCTTATCACCTAAAACCCTCACAAACTTTTACAGATGCACAATTGAGAGCATCCTGTCGAGCTGTATCACCATCTGGTACAGCAACTGCACCGCCCACAACCGCAGGGCTCTCCAGAGGGTGGTGCGGTCTGCCGAACGCATTACCGGGGGCAAGCTACCCGCCCTTCAAGACACATACAGCACCCGATGTCACAGGAAGGCCAAAAAGATCATCAAGGACATCAACCACCCGAGCCACTGCCTGTTCACCCCGCTATCATCCAGAAGGCGAGGTCAGTACAGGTGCATCAAAGCTGGGACCGAGAGAATGAAAAACAGCTTCTATCTCAAGGCCATCAGACTGTTAAATAGCCATCACTAGCACATTAGAGGCTGCTGCTGCCTATTGAAATCACTGGCCACTTTTTAAGAAATGGAACACTAGTCACTTTAATAATGTTTACATATCTTCTCATCTCATATGCACTACTCATCTCATATGTATATACTGCATTCTTCTGTATCTTAGTCCATGCCGCTCTGTCATTGCTTGTTCATATACAGTGGGGAAAAAAAGTATTTAGTCAGCCACCAATTGTGCAAGTTCTCCCACTTAAAAAGATGAGAGAGGCCTGTAATTTCCATCATAGGTACACGTCAACTATGACAGACAAAATGAGGAAAAAAAATCCAGAAAATCACATTGTAGGATTTTTAATGAATTTATTTGCAAATTATGGTGGAAAATAAGTATTTGGTCAAAAACAAAAGTTTCTCAATACTTTGTTATATACCCTTTGTTGGCAATGACACAGGTCAAACGTTTTCTGTAAGTCTTCACAAGGTTTTCACACACTGTTGCTGGTATTTTGGCCAATTCCTCCATAAAGATCTCCTCTAGAGCAGTGATGTTTTGGGGCTGTCGCTGGGCAACACGGACTTTCAACTCCCTCCAAAGATTTTCTATGGGGTTGAGATCTGGAGACTGGCTAGGCCACTCCAGGACCTTGAAATGCTTCTTACGAAGCCACTCCTTCGTTGCCCGGGCGGTGTGTTTGGGATCATTGTCATGCTGAAAGACCCAGCCACGTTTCATCTTCAATGCCCTTGCTGATGGAAGGAAGTTTTCACTCAAAATCTCACGATACATGGCCCCATTCATTCTTTCCTTTACACGGATCAGTCGTCCTGGTCCCTTTGCAGAAATACAGCCCCAAAGCATGATGTTTCCACCCCCATGCGTCACAGTAGGCATGGTGTTCTTTGGATGCAACTCAGCATTCTTTGTCCTCCAAACACGACGAGTTGAGTTTTTACCAAAAAGTTATATTTTGGTTTCATCTGACCATATGACATTCTCCCAATCCTCTTCTGGATCATCCAAATGCACTCTAGCAAACTTCAGACGGGCCTGGACATGTACTGGCTTAAGCAGGGGGACACGTCTAGCACTGCAGGATTTGAGTCCCTGGCGGCGTAGTGTGTTACTGATGGTAGGCTTTGTTACTTTGGTCCCAGCTCTCTGCAGGTCATTCACTAGGTCCCCCTGTGTGGTTCTGGGATTTTTGCTCACCATTCTTGTGATAATTTTGACCCCACGGGGTGAGATCTTGCGTGGAGCCCCAGATCGAGGAAGATTATCAGTGGTCTTGTATGTCTTCCATTTCCTAATAATTGCTCCCACAGTTGATTTCTTCAAACCAAGCTGCTTACCTATTGCAGATTCAGTCTTCCCAGCCTGGTGCAGGTCTACAATTTTGTTTCTGGTGTCCTTTGACAGCTCTTTGGTCTTGGCCATAGTGGAGTTTGGAGTGTGACTGTTTGAGGTTGTGGACAGGTGTCTTTTATACTGATAACAAGTTCAAACAGGTGCCATTAATACAGGTAACGAGTGGAGGACAGAGGAGCCTCTTAAAGAAGAAGTTACAGGTCTATGAGAGCCAGAAATCTTGCTTGTTTGTAGGTGACCAAATACTTATTTTCCACCATAATTTGCAAATAAATTCATAAAAAATCCTACAATGTGATTTTCTGGATTTTTTTTCCTCAATTTGTCTGTCATAGTTGACGTTTACCTATGATGAAAATTACAGGCCTCTCTCATCTTTTTAAGTGGGAGAACTTGCACAATTGGTGGCTGACTAAATACTTTTTTTTCCCACTGTATGTATATATTCTTAAATCCCATTCCTTACTTTTTTGTGTGTATTGGGTATATGTTGTGAAATTGTTAGATATTACTGCACTGTCGGAGCTAGAAGCACAAGCATTTCGCTACACCCGCTATAACATCTGCTAAACACGTGTATGTGACAAATAAAATTTGATTTGATTTGAAGCGTGATTCATCGCTCCAGAGAACGCACTGCTCCAGAGTCCAATGGCAGTGAGCTTTACCAGCTGACGCTTGGCATTGCGCATGGTGATCTTAGGTCATGGAAACCCATTTCATGAAGCTTCCGACTAACATTTATTGTGCTGACGTTGCTTCCAGACGCGATTTGGAATTCGGTAGTGAGTGTTGCAACCGAGGACAGGCGATTTGTACGCGCTACGTGCTTCAGCACTCGGCTGTGCCGTTCTGTGAGCTTGTGTGGCCTACCACTTCGCGGCTGAGCCGTTTTTGCTGTCATGGAGATTCAGGGAGTGCAGGCCTTTGTTCTAGCCCAGCACTAACACCTGAGGGTGTGGCAGGGTGGTGGTTAGAGAGGTGGACCATTAATCTGAGTGTTGGCGGTTGGAATGTCTGACACTAGGATAATCTGTCGGGATTCACAGGAATCAGTCAACCGGCAACCAGAGGTTACTGGCATCACTTTCTCAGGTACAACCAACAACCATTTTGCCCTTGGGCAAGGCAGGTCTTAAACCCACCCGGCCTAACCAGGTGCTGCCATTCAGCTGACCCTTTGCTGCTCCCAGCCTGCCATGTGGCGTGTCAGTGGGGCCAGTGCAGCCCTCTATGTACAGTCTATTCAGACCCCTTTAAATTGTTTTTTTCCCCTCATCAATCTACACACAATACCCCATAATGTTTGCAAATGTATTACAAATAAAAGACTGAAATGTCACATTTACATACACTACCGTTCAAAAGTTTGGGGTCACTTACAAATGTCCTTGTTTTTGAAAGAAAAGCAATTTTTCTGTCCATTAAAATAACAAAAAAATTATCAGATATGCAGTGTAGACATTGTTAATGTTGTAAATGACTATTGTAGCTGGAAACAGCTGATTTTTTATGGAATATCTACATAGGCGTACAGAGGCCCATTATCAGCAACCATCAGTCCTGTGTTCCAATGGCACGTTGTGTTTGCTAATCCAAGTTTATCATTTTAAATGGCTTATTCATTATTAGAAAACCCTTTTGCAATTATGTTAGCACAGCTGAAAACTGTTGTGCTGATTTAAAGAAGCAATAAAACTGGCCTTCTTGAGACTAGTTGAGTATCTGGAGCATCAGCAATTGTGGGTTCAATTACAGGCTCAAAATGGCCAAAAACAAAGAACTTTCTTCTGAAACTCGTCAGTCTATTTTTGTTCTGAGAAATGAAGGCTATTCCATGCGAGAAATTGCCAAGAAACTGAAGATCTCGTACAACGCTGTGTACTACTCCCTTCACAGAACAGCGCAAACTGGCTCTAACCAGAATAGAAAGAGGAGTGGGAGGCCCCGGTGCACAACTGAGCAAGAGGACAAATACATTAGAGAGTCTAGTTTGAGAAACAGGCGCCTCACAGGTCCTCAACTGGCAGCTTCATTAAATAGTACCCGCTAAACACCAGTTTCAACGTCAACAGTGAAGAGGCGACTCCGGGATGCTGACCTTCTAGGCAGAGTTGCAAAGAAAAAGCCATATCTCAGACTGGCCAATAAAAAGAAAAGATGAAGATGGGCAGTTTGAGATATGGCTTTCTCTTTGCAACTCTGCAAAACAAGGACATTTCTAAGTGACCCCAAACTTTTGAAAGGTAGTGTAAGTATTCAGGTACTTTACTCAGTACTTTGTTGAAGCACCTTTGGCAGCGATTACAGCCTCCGGTCTTCTTGGGTATGACGCTACAGGCTTGGCACACCTGTATTTGGGGAGTTTCTCCCATTCTTCTCTGTAGATCCTCTCAAGCTCTGTCAGGTTGGATGGGGAGCGTCGCTGCACAGCTATTTTCAGGTCTCTCCAGAGATGTTAGATCGGGTTCAAGTCCGGGCTCTGGCTGGGCCACTCAAGGACATTCAGAAACTTGTCCTGAAGCCACTCCTGTGTTGTCCTGGCTGTGTGCTTTGAGTCGTTGTCCTGTTGGAAGGTGAACCTTCGCCCCAGTCTGAGGAGCAGGTTTTCATCAAGGTTCTCTCTGTGCTTTGCTCCGTTAATCTTGCCCTAGATCCTGACTAGTCTCCCAGTCCCTGCCGCTGAAAAACATCCCCACAGCATGATTCTGCCATCACCATGCTTCACCGTAGGGATGGTGCCAGGTTTCCTCCAGACATGACGCTTGGCATTCAGGCAAAGAGTTCAATCTTGGTTTCATCAGACCAGAGAATCTTGTTTCTCATGGTCTGAGAGTCCTTTAGGTGCCTTTTGGCAAACTCCAAGCGGGCTGTCATGTTGCTTTTACTGAGGAGTGGCTTACGTCTGGCCATAAAGGCCTGATTGGTGGAGTGCTGCAGAGATGGTTGTCCTTCTGGAAGGTTCGCCCATCTCCACAGAGGAACTCTAGAGCTCTGTCAGAGTGACCATCAGGTTCTTGGTCACCTCCCTGACCAAGGCCCTTCTCCCCCGATTGCTCAGTTTGGCCGGGTCTGAATACTTATGTAAATAAGGTTTTTCTGTTTTTTTATTTTTAATACATTTGCTAAAATTTCTAAAAACCTGTTTTCACTTTGTCATTATGGGGTATTGTGTGTAGATTGATGAAAACATTAATTTAGTCTATTTTAGAATAAGGCTGTAACGTAACAAAATGTGGAAAATGTGAAGGGGTCTGAATACTTTCCAAATGCACTGTATGGCTTTGGTTGTGGTGGGTACTGACTCAGCAAAAATACAAGTTTCTGGTGTTATTCTACACTGAGTATACAAAACATTAAGACCACCTGCTCTTTCCATGATGACATAGACGGACCAGGTGAATCCAGGTGAAAGCTATGATCCCTTATTGATGTCACTTGTTAAATCCACTTCAATCAGTGTAGATGAGTGGGATGAGACCGGATTTTTAAGCCTTGAGACAATTGAGACATGGATTGTGTATGTGTGCCATTCAGAGGGTGAATGGGCAAGACAAAATATTTAAGTGCCTTTGAACGGGGTATGGTAGTAGTTGCCAGGTGCACCAGATTGTGTCAAGAACTGCAACACTGCTGGGTTTTTCATGCTCAACATTTTCCCGTGTGTATCAAGAATGTTCCACCACTCAATGGACATCTAGCCAACTTGACATAACTGTGGGAAGCATTGGAGTCAACATGGGCCAGCATCCCTGTGGAACGCTTTCGACACCTTGTAGAATCCATGCCCCGACGAATTGAGGGGGGGTTCGCAAATCAATGTTAGGAAGGTGTTCCTAATATTTGCTATACTCAGTGGATAGGCAAATTGTTAAATTAATTAATACATTAAATTAGATAGTTTATTAGTCACATGAACAGGGTCGTAGATGTGATTGTAGGGTACAGTGAAATTCTTAAGCTCCAACAGTGCAGGTCAAAGAGTGAATAAATCAATAAAAAATAATATATACATATTTAAAGCTGTAACAATGTTAAATGTCTATTGGGGGGTGGGGGCAGGATAAATGTTCAGCAACCTAGTGGTGGCTATTCAGCAGCCGGATGGTCTGGGGGTAGAAGCTATTGGCCAGTCTGCCAGTTTTTGCCATGATGCTCCAGTACTGCCCACGTCTGAGGGATGGAAGCGGGGAAAACAGGCTGTGGCTCGGTGGCTGAGGTCCCTGATGCCTTCCTGCGACACCTGGTGTTGTAGGTGTCCTGGAGGGCAGGCAGTGTGCACCCAATGGTACCACCTTCTGTTAGAGTCTTGCGGTCAGCGGCGTTGGAGTTGCTGTACCAGATTGTGATACAGCCCGACAGTATGCTCTTGATGGTGCTCCTGTAGAACACTGAGGGCCCTCTGGGACAGGCCAAATTTATTCAGCCTCCTGAGGTCGCTGTCGTGCCTTCTTCACCACAGTGTCGTGTGGTTTGACCATTTCAGCTCACTGAAGATGTGTACGCAGAGGAACTTAACGTTTTTGACCGTCTCCATGGTGGCCCAGTTGATGAGGATGGGGGCGTGCCCAGCCTGGTTCCTCCTGAAGTCCACAATCAGCTCCTTCGTTTTGCTGACATGGAGGGAGAGGTTGTTTACCTGGCACCATGCCGTCAGAGTGCCTACCTCCACTCTGTAGGCCTTCAAGTCGTTGTTGGTAATCAGGCCTACTACTGTTGCGTCGTCAGCGAACTTGATTATGGATTTGGAACTGTGTGAGGCCACACAGTCGTGGGAATACAGTCAGCGGCAATCCTGTGGGTGAAAACAACTTGTTGATGAAAGAGGTCGAAGGAGAATGGCAAGAAACGTGCAAGCCAACAGGCGGGCCACAAACAGACAAATAACGGTGCAGTACAACAGTCGTGTGCAGAACGGCATCTCAGAACGCACAACTTGTCGATCCTTGTCACGGATGGGCTATTGCAGCAGACGACTTGACCGGGTTCCTCTCCTATCAGCTAAAAACAAGAAGAAGCGGCTCCAGTGGGCATGTGATCACCAACACTGGACAATTGAGGAGTGGAAAAACATTGCCTGGAACATGACAGCGAGTTCAGTTTACTTGAGTGGCCTGCGCAGTTCCCAGACCTCAACCCAATAGAGCATCTTTTGGATGAGATGGAAAGGGCTGTTTGCAGCATGATTGTACAGCCGTCCAATCTGCAGCAACTGCGTGATGCCATCGCATCAGCATGGACCAACACCCCTGTGGAACGTTTCCGACATCTTGTAGAATGCCCCGAAAAATTCAGGCTATATGGAGGCAAAGGGGGTCCGACACAGGACTTGATCGGTGTACCTTGATGGGTGTACCTAATAAACTGTATATTCTGATTCAACTAATCAAATAATTCCCAGTAGTTGAATCCGTGTTTGTGCTCCCCATAGCTCTCCAGGACCAGGGTTGGTGACCTTATTGTATGATGAGCATCAAAGGCTTTTTTTCTGCTACACTACACTAGACTATAGCTAGTTATGATTGCAGCACAGCACTTTAGAAGGCAATAATTTAAAGCCATCACTGGAAGAGGATTTTCAGTGCAAAATGAATTGAACTGCTTACCGGTATGTAAAAGAAAAATTAACATTTCATGACTTGATAATAGTCCTGTTCTTGAAGGGCAGCATGTTTTGTTGCATTAGGCTCCATTTGGTTTCATTATGGAGAGTAGAGTTCCAATTCAGAATTGGTCCAATATGTCCCGGTCATAGATTGAATATGATTCTTTCTGCATTTCAACAATAAACCAACCACCTGTGACCTTTTATTATTTTAATGTCAATGAAATCCAACATTCAGTATAATTTCCCCTAGCTCAAATACCGGAGAGAAGCACAATAGATGCATAATCTTATAATTTAGGCTTGTCATTTAAATAAATATCTACACGTAGGCCAGCTATTGCTATTGAAGCAGAGACACGAAATAAAGAAAACATTTCGCGTGTGTATGAGTGAGAAAGTAGCAATATGCTATGTCCCTTCGTGTTCTATTAGTGGAATTCGCCGTCCACTGTCCAAGAAGCGCGCCCCCATCACCAGTCACGTGGTTGGTTAGTGTCCGCTGACGTCACCAGAGCCAGATTTGTGAAGAATAAGCAGACAGGAGAACAAGCCCGAGGTGCGGCACTTTATATCGCGTCGTCCTTTCATAGAGAGAGAACAGATAATCTGTTCAATATTTTAGAGACCCAATGCCTGGTCCCACCCAAGCACTGTCCCCAAATGGAGAGAATAACAACGACATCATCCCAACGGACGGATCCAACTGCATTCCTTACAGAAAAAATACAGTGCGAGGAGAGCGCGCCTACAGGTAAATCCGTGCAAATGCCGCATTTGGCGTGGCTTCATAGCAAGGCTTTGAGCAATAATAAGGTTGCTGCAAAACTCTGAATATTTGTTTCACGAGCATTGGATGTTTTCCACGCCATCTGCTCGATCCTTTTCAATTCTGTTACAATGTATCAGCTCGTGCAATACATTGGATGTATTCCCTTTTGGTGACTGTTTCTTGACCATGGCGTAAATCGTATTGAATAGGCCCCTGCAAGTTCACAATTATGCCAAAGCGAAATCGGTGACATTTAAACATAAAATAACACACATTGTGTGGCCAGTTGGAAATGGGACCGTTGTGGAAGAAACTAGCAGGTTAGCTTGATTCATTGTCAAATACACAGTTACTCTCTTGACTATAATTGCAATAGCTGCTAGAATATTCTTGCTGGCCATACGCTACCTAATCGTGTGTTCTGGGAAAAGGGGCACGGTTAATGTCTTAGCTCTTCCGTTTATTTTATGACATGGTTTTAAACCCAGTCTGTTCACATTATAAACTCTTCTGTTTGGGTCAAGTACAGCCAATGAGCTAACAAAGCTAGCAGTACATCTGCTTTGTTGACACGAGAACGGCTGTCCGATTTTCTGTCTCCCCGAATCTATCAGTGCACAATCAATGAAAAGGATAGTTGGAAACCGAACCTCCAGTCCACATTTTGTCCGTTTTTGCCATTCATGTTTAGGGTTTAACTGTTAGGATGTTGATTATGCGCTTGATGTAATTGTAGCCTAACGTTAGCTGTTACCATCATCTTATCAAATGGAAATGCTTGTTCGTAGCATTATGGCCAGCCCTGTGACAAGCGATGTAAGCTCATTAGTTGAATGTTTGTATTTTGAATGGTGGAGCAATAGATACTAGTAGACATGTGTCTCCTATGTCCTAAACACCAGGCCCGTTATTTTTGCGGATACCCATTTGAGAATATGAAATGTTGCAACAACAATTCGGGTCTTACATTTTGACATGATGTGTGCTCCCATCATTAGAATAAAAGTATTCCAAATACCAAAGCTGTGAAAAACTTTATTTTTTGCTGAACTTTACAAGGCTACACTTAAAGACAAGTTTTGCATTTACTGTGAAGGGTGATCAACAGTTTCAAACATTATACTATTCATGCCATTTGTTTGCAGTGTGAGAGCTTACACCACTTTTATGTCACTTTGCTTTGTTGATGTTTCTGAAGATAACATCTCAACTCACAGCCAGCTTCATTATGAAAATGACCGTTTTTAGCTTATTCCCATCCAATGTGCTCCTCCTTATCCCATATAGATTTTGTGCTACACCCATACTCAAACTCCTGTTATGAGTGTATTTACATGATTGTTTACAAGAGTCGATAGTGTGTATACATTTCAGCTAAGTTGGGCATCTCAATCTTATAGCCGCATTACTAACATGTTATTACATTACTGGACCTAACATGGGATATGCATAGAGATCAATTGTAATAGATGTTATTAAGCAATTTGACAGTGGGAATTGGTTGGAATGAAAATCAGCATACACACTGATCTCACAGAATTGGATTTGAGACCAGTGTGCCTTTATTTCGTAGCTCTGGTTATAGGCCTAGGTTTACTGGCTCGCTGTCGAGTTTCCCCTTGATGGTTTGTATTGTTGTTATCTGCCTTGCTTCATCTTTGCGACCGCATCACTTTATATTTAATGTTAGTAGTTGAAAATGATATGGTGGCTTTTATCTGTTGGTCAACAATTGTGTGTACAGAATATGTTGGCTAACCATTCTGTAAAAGAGATTACAAAAAAATCCTTATTTTGAGATGGTAATGTTTTGGAGAAAGTGAAATGTAACTGACTGAGAGGTGGCTTTTTAAAATCTTTTGCAGTTGGGGGATGGCGGTCAACGTATATTCTACCTCAATAACCCAGGAGACTATGAGCAGGCATGACATCACTGCCTGGGTTAACGATCTTCTCGGTCTGAACTACACTAAAGTGGAGCAGCTCTCCTCAGGTAAGAATAATTACCCTGTTAACCTTGCTGCAAACTGTTCTTCCTCCCAGACCGAAGGACCTCATTATGGGCTAAAGATATAGGCCTAGCATAGGAAGGGAGATGCAGAATGATACTGTAGGTATTGGAAGGGAGAGCGATGTCCATGCTTTTCCTCTGTTCCACACTAAGCTTCTGCTAATTACCAGGTAATAGGTATAGTCAAATGTATAGTCAAAGAAACCTGGTCTAAACCTAACCCTGCTCCTAACCTATCCTTGCTCTGACAGAGAAGACATACAGTGCTATTAATACAACTAGTTTGCGCACTTGCTGTGGCTACCATGCCATGGCTGCCCCAAGTTATCCAATATCTCCTGAACCACACACAGTCATGTAGCAAGGTGTGCTAATGGTACTATTTTGAGGTTAAAGCTGCTTGTCACTTCCAGCACTGTCAAGTCTGTTGTGTCTGGTCCGCTGTAGGTAGTGTTGTGCACAGGTTGGCTAATGGCAGTGCTGTGAGACATTTCGATCAAGCGTATGCCTGAAAAATATCATTTGTTCGTTATCATTAGTTTCGAACCTGTATCAGAAGAGAAACAAATTGTAGTTTTGTGTCACATCTTCTGACGTGGTTTTATTTTCATTCACTTGTAGGAGCGGCCTACTGCCAGTTCATGGATTTGCTCTTCCCTGGCTGCGTCAGTCTTAAGAAGGTTAAGTTCCAGGCTAAATTCGAGCATGAGTACATTCACAACTTCAAGCTGCTGCAGGCCTCCTTCAAGAGAATGAATGTGGACAAGGTGAGAGAATGAGGCTGAGTGAGTAGTGTCCTGACGGGACCTACTGTAGCTACTAATAACAGTTTACCATTAGATAGGGCTTTTCTTTAGTTACTATGGCTAGCCTAGGCTATATTTGATTGAACACACACAAACACACTCACACTCACTTTGCTCCTAAAATATATTTTTTTATGAATGTGTCATATCACGTGAAGTGCAGATTATAAAACAAGTACCCCAATTCTTTGTTCTTGATAAATTGTTTTCCTCTTCTCCTCTATAAAGATTATTCCTGTGGAAAAGCTGGTGAAAGCTAGATTTCAGGACAACCTTGACTTCATCCAGTGGTTCAAGAGGTTCTTTGACGCCAACTACGACGGTAAAGATTACGACCCACTTCAGGCCAGACAGGGTCAGGATGCCATCCCCCCACCTGACCCCGGTGAGCAGATCTTCAACCTGCCTAAGAAGTCTCAACACCACGCAGCCAGCTCCCCCACTGCAGGTAAGAATACCAGCCGCCTGAGGGGTATAACACAAAGCAGGATCAATGAGTTAGCCAGTTAATTTGCCTAAATACTCTGAAATAACAGTTTACTTTTTTAGAAAGATAAGCTTGAAATGGGCATGGTCTAATTAACTTGACAACCAAAAACAAAGTGTAGCTTTCTTAATAAACCAGAAAATGAGTAGTTCATTCTGGTTGCTTATGCAAGTTAGCTGGCCAGGAGTTTTGAACAAGGTGGTACTGATGAGTAATAATAATAATAATAATATGCCATTTAGCAGACGCTTTTATCCAAAGCGACTTACAATCATGTGTGCATACATTTTTACGTATGGGTGGTCCCGGGGATCGAACCCACTACCCTGGCGTTACAAGCGCCATGCTCTACCAATTGAGCTACAGAGGACCACAGTAAGGTGGGGGGGGGGTGCCTGTAGTGGGGCTCTGCTCCCCCTTGGACTCAGGTGTTCAAAAAAGCAAAAAGCTCTAAATGCCATTTCCTGCAATCTTGAGCCTTAAATTATAACAAATAAAGTAAAAAATAGTTTATATAGTGGCGCAGCCAGTCCACAAGGTGGTGCAGCGCCCCTCTTACATTCATTTGGAAGAACTCTGCATTGATTCTATTTTGTAGTATACCCCTTTGGACAGCAGACATTGTTTATGTAGATTAGGAAACTGACTGACTAACCTATATTTGTGTTCAGGAGCCACCAGGGCGAGCGCAACAACCCCGAAACAAAACCCTTGCAGCCCCCATCCGTCCTCCAGACCCTCTTCAGCCAAAAGAATCCCAGTTGCAACGACAACTCTGGCCAAAGGAGAGCGGGAACTGGAAGCACAGGTCACATTGCTTAATGACCAGGTATAAAGCCACTACTACAGCATCATAACAATTTAATATATATAAGTTACTACAACAACGTCATTACAACTTAATATATCTAAGTTGGACTCACTGGTAAGATTTGTAAGAATTTGTAATGTTTTTGGCAGAACCAAAATGACAAGTAATTACAAATTGCCTTGAATGATAATTACATAATCCTGATCTTACAAGGATTAGATTACTGTTGAACCCTAAACATGAAAAGGATCCAAGAAACAAGTAATTGGGGATCAGAGGAGCAGCAGTGTATAACAGCAATATTTTTATGATGGAGCATATGTGACCATTTGGATTTGATTGGACAACTGGAAAATCATTAATACTGCAAAATCAGTTTACACACAGACAAATTTGTGGTGTAAAGTCAAATAACAAGAGATGATAGGAATATCAATTTGTCTGTCTCATTTTGTGTACAGGTGAACACATTAAAACTTGCACTGGAGGGGGTGGAGAAGGAGAGGGATTTTTACTTTGGAAAGCTGCGGGAGGTGGAAGTGCTGGCACAGGAGCAGGGTCAGGAGAGCGCACAGTTCGTGGAGAGGCTAATGGAGATCCTGTACTCTGCAGACGAACAGGTCAATTGGCTGTTATTGATTGGCTCTTCAGTGATCATTCATAGGAATTTCCCAAAGGCGATTGGGTGTGGGTTGTTGTAGTGCAACATTTGTTTTAGATTCTAGAATGTTGGTACTGGTTTGAATAGTAAATGTTTTGCTACTTGTTCTTTTCTGGGGAGATATTTTCTTTGTAATCACAGGCCTTTGTTTGATTAATCGATCAATTGATTTAGGTTACCTAATGCTATTAATTACTTGAAAAGATCTATGGTGGCTGTAGCCCTAACATTTTGCTATGACTGCTTGTGTCCCCTTAGGAAGGTGCAGGAGAGGGGGAGGGAGAGGATGTGGACCCAGGGGTCCATGAAGAGGAGGTTCCTGATGATCAGCAGGATGAGTACTGACTGCCATCCCTCCCTGTCCCCACCACCATGCCCTTTTGCTTTGTGAGAACTTTGTTACAGGTTAGATATTTTTGTTTCTTTTATATTTAATTTTTTCCCTCATGGTTTATTTCTTTTTGGTTTTCCTGAAGACTGAGCACATGAAGCAACCTCATGAAAAGGAGCACGACCCTTTTTTTTTTTTTTTTTGATATCCCTCCGCTGTTCTGCATTCTGTGTGTTTTGTTGACTGTCGGTGAAATGCTGTGGGCAGGTTGCTGTTATTACATACCGCCACATGCAGAAAAGCTCAGACCATCACAGAATTTTCCAAGGGCAGTGAAAAAGGGTGAAAATATAAGTCATTCAAAATTCTCGATTTTATTAAATGGTAGTATGGAGTAGACAGATATTGTTTTTATCTGACGTGTTACGTATGTTGCCAGCCTCGGTCGGTCCCATGATCCATCCATTATGTACGTTGTTTCAAAGTTAATGTTTATTTTAAAACTTGTACATATCAACCATATTAATCATGAGAACGCAATAAGCAAAAGCCCTGAAGGGCCGGTAGTAGCTCCTATTTAACCTTCCTCCATATGTTGCACTGACATTTTACTCTGGAATGGACAATCTGTCCATAGATTCTCACAATTCACACAATTACAAATTAATTGCAAAAACAATATTTATTAAAAGCTAAGAAGACTTGATATTGCCTCTACGCGAAGGGAGGCAGTACAGTCCATGAGAATCATGAATGAAAAGTAGTAGTAAGTTAGTTAGTTAGACCAATTATGACTAGTATGTGACTATCTTCAGAAATTCAAAGAATTTTGATAATCAGTGTGTACTCAAAAATGCCTTATTTGGTGCTACAGTGACAGAAACAAGGTTGATTCATCAGTATGGCTTCATCATAAGAGAAGGGAGAACATTTTAGTGTAGACTAGTATGATCACAATAAAACATTTTTTTAACTTCAAGAGCAACTAGCCACCGTCGTATTCTATGGAAGTCGGGTATATTTCAGATGTTTTCATATGATTTTTGAACCACAGGTCTTAGGGAAAGTTGTGAGTCAGTTCACTGAGTAATTTGACATACTATATTCCAAGTACGTATATTGTATACCCTTTCTTAATGTTGCATTTATTCTTATTGAACTCGGCAGTGCACCATAATGCTTTAGTCGTATATTGTGTAAATGAAAAGGAATGTAAACATGTACTGTCAATAATTATAAATAGATCATGTTTTTTCTTCTGATGTCCCACTCATTATGCATTCCCCAAAATGTGTTGCATGTTTGCATTTTATTTGTGAATAACTTGACCTGCTTTTTACATATTTAATAAAAAAACAACTATGTTAAGTGAGCTGTGTTTTGTATGTTGAACTTGCTATTTAAAACTGTTGAGATTTGGATGGATTTCCTGTAATAAAACCTTTCACCTTTTCAGTCAAAGGGAGTGTTTCATTACGTTGTCTTATCCATCAAATAACCAACCTTTATTATTATTATTCACTGCGACAGTAGATTGGAATGTGAACTGTTCATTTAGATTTGGCAGTGGTCACCAGTGATGAAATGGCTACCTGCTGGATAAAGAGAATGAATCCTGATGTCACGTCTACTCCCACTCCGGCGCTCGACGTCGCCAGTCTACTAACCACCGGTCCTGGCAACCAATCCTTACGCACTCCTGCGTCTCATCATCAGTCACACCTGGACTTCATTACTCCCTGATTACTTACCCTTTATATAGCAGTCTTTTGTTATCAGTTATCAGGCAGTATTGGTTATGTTTCCTTGTCAGACGTTTCTCTTGTTTTGTATCGTTCTATGTTCATTAATATTAAACTCACTAACTGCATTTGCTTCCTGACTCCCTGCGTCGATGTTACACCTGAGCTTTGATGCAGGAATCAATCAAGAGGTATTGATGCCCAAAACATGCTCTGGCTACCTGTGTGTTTACTGAAGGAACTGACTCCATTTTGGTTGAAAGAGTATCATATTTCTAGTGCTCCTGTTCCTGTCTATTGCATCGAAATAAATGTAGGGCACTGTAGAGTAGACTGAACCAATGAATCCTCTAACATTTGTCATTTTAGAACCAAGTTATCAGCCGCAGACTCAGAGGCCAGACGGTAGATAAATATCCTCTTGCTTTTCACTTGCTAAGTATTTAAACATCAATAAATCAACAAATATACTGAACAAAAATATAAACGCAACATGCAACAATTTCAACGATTTTACTGAGTTACAGTTCATATATGGAAATCAGTCCATTTTAAATTAATTCATTAGGCACTAATCTATGGATTTACATGACCCCACCATCACCATGGGGCACGCTGTTCACGCTGTTGACAAACCTGTCGCCCGCATGACACCATACACGTGGTCTGAGGTTGTGAGGCCGGTTGGACATACTGCAGTGTTTCCTCTGGAAAATGTATTCTACAGACACCCGACAAGGCCCAAATCCCTGTCATTCGCATGACAAAGAGATGGAGATATCGTGGACGTAGGTCGGGGTGCCTTGTAAGGATCCGACGGCGAGCGAGTAATCTGCCTCTTCCATCAGTCCTATTAGCCAACGTACAATCATTGGAAAACAAAATGGACAACCTAAGATCAAGGATATCCTACCAACGGGACATTAAAAACTGTAATATCTTATGTTTCACGAGTCGTGGCTGAACGACGACATGGATAACATACAGCTGGCGGGATATACGCTAGATTGGCAGGATAGAACGGCTGACTCCGGTAAGACAAGGGGTGGAGGTCTGTGTATATTTGTAAACAACAGCTGGTGCACGAAATCTAATACTAAGGAAGTCTTGAGGTTTTGCTCGCCTGAGGTAGAGTATCTCATGATAAGCTGTAGACCACACTATTTATCAAGAGAGTTTTCAAATATATTTTTCGTAGCTGTTTATTTACCACCACAAACCGATGCTGGCACTAGGATTGCACTCAATGAGCTATATAAAGCCATAAGCAAACAGGAAAACACTCGTCCAGAGGCAGCGCTCCTAGTGGCCAGGGACTTTAATGCAGGAAAACTTAAATCCGTTCTACCTCATTTCTACTAGCATGTTAAATGTGCAACCAGAGGGAAAAAAACTAGACCACCTTTACTCCACACACAGAGACGCATACAAAGCTCTCCCTCGCCCTCCATTTGGCAAATCTGACCATAATTCTATCCTCCTGATTCCTGCTTATAAGCAAAAACTAAAGCAGGAAGCACCAGTAACTCGGTTAATAAGGAAGTGGTCAGATGACGCAGATGCTAAGCTACAGGGCTGTTTTGCTAGCACAGACTGGAATATGTCCTGGGATTCTTCCGATGGCATTGAGGAGTACATCACATCACGTAACTGGCTTCATCAATAAGTGCATTGATGACATCGTCCCCACAGTGACTGTACGTACATACCCCAACCAGAAGCCATGGATTACAGGCAACATCGGCACTGAGCTAAAGGGTAGAGCTGCCCCTTTCAAGGAGCAAGACTCAAACCCGGACGCTTACAAGAAATCCCACTATGCCCTACGACAAACCATCAAACAGGCAAAGAGTCAATACAGGACTAAGATTGAATCGTACTACACCGGCTCCGACGCTCGTCGGATGTGTCAGGGCTTGCAAACTATTACAGACTACAAAGGAAAGCACAGCCGCGAGCTGCCCAGTGACACGAGCCTACCAGACGAGCTAAATTACTTCTATGCTCGCTTCGAGGCAAGCAACACTGAAGCATGCATGAGAGCGTCAGTTGTTCCGTGTGACTATGTGATCACGCTCTCCGTAGCCGATGTGAGTAAGACTTTTAAGCAGGTCAACATTCATAAGGCCGCAGGGCCAGACGGATTATCAGGACGTGTACTCTGACCATGCGCTGACCAACTTGCAAGTGTCTTCACTGACATTTTCAACATGTCCCTGACTGAGTCTGTAATACCAACATGTTTCAAGCAGACCACCATAGTCCCTGTGCCAAAGAACACTAAGATAACCTGCCTAAATGACTACCGACCCATAGCACTCACATATGTAGCCATGAAGTGCTTTGAAAGGCTGGTCATGGCTCACATCAATACCATTATCCCAGAAACCCTAGACCCACTCCAATTTGCATACCGCCCCAACAGATCCACAGATGATGCAATCTCTATTGCACTCCACACTGCCCTTTCCCACCTGGACAAGAGGAACACCTACGTGAGAATGCTATTCATTGACTACAGCTCAGCATTCAACACCATAGTGCCTTCAAAGCTCATCATTAAGCTAAGGACCCTGGGACTAAACACCTCCCTCTGCAACTGACTTCCTGACCGGGCCGCCCCCAGGTGGTAAGGGTAGGTAACAACACATCTGCCACGCTGATCCTCAACACGGGGGCCCCTCAGGGGTGCGTGCTCAGTCCCCTCCTGTACTCCCTGTTCACCCATGACTTCATGGCCAGGCACGACTCCAACACCATCATTAAGTTTGCTGACGAAACAACAGTGGTAGGCCTGATCACCGACAACGATGAGACAGCCTATAGGGAGTAGGTCAGAGACCTGTGGTGCAAGGATAACAACCTCTCCCTCAACGTGATAAAGACAAAGGAGATGATAGTGGACTACAGGAAAAAAGAGGACTGAGCACGCCCCCATTCTCATCGACGGGGCTTCAGTGGAACAGGTTGAGAGCTTCAAGTTCCTTGGTGTCCACATCACCAACAAACTATCATGGTCCAAACACACCAAGACAGTCGTAAAGACTGCACGGCAAGCGGTACCGGAGCGCCAAGTCTAGGTCCAAAAGGCTTCTTAACAGCTTCTACTCCCAAGCCATAAGACTCCTGAACAGCTAATCATGGCTACCAGGACTATTTGCATTGTTACCCCCCTGCCCCCCTTTACGCTGCTGCTACTCTGTTTATTATTTTACATTTTAGTCATTTAACAGACGCTCTTATCCGGAGCGACTTACAGTTAGTGAGTGCATAATTTTTTTTTTTCATACTGGCCCCCCGTGGGAAACGAACCCACAACCCTGGCATTGCAAGCGCCATGCTCTACCAACTGAGCTACAGGAGGTTGATTATCTATGCATAGTCACTTTAACTCTACCCACATGTACATATTACCTCAATTACCTCGACTAACCGGTGCCCCCGCACATGGACTCTGTGCCAGTACCCCCTGTATATAGCCTCCCTACTTTTATTTTATTGCTGCTCTTTAATTATTTTTAACTTATCTATTTTTTACTTAACAATCTTTTTCTTAAAACTGCATTGTTGGTTAAGGGCTTGTAAGTAAGCATTTCACTCTTTCATTTCATTTCACTGTTGTATTCGGCGCATGTGGCAAATCAAATTTGATTTGATTTGAGAGGAGGGTCAGGTTAAAGGTGTTTATCCTCTCACTAGAGAACGCAGCCTGAGGTCCCAACACACTGAAGGCTCCCAGAAGCTCCAGGTGTTGGAACCTCCAGTTGTCACTGGTGTAGAGAGGAGTAGGCAGGAGGCAGTCGCAGGTTTAGAACTACTGAATGTATTTAAGTACCATAGATCAAAGTGGGACGAAACCCAAACGCTGTTGTGCTCAAAATATATCTTCATAAACAAAAAGGCACAGGGCGAACCCAAGGGCAAAATATAAAGTACTCAGGAAATAGTAGGAGTGATTCCTCTCAGGAAAACAAGTAACATTTACAATGACCGACAAAGGTACATGGCAGATGGAGTATATATACAGTGATAGAGTGGGGATTGGAACCAGGTGTTAGTAATGATGACAAGACAAGTCTGGGTTTGATGAGTGAAGGGCGTTTGCCAGCAGTAGGTTTGGCAGCAGCTAGAAGGCCGCGACGCCGAACGCCTGAGCTGGATAGGAGGGGGAGCCAAAGCGAAGGCTGGTGTGACACCGGTCTAGGCTGTCCTGGAGGCCAACAAGATATGGATCCATGACATAATTACAGCACAAAACAGAAAATAAGTGATTAATAGTTTATCCAACACACATGTAACATTGGTTTCATCACAGCATTTGAAATCAAATGTTTTTACCTCCTCTCTGAACCGAGCCCAGAACTGCTCCCTGGTCTTGGTCTTCTCCACCTGGCCTCTCCCTCTGCTCCCCCTCCTTGATGTTGAATGCGCCCAGACCCATTGGGTCATCGAGGTCCTGGTGGAGTTGGCTCAGAAATGACCGCGGGGGCTGGGAATCACCAGTATTTCTTATGGCGAGGAGTGATGCCATTGTCACAGGGACCAACAACACAAGAGTTGTTTTGCTTGAAGTTTTTATAATGAAGTGTCAGTAGTTCTTAAATATTTCACTGAGTAGTGCTGTCCTGTGACTCTGTTAAACTGAGACATTTGCACACGTTTGAACATGAAGATAGAAAATAATGTACCTGCTCTTTTATGGCCAGTTTACATCCTCCTTTTGGAATCCTTTTGAAAGCTGCGTCAGGTGAGGCAGCACATCCGCCTGCAGGTAAAGTGCTGCCACATCTGTAGAGTTAGAAAAGTTTGTCACTCCACAATGATACATCAATTGACAATACAAAACAGGTTTTAAAAGCCACATTGTGGACCACTCAAATAGAGTTTTGAGACACTGAAAGCAGTAATAGCAACATAGTACATTATTTAATTTGGAGTCCACTATAATCTATAATACATGTAGGCCTACCTGTACGTGGCACAGAAAGCGTAGAGGCCCTTAGCAGTTGGGCACCGGTTCACCTCCACCTCCTCAGCCACTGCAGCCAACACTGCGCTGTCTAGTAAAGTAAGCCATACACTAACGTCTTCCTAGCGCCATAAAATACCCCCATGAATAAACATGGACTGTCAATGAAGACATGTTTTTTTCTAAGGCGTCAAACTGCCGACGCGTTCACGTCACGTTCATGTGACATGACACGTACACGTCATGTATACGTAGTAAGGCGTTGGTATGACGGCATGTTAGTCAGATGTTCAATGGTGGGCGACAGCCACACGGTGGTACAGTTGCCTAGGCTTAATTCTGGCACTTATCACCCCCCATGCAGGTGCATTCTGAAGTGATTCAAGTGAATTGTGTTTTGTGCCACAGAGTGTCTGTATCAAGCACTGGTCACTCGCGCACTCGCGCACTGGCATGTTTCTTGAGTTGCAGGCTGCCTGCCACAGCTCACAGAGCTAAATAACCTTCAGAACTGTGTTGAACCCAGACAGATGATCTATTTACCAAGAAAAGCGAATGTGCTTTACAGAACATTATTGAAACTATGTTTGGTAGAAATTGGATGTTTCCTTTGGTGTGGCGGCAATGATTCTGCCGTGGCGCAACGCCACACTTAAATGAACGCAGAGGAAACACTGCATCGTACTGCCAAATTCTCTAAAACGACGTTGGAGGCGGCTTATGGTAGAGAAATGAACATTCAATATCCTGGCAACAGCTCTGGTGGACATTCCTGCAGTCAGCATGCCAATTAATTATAACATGCCAAATGTAATCATACGCTCCCTCAAAACTTCAGACATCTTCACATTTTAGAGTGGCCTTTTATTGTCCCCAGCACAAATTGCAATGTGTAATGATCATGCTGTTTAATCAGCTTCTTGATATGCCACACCTGTCAGGTGGATCGATTATCTTGGCAAATGAGAAATGCTCACTAATAGGGATGTAAACAAATTTGTGCACAAAATTTGAGAGAAATAAGCTTTTTGTGCCTATGGAAAATTTCTGGGATCTTTTATTTCAGCTCATGAAACATGGGACCAACAGTTTACATGTTGGGTGTATATTTTTTGCTTCCAGCATTTTCACCTGAATGAACGTAAGGACTGATACAAGCAAATTACTGGAGTATAGGTGCGTCACAAACATTTAGTACTGCATTTCCCAGAAGCCTTAGAAGATTTGACCACTTCCGGAAAGCTTCACGTGAACAAACGACGCCAGCGGCGCGCCAAGAAGAAAAGTTGTGGACAAGTCAGCTAACGTTAGTGGCCATTTCATATACTGGCTAAAATACTGTATCTCACAATATTTTAATATGCTTGGACATTTCATGTCATACCTACTCACACAAAACGACATGTAGCCATTTGGCAACATGCCTTTTCAAGGAAAGGTACGTTTCTCTAAGTCTATTCTGCTTGGTAGCTAGCTAGCTAACTTAGCTTGCTCTGAGTCTGGTTCAATCGCGCGGCGACAACAACGTTCCAATGATTCTTTCATAGAGGGTTTTTCCCACGATTCTTGTTTAGTGACTGGCTTCATTATACTTTAGTAACTCACTAAAGTGAATGTTGATAGAGTGCAGAGCATCTTTCTCTGTATGTGCAGGTTGTCGCGTCTCCTAAATACGAAATAAACTACTTTTGAGCACGCCAGAATAACTTTGGTCCACGCGTTTGTTGGGATGCGCATGCATCTGGTAGTGCAGATCCGACGCATGCACATGGACCAGAGTTATCTAGCTAACTAGACAGTTTAATTAAATATCTACTTTACAATGTTTTACATATGAAGTCATTTATTTTTCAGCGCAAAAGATATTCCAAGGACATAAAGTGTATGTTCTTTCCTGATGTCAAAGTTGGTGTCTGCAAAGTGGGACGAGGGCCTTCAATCACTGCCACTTCTGCTACCAAGTCCTGGGAGAGATGTGGAGACAGCTTTTTGGATACTCCTGTGATAAAGGTGGGTAATGTACACACACACTATATGACCTAGAAGCAGTCTGAACTACTATATTTCATGTTGTCATTGCAATTAATCTCCATGATTCTGAGTTGCTCATAATGCTTCAAACATATCATTGTGGATTTATTGTAGAACCTAAGTTCATCTGGGAAGAAATGGAGAGCTGTACGACAACTGGCACAGTCACCAGCACAAGGTATTGTAAACAATCGTTGAATAGTCAACAATACGGTTAGGCGATATTATGATACTTGGTCTATCGCCGATTGACAGCGATTGTCGATGGTGACGACATTGGGATGTGACAGACGATCGTTTAGCCTATTTTAACTTGACTGGCGGCCCTATCTGCTATAGCCTATTTCAATAAATATGTACAGAACGCAAGAGAGGAATGTAGGCTAGACGGAGCACAGAATTCCACCGAAGCAGTGCAAATTGTCCAGTCAGTGAATATTGTTTCTCTGTCGGATTCATGGGTCTTATACCCTAAAGCTTAAAAAAAATATATATATATACACTGCTCAAAAAAATAAAGGGAACACTTAAACAACACAATGTAACTCCAAGTCAATCACACTTCTGTGAAATCAAACTGTCCACTTAGGAAGCAACACTGATTGACAATACATTTCACATGCTGTTGTGCAAATGGAATAGACAACAGGTGGAAATTATAGGCAATTAGCAAGACACCCCCAATAAAAGACTGGTTTTGCAGTTGGTGACCACAGACCACTTCTCAGTTCCTATGCTTCCTGGCTGATGTTTTGGTCACTTTTGAATGCTGGCGGTGCTTTCACTCTAGTGGTAGCATGAGACGGAGTCTACAACCCACACAAGTGGCTCAGGTAGTGCAGCTCATCCAGGATGGCACATCAATGCGAGCTGTGGCAAGAAGGTTTGCTGTGTCTGTCAGCGTAGTGTCCAGAGCATGGAGGCGCTACCGGGAGACAGGCCAGTACATCAGGAGACGTGGAGGAGGCCGTAGGAGGGTAACAACCCAGCAGCAGGACTGCTACCTCCGCCTTTGTGCCAGGAGGAGCACTGCCAGAGCCCTGCAAAATGACCTCCAGAAGGCCACAAATGTGCATGTGTCTGCTCAAACGGTCAGAAACAGACTCCATGAGGGTGGTATGAGGGCCCGACGTCCACAGGTGGGGGTTGTGCTTACAGCCCAACACCGTGCAGGACGTTTGGCATTTGCCAGAGAACACCAAGATTAGCAAATTCGCCACTGGCGCCCTGTGCTCTTCACAGATGAAAGCAGGTTCACACTGAGCACGTGACAGACGTGACAGAGTCTGGAGACGCCGTGGAGAACGTTCTGCTGCCTGCAACATCCTCCAGCATGACCGGTTTGGCGGTGGGTCAGTCATGGTGTGGGGTGGCATTTCTTTGGGGGGCCGCACAGCCCTCCATGTGCTCGCCAGAGGTAGCCTGACTGCCATTAGGTACCGAGATGAGATCCTCAGACCCCTTGTGAGACCATATGCTGGTGCGGTTGGCCCTGGGTTCCTCCTAATGCAAGACAATGCTAGACCTCATGTGGCTGGTGTGTGTCAGCAGTTCCTGCAAGAGGAAGGCATTGATGCTATGGACTGGCCTGCCCGTTCCCCAGACCTGAATCCAATTGAGCACATCTGGGACATCATGTCTCGCTCCATCCACCAACGCCACATTGCACCACAGACTGTCCAGGAGTTGGCGGATGCTTTAGTCCAGGTCTGGGAGGAGATCCCTCAGGAGACCATCCGCCACCTCATCAGGAGCATGCCCAGGCGTTGTAGGGAGGTCATACAGGCACGTGGAGGCCACACACACTACTGAGCCTCATTTTGACTTGTTTTAAGGACATTACATCAAAGTTGGATCAGCCTGTAGTGTGGTTTTCCACTTTAATTTTGAGGGTGACTCCAAATCCAGACCTCCATGGGTTGATACATTTGATTTCCATTGATAATTGTTGTGTGATTTTGTTGTCAGCACATTCAACTATGTAAATAAAAAAGTATTTAATAAGATTATTTCATTCATTCAGATCTAGGATGTGTTATTTTAGTGTTCCCTTAATTTTTTTGAGCACTATATATATATATATATATATATATATATATATATATATATATATATATATATATATATATATATATATATATATATATATATAATACACACAGTACCAGTCAAAAGTTTGGACACACCTACTCATTCTACATTGTGGAATAATAGTGAAGACATCAAAACTATGAAATAACAAATATGGAATCATGGGACGGCCGGTAGCTTAGTGGTTAAGAGCCTTGTGCCAGTAACCGAAAGGTCGCTGGTTCTAATCCCCGAGCCGACTAGGTGAAAAATCTGTCGATGTGCCCTTGAGCGAGGCACTTAACCCTAATTGCTCCTGTAAGTCGCTCTGGATAAGAGCGTCTGCTAAAAATAATAATAATAATAGTAACCAAAAAAGTGTTAAACAAATCAAAATATATTTTATATTTGAGATTCTTCAAAGAGCCACCCTTTGCCTTGATGACAGCTTTGCACACTTGGCTTCATGAGGTAGTCACATGGAATGCGTTTCAATTAACAGGTGTGCATTCTTAAAAGTTAATTTGTGGAATTTATTTCCTTAATACGTTTGAGCCAAACAGTTGTGTTGTGACAAGGTAGGGGTGGTATACAGAAGATAGCCCTATTTGGTAAAAGATCAAGTCCATATTATGGCAAGAACGGCTCAAATAAGCCAAGAGAAATGACAGTCCATCATTACTTTAAGACATGGTCAGTCAATCCTGAAAATTTCAAACGCTATGATGAAACTGGCTCTCATGAGGACCGCCACAGGAATGGAAGACCCAGCGTTACCTCTGATTTTAGATTCTTCAAAGTAGCCGCCCTTTGCCTTGATGACAGCTTTGCACACTCTTGGCATTCTCTCAACCAGCTTCTCATGGAATGCTTTTCTAACACTCTTGAAGGAGTTCCCACATATGCTGAGCACTTGTTGGCTGCTTTTCCTTCACTCTGTGGTCCAACTAATCCCAAACCATCTCAATTGGGTTGAGGTCTGGGGATTGTGGAGGCCAGGTCATCTGATGTAGCACTCTATCACTCTCCATGGTCAAATAGCCCTTACACAGCCTGGAGGTGTGTTGGGTCATTGTCCTGTTTAAAACAAATGATAGTCCCACAAAGCGCAAACCAGATGGGATGGTGTATCGCTGCAGAATGCTGTGGTATTCATGCTGGTTAAGCGTGCCTTGAATTCTAAATACATCACCAACAGTGTCACCAGCAAAGCACCATCACACCACCTCCTCCATGCTTCACGGTGGGAACCACACATGCGGAGGTAATCCGTTCACCTACTCTACGTCTCACAAAGACACGGCTGTTGGAACCAAACATCTCAAAGGACAGATTTCCACTGGTCTAATGTCCATTGCTCGTGTTTCTTGGCCCAAGCAAGTCTCTTCTTTTTGGTGTCCTTTAGTAGTGGTTTCTTGGCAGCAATTTGACCATGAAGGCCTGTTTCACACAGTCTCCTCTGAACAATTGATGTTGAGATGTCTGTTACTTGAACTCTGTGAAGCATTTATTTGGGATTCAATTTCTGAGGCTGGTAACTCTAATGAAATGATCCTCTGCAGCAGAGGTAACTCTGGGTCTTCCTTTCCTGTGGCGGTCCTCATGAGAGCCAGTTTTATCATAGCGCTTGATGGGTTTTGCGACTGCACTTGAAGGAACTTTCAAAGTTCTTGACATTTTCAGGATAGACTGACCTTAATGTCTTAAAGTAATGATGGACTGTCATTTTGTCTTTGATTATTTGAGCTGTTCTTGCCATAATATTATTTCGTATTATTTTATATTGTATTTTTGTGATTCTTTCTTTAAACTGCATTGTCGGTTAAGGGCTTGTAAGTAAGCATTTCACTGTGACAAATACAATTTGATTGGTTTTGAATATGGACTTGGTCTTTTACCGAATAGGGCTATCTTCTGTATACCACCCCTACCTTGTCACAACACAACTGATTGGCTCAAACGCATTAAGAAGGAAATAAATTCCACACATTTACTTTTAACAAGGCACCCCTGTTAATTGAAACGCATTCCAGGTGACTATCTCATGAAGCTGGTTGAGAGAATGCCAGGAGTGTGTAAAGCTGTCATCAAGGCAAAGGGTGTGGATACATGATTCCATATTTGTTATTTCATAGTTTTGATGTCTTCACTATTATTCTACAATGTAGAAAATAGTAAAAAATAAACAAAAACCCTTGAATGAGTAGGTGTGTCCAAACTTTTGACTGGTACTGTATATTGAGTGTACAAAACATTTTGAACACCTGCTCTTTCCATGACATAGACTGACCAGGTGAATCTAGGTGAACGCTATGATCCCTTATTGATGTCACTTGTTAAATCCACTTCAACCAGTGTAGCTGAAGGGGCGTAGACAGGTTAAAGAAGGATTTTTAGGCCTTGAGACATGGATTGTGTGTGTGTGCCATTTACAGGGTGAATGGGCAAGACCAAATATTTAAGTGCCTTTGAACGGGGTATGGTAGTAGGTGCCAGGCGCACCGGTTTGTGTCAAGAACTGCAACGCTGCTGGGTTTTTCACACTCAACAGTTTCCCGTGTATCAAGAATGGTCCACCACCCAAAGGACATCCAGCCAACTTGACACATCTGTGAAAAGCATTGGAGTCAACATGGGCCAGCATCCCAGTGGAATGCTTTTGGAAGGTGTTGTTTTGTACACTGTGTGTATATATAATGGACACTCCTTAACTGGCTTGTCTAGCTGTTTCTCTCTCCATTCGATAGGCTATGAGTACGACTTTGGGCTAAGCTTTCATCGTTTTATGCATGGCTTTCTCCTGATCAAACAGAGTGAATCTAATGGAGTTCCATCTCAAAGTTGTTTGAATGACCTAAAAACGTAAGGTAATGATTAGCGAGAACAAACAATATCAATAACCTATTAAAAAATCGAGTGACAAGTTTAATCAATTTTAAGTTTATTAAGAAAAATCCCTCCATGCGAGGTTGAAAACCAAATGGCCAATCCTCCTGCAAAACTTGTCATAAAAGCTTTAAGACAAGGTAAAGTAATAAACAGTAGCCTATTTCCCAAATCCCTAAGGTGTCCTAAAGTTGCCGCTTTCAAAAAGAACAAGAAAGTAAGTCTGATTCTATAGGCTATTCTCAATCACAGTTTTATGAGAGATCCAGAGATTAAACAAACAATATTAAGAGAGGAGGATGACGCAAATAAAGCATTTCTTATCCAGTTCTGAAGACGGTAGACTTTGCGTTTATCCAGCCCATGATTTATAACCTTGCCTAACTCACTACGGCAAGACAATGTGTTCCTTATCGGAGATGGACACGCACAAACCTGTTTCATGCTGAATCTCCACCAGAAAGGAATATTAGAAAAGATATGCCTGCACTTAGCCTCTCCAGGGTTTCAACAACATTATCTTTCGTCATGATTCGTCTAGTTGTGGCATGCAATTTCGCACTATAGCCCAACAGTGGTTAAACTGAGTTAAAAAAAAAAATATCTATATTTGGTTGGCCAATAGGGGGCGATAGCGTTGTACATCAATGTTTTATGAGTACATAATCTCAATAGGCCAAAGGTTGACATCTCACAACCCTAGTCAACAATGCTTCATGATGTTTACTTGTGTCATTTGTGTCAGTGTCTCTTGTGATAACTACCTTGTCAAATATGTTGTACTATACTGATTAAAATACCTATTGGAAGGTTCTGTAAGTGCCTGATGCAAAACTATACAAATGCATCTTCATCCATTATTGACAATCCATTATTACTGAAAATGCTTTATTATTATTATCCATTATTCATGAAAATCCATTTATAGCTCTGTATCGCATGAGACTGACTGTCTTTGTCCTTGTCCCCCCGTGTGTCCAGTGCAGTGCAGTGGTCCGCAGTGTGATGAGGACCCAGTGCACATCTCCTGGAGCTCTAGTGAGAGTGAGCTGTCTGACAGTGAGCCCCAGGCCCAGCAGCCTCCTCCACCTCCCCCCAGCAGCACTGTGGCTCAGGAGCACCGCGGGCCCCGGAGACCAGCAGCCCCCATCCAGTCTTACAGCAGAGCCCTGCGCATGCTCAGCACTGAAACAGGTACTTGAGACGGGTGCAATGTTTAGTGCTCTGTTTGCATTCAGCTTGCATCACTAGCAAGGATTTTGTCCATCGTATGACACAATCTGTGGTTGGTATTTTGATTTCAATATGTATTTGTCTTTGAATAGCATTCAGAGAATATTCATTAATGCCTCCTCATCAGTGCAAAAATAGCAGTCAAGAAAGGTTGTAATTAAGAATTGAATATACTGTGGGCATGGGGGAAAAATCGATAGAGTAGAGTATTGCAATATTATTTTTGCAGATTTTATATCAATACTGTGACTCCTGGGTAGTTAATGTTAGCTAGCACTATAGTCGGCTGTACCTGCACCAAAAATATATACACTGCTCAAAAAATGTAAGGGAACACTTAAACAACACATCCTAGATCTGAATGAATGAAATAATCTTATTAAATAATTTTTTCTTTACATAGTTGAATGTGCTGACAACAAAATCACACAAAAATTAATAATGGAAATCAAATTTATCAACCCATGGAGGTCTGGATTTGGAGTCACCCTCAAAATTAAAGTGGAAAACCACACTACAGGCTGATCCAACTTTGATGTAATGTCCTTAAAACAAGTCAAAATGAGGCTCAGTAGTGTGAGTGGCCTCCATGTGCCTGTATGACCTCCCTACAACGCCTGGGCATGCTCCTGATGAGGTGGCGGATGGTCTCCTGAGGGATCTATTCCCAGACCTGGACTAAAGCATCCGCCAACTCCTGGACAGTCTGGTGCAACGTGGCGTTGGTGGATGGAGCGAGACATGATGTCCCAGATGTGCTCAATTGGATTCAGGTCTGGGGAACGGGCGGTCCATAGCATCAATGCCTTCCTCTTGCAGGAACTGCTGACACACTCCAGCCACATGAGGTCTAGCATTGTCTTGCATTAGGAGGAACCCAGGGCCAACCGCACCAGCATATGGTCTCACAAGGGGTCTGAGGATCTCATCTCGGTACCTAATGGCAGTCAGGCTACCTCTGGCGAGCACATGGAGGGCTCTGCGGCCCCCCAAAGAAATGCCACCCCACACTATGACTGACCCACTGCCAAACCGGTCATGCTGGAGGATGTTGCAGGCAGCAGAACGTTCTCCACGGCGTCTCCAGACTGTCACGTCTGTCACATGTGCTCAGTGTGAACCTGCTTTCATATGTGAAGAGCACAGGGCGCCAGTGGCGAATTTGCCAATCTTGGTGTTCTCTGGCAAATGCCAAACGTCCTGCACGGTGTTGGGCTGTAAGCACAACCCCCACCTGTGGACGTCGGCCCTCATACCACCCTCATGGAGTCTGTTTCTGACCGTTTGAGCAGACACATGCACATTTGTGGCCTGCTGGAGGTCATTTTGCAGGGCTCTGGCAGTGCGCCTCCTGCTCCTCCTTGCACAAAGGCGGAGGTAGCGGTCCTGCTGCTGGGTTGTTGCCCTCCTATGGCCTCCTCCACGTCTCCTGATGTACTGGCCTGTCTCCTGGTAGCGCCTCCATGCTCTGGACACTATGCTGACAGACACAGCAAACCTTCTTGCCACAGCTCGCATTGATGTGCCATCCTGGATGAGCTGCACTACCTGAGCCACTTGTGTGGGTTGTAGACTCCGTCTCATGCTACCACTAGAGTGAAAGCACCGCCAGCATTCAAAAGTGACCAAAACATCAGCCAGGAAGCATAGGAACTGAGAAGTGGTCTGTGGTCACCACCTGCAGAACCACTTCTTTATTCAGACCACTTCTTTATTGGGGGTGTCTTGCTAATTGCCTATAATTTCCACCTGTTGTCTATTCCATTTGCACAACAGCATGTGAAATGTGTCAATCAGTGTTGCTTCCTAAGTGGACAGTTTGAATTCACAGAAGTGTGATTGACTTGGAGTTACATTGTGTTGTTTAAGTGTTCCCTTTATTTTTTTGAGCAGTGTATATTTTTTGGTGACCAGTATTTATTTAGTTTGTAATTTTTCAGAAGGGGGTTACAGGTATAACATTTTACATTTACATTTTAGTCATTTAGCAGACGCTCTTATCCAGAGCGACTTATAGTTAGTGAGTGCATACATTTTCATACTGGTCCCCCATGGGAAACAAACCCACAACCCTGGCGTTGCAAGCGCCATGCTCTACCAACTGAGCTACAGGGGACATATTCATTCAGATATCTTTCCATTTGAAATGTTCTTGTACCTATGGGCTGCCACAAAAACAAAACAAAAATAAGAGAACTGCATATAAAGAACAGTATCAACAGTTTTGTAATATTTAGTATGCAAGGAAAATAAATAAAAAAGGCTCCCCCAACCCATTCCTCCCCTCAGTCCCCATCCACCTACCTGCATTATCCCTCCCCACCCGGAAACCATGTTTCCCACACCGCCTAGCCCCATCCTCCCGCATCTTCATCCAACTCCCCGACCCGAAGAAAGCATGCCTCCCACCTCTTTCCGTCCCACCCAGCAACCGAGGTTGCTTATGAGTTCCCCTTCCACCCAGCCATCCCCATAACGATTAGAGAACCCCCAAAAAGCATTGAACTGCAGGGCACTCCCACATCATATGAAGGAATGTGCCTACCTGATTTAGCGGACAGTGAACATATGAGGCCAATTTCATTTATACATTTTTATTGTGTGTTAGTCTGTGAACAAACCTGAAATTAATAAATTGGTGGTTTGGATTACTGGATGCTAAGGTCATATTTTTCCATATTCTGGTCCAGTTAAAGTATGATTCAGTTACATTTAGATCTGTGGGCCATACTTTTTTAATGGTTAGCTCAGAGTATGATCTTTCCTGTAGTTGTTCATAAATTACAGAGATTAGTCATTTCAGGAGACCAGATAATCTGTTTACAAATTACATAATTGGATGGTTCGACAACTGACCTAAATTGGAGATAAAGGAGAAGAAAAGTTACCTGGTAATATAAATGCTTCTTTCAGATCTTGGAATGTCCTCAAACCATTACTATCCATGATATCCCAAGGGTACGATACCGCATTTGGACCGTTGGGGGGGATGTAATAGGACTTCCTTCTGATTGCAATGCATTATTGTTAAAAATTGAAGTCATGGCATTTCGTTTCCTAGTTGCATCGTTTTTCAATTTTGCGTCAAAAAGAAATTGTGTGAGCGTAGTTTATATTGGGTGAAATGCTAGTGCTTGGAAATACAATTTAAAGTTTGAATTGGGTAGCCCTCCAGCGTCTTTCCTTCTGTTAATTTAATCTGGGATCTTTTACTAGGGATGTTAACCGTTAATCTGTTACAGAGATTAGTCGTTACTTTAGTCATGCCTTTTATTTATGACATGCACAGCATACAGATCTTAGTTTGAGGTGCGGAATAGCCTACCACCTGTCAGACAGCGCGAGAGTAGCTCCTCAAAAAGACTGTAGGCTACTGGAGTGAAACCTGCTATTGTAAACCCTGTCATTGGGCAACAAATAAAGATTCTAAAAGCAATCGCGTGTTAAACTTTGGTGGCCACGATTTAAAAAGGAGCAATTTTTATTTCACAATCTTACCTTGTAAAGCGTGCCTCTCATTCGCCATTCGGATGCATAGGCTATAGCCTGCCTACCGTTGACTATCAACGCGTCACCAACCACTTTGCAACTTGAGTTTGAGGCAGCATAATTGTTTAAATGTGAACGTTTTACTTTACTTAAATAAAGATACGTCTTACCTTGCTTCAAAGTAGCCATGCGAAAATCCATCCATAGAAACGTGGAGGCAATTATTTTATAAAGACTTCCTCATGCCATTAACCAGCATTTCTCTCCTGTTATATTAGTTTTCCTATCAACTTTCTTTCATTGTCCAGATGCCAAAGGCACAATCCTAGTCATATTAGCAACCCATCGTAGTAGTTGCTATTAGATTTCCGCTCTTTCTAAATTTCTAACTGAGATTTTCATCTGTCACATATGGAACTGCTCACATTAGGTGTGCAGTGTAGAACTGTGTTTTCCGCTAATTGCGGAAAATTACGTTTGATTAGCTGCTTCATTACAGGTGTTGCATGTTCAATAATAGGCTATAGCCTTTTGACTGTAATACGATAGGCTTGCTATTGTTGCACGTTTCCATTAAGCTCTTAATGAAAAATGACCGGTCCTTGTATGCATGCGTATCATCAGAGAGGAAGAGGCAAAGCGAGAGGTTTCGCTCTCGCCAAAATCTGTCCAAAATAAATCCAATGCGTTTCTATGGGCATGTTTTGGGCCTTACTAAGCTTGTCGCCTGCCTTCCCACCTTGGGACGACTCCCATTGTTAGAGCGGAAACATAAGCATCTCGTCTTTATATACAGATCTCTGATAGTATTTTCTGTTGGTCACGTCATTTTACTATTAGTTATTTTATTTTTTTTACAATTTGTTGACCGTTTAATGAGGGTCACTTAGTCTGCAGCAAAATTGACCGAAATTTGCATCCCTATCGCTTACCTTTCCATATACATTTTGAAAACGCACTGTGGATTTTATCCCAAAAGCCGGAAGGGTGAGACATAGGAAGCATTGAGCTCACGAAATTCAACGGAGGCAATATGTTCATTTTCACAATATAAATTATTCTGGTTAGAGCGATTGGGATGTTAGTCCATCTACTAAGGTCTGATATAATTTATTTGAGTGTTCTGTTATGTTTTTGGCAATGGTTTTATTTAAAGAAGGAAATACAACAGTACCAGTCAAAAGTTTGGACACACCTACTCATTACAGGGTTTTTCTTAATTTTTACTATTTTCTACATTGTAGAATAATAGTGAAGACATCAAAACCTATGAAATAACATATGGAATCATGTAGTAACCAAAAAAGTGTTAAACAAATCAAAATACGCTCTTGGCATTCTCTCAACCAGCTTCATGAGGTAGTCACCTGGAATGCATTTCAATTAACAGTTGTGCCTTGTTAATTTGTGGAATTTCTTTCCTTATTAATGCGTTTGAGCCAATCAGTTGTGTTGTGACAAGGTAGGGGTGGTATACAGAAGATAGCCCTATTTGGTAAAAGACCAAGTCCATATTATGGCAAGAACAGCTCAAATAAGCAAAGAGAAACGACAGTCCGTCATTACTTTAAGACATAAAGGTCAGTCAATCTGGAAAATGTTGAGAACTTTGAAAGTTTCTTCAAGTGCAGTAGCAAAAACCATCAAGCTCTATGATGAAACTGGCTCTAATGAGGATCGCCACAGGAGAGGAAGACAACAGTTACCTCTGTTGCAGAGGATAAGTTCATTAGTTACCAGCCTCGGAAATTGCAGCCCAAATAAATGCTTCACAGAGTTGAAATAACAGACACATCTCAACATCAGCTGTTTAGAGGAGACCGCGTGAATCAGGCCTTCATGGTCGAATTGCTGCAAAGAAACCACTACTAAAGGACACCAATAATAAGAAGAGACTTGCTTGGGATAAGAAACACGAGCAACGGACATTATACCGGTGAAAATCTGTCCTTTGGTCTGATGAGTCCAAGTGAAGCATGGAGGAGGTGGTGTGATGGTGCTTTGCTGGTAACACTGTCTGTGATTTATTTAGAATTCAAGGCACATTTAACCAGCATTCTGCAGCGATACGCAATCCTATCTGGTTTGCGCTTAGTGTGTCTATCATTTGTTTTTCAACAGGACAATGACCCAACACACCTCCAGGCTGTGTAAGGGTTGTTTGACCAGGAAGGAGAGAGATGGAGTGCTGCATCAAATGACCTGACCTCCACAATCCCCAGACCTCAACCCAATTGAGTTGGACCGCAGAGTGAAGGAAAAGCAGCCAACAAGTGCTCAGCATATGTGGGAACTCCTTCAAGACTGTTGGAAGAGCATTCCAGGTGAAGCTGCTTAAGAGAATGCCAAAAGTGTGCAAAGCTGTCATCAAGGCAAAGGGTGGCTACTTTTAAAAATCTCAAATATAAAATATTTTGATTTGTTTAACACCTTTTTTGGTTACTACATGATTCCATATGTATTATTTCATAGTTTTGATGTCTTCACTAATATTCTACAATGTAGAAAATAGTAAAAAATAAATAAATAAAAAACTTGTGTAGGTGTGTCCAAACCTTTGACTGGTACTGTATATCTACAGTGGGGAGAACAAGTATTTGATACACTGCCGATTTTGCAGGTTTTCCTACTTACAAAGCATGTAGAGGTCTGTAATTTTTATCATAGGTACACTTCAACTGTGAGAGACGGAATCTAAAACAAAAATCCAGAAAATCACATTGTATGATTTTTAAGTAATTCATTTGCATTTTATTGCATGACATAAGTATTTCGATCACCTACCAACCAGTAAGAATTCCGTCTCTCACAGACCTGTTAGTTTTTCTTTAAGAAGCCCTCCTGTTCTCCACTCATTACCTGTATTAACTGCACCTGTTTGAACTCGTTAGCTGTATAAAAGACACCTGTCCACACACTCAATCAAACAGACTCCAACCTCTCCACAATGGCCAAGACCAGAGAGCTGTGTTAAGGACATCAGGGATAAAATTGTAGACCTGCACAAGGCTGGGATGGGCTACAGGACAATAGGCTAGCAGCTTGGTGAGAAGGCAACAACTGTTGGCGCAATTATTAGAAAATGGAAGAAGTTCAAGATGACGGTCAATCACCCTCGGTCTGGGGCTCCATGCAAGATCTCACCTCGTGGGGCATCAATGATCATGAGGAAGGTGAGGGATCAGCCCAGAAACACACGGCAGGACCTGGTCAATGACCTGAAGAGAGCTGGGACCACAGTCTCAAAGAAAACCATTAGTAAAACACTACGCCGTCATGGATTAAAATCCTGCAGCGCACGCAAGGTCCCCCTGCTCAAGCCAGCGCATGTCCAGGCCCGTCTGAAGTTTGCCAATGACCATCTGGATGATCCAGAGGAGGAATGGGAGAAGGTCATGTGGTCTGATGAGACAAAAATAGAGCTTTTTGGTCTAAACTCCACTCGCTGTGTTTGGAGGAAGAAGAAGGATGAGTACAACCCCAAGAACACCATCCCAACAGTGAAGCATGGAGGTGGAAACATCATTCTTTGGGGATGCTTTTCTGCAAAGGGGACAGGACGACTGCACCGTATTGAGGGGAGGATGGATGGGGCCATGTATCGCGAGATCTTGGCCAACAACCTCCTTCCCTCAGTAAGAGCATTGAAGATGGGTCGTGGCTGGGTCTTCCAGCATGACAACGACCCGAAACACACAGCCAGGGCAACTAAGGAGTGGCTCCGTAAGAAGCATCTCAAGGTCCTGGAGTGGCCTAGCCAGTCTCCAGACCTGAACCCAATAGAACATATTTGGAGGGAGCTGAAAGTCCGTATTGCCCAGCGACAGCCCCGAAACCTGAAGGATCTGGAGAAGGTCTGTATGGACCTAAAGGACTCTGACCATGAGAAACAAGATTCTCTGATCTGATGAAACAAAGAATGAACTCTTTGGCCTGAATATCAAGCGTCACGTGGCACCATCCCTACGGTGAAGCATGGTGGTGGCAGCATCATGCTGTGGGGATGTTTTTCAGTGGCAGGGACTGGGAGACTAGTCAAGATCGAGGGAAAGATGAACGGAGCAAAGTACAGAGAGATCCTTGATGAAAACCTGCTCCAGAGCGCTCAGGACCTCAGACTGGGGGCGAAAGTTCACCTTCCGATCGAACATTTCTGGAGAGACCTGAAAATAGCTATGTAGTGACGCTCCCCACCAACCTGACGGAGCTTGAGAGGATCTGCAGAGTAGAATGGGACAAACTCCCCAAATACAGGTGTACCAAGCTTGTAGCGTCATACCCAAGAAGACTCGAGGCTGTAATCGCTGCCAAAGGTGCTTCAACAAAGTACTGAGTAAAAGGTCTGAATACTTATGTAAATATAATATTTCATTTATTATTTTATATTTGCAAAAATTCTAAACCTGTTTTTGCTTTGTCATTATGGGGTATAGTGTGAAAAAGTTAAGGGGTCTGAATACTTTACGAATGCACTCGAGATAGAATTTTGATTAACCACATGACATGAGATGTGTAGACTTTATTATAAATTAAATTAAACTGTTTCACGAAAATGTGCATATGAAAATTATAACTGGCACGCAGATCAGAACTTGGCGCTGACGAAGATGGCGGCCTTGCGACTAGCTCTTAGGAAACTTTGCGGTATTTTGTTTTTTTTATGTATTATTTATTTTACATTATTAACTCAGTGTTTTATATCATTACGTACAGCCAGGAAAAACTATTGGATATCAGAGCAGCGGTAACTCATCAGCATTACGACCAGGAATACGACTTTCCCAAAGCATATCCTTTGTTTGCGCTCCCCAGAGCAATTTAACAGATTCCAGCGAAAAACTTTGAGGATAACACAGTGCCACCAACGAGGCCCACTACGAAGGACTGTGGCCTGTCCTTCTCCATGGCCGACGTGAGTAAGACATTTAAGCATGTTAACCCCCGCAAGGCTGCCGGCCCAGAAGGCATCCCTAGCTGCGTCCTCAGAGCATACGCAGACCAGCTGGCTGGTGTGTTTAGGGACATATTCAATCTCTCCCTTTCCCAGTCTGCTGTTCCCACATGCTTCAAGAGGGCCACCATTGTTCCTGTACCCAAGAAAGCAAAGGTAACTGAACTAAATGACAATCGCCCTGTAGCACTCACCTCTGTCATCATGAAGTGCTTTGAGAGACTAGTCAAGGATCATATCACCTGTCACCCTAGACCCACTTCAATTTGCTTACCGCCCCAATAGATCCACAGACGATGCAATCGCCTGCACACTGCCCTATCCCATCTGGACAAGAGGAATACCTATGTAAGAATGCTGTTCATTGACTATAGCTCAGCATTCAACACCATAGTAGCCTCCAAGATTATCATTAAGCTTGAGGCCCTGGGTCTGAACCCCGCCCTGTGCAACTGGGTCCTGGACTTCCTGACGGCCTGCCCCCAGGTGGGGAAGGTAGGAAACAACATCTCCACTTCGCTGAGCCTCAACACTGGGGCCCCACAAGGGTGTGTGCTGAGCCCCCTCCTGTACTCCCTGTTCACCCATGACTGCGTGGCCAAGCGCGCCTCCAACTCAATCATCAAGTTTACAGACGACACAACAGTAGTAGGCTTGATTACCAAAAATGACGAGACAGCTTACAGGGAGGAGGTGAGGGCTCTGGGAGTGTGGTGCCAGGAAAATAACTTCCCACTCAACGTCAACAAAACAAAGGAGATGATCGTGGACTTCAGGAAACATTGTTAGTCTACATTGATCTTTAGTAATTTGTGTCTTCATTTTGTATCAAATTCCTTAAAGCATCAGACAAGCTCAGTAGCCTACAAATAGTTGATTTTATTCAAACAGGGTGTGTCTATATATGGAAAAATACACGTTTTAAAATGTTGGCCAAATGATTGGTCGAATGAACAGATGACTCTCGGTCGACCAAGATTGTTTTTAGTCGGGGACAGCCCTAGATTTCATAAGTAGAAATGGGGTCCTCTGTCGGGTTCTTGAGGGGGAGTAGGGCAGATTTGGTTAGATTTGTTTGATAACTTGAGATGGAGCTGAATTTGTCTATGATCTTCAAAGCGTTTGGGAGAGATTGAGATGCATTGTCTAGATAAAGTAAGATGTCATCTGCGTATAATGAGATGACGTGATCTGTATATTTGAAAGATATTGGTGGAATTTGCCTGGGCCAGGGGCTCCATAGACAACAGAAATAGCAAATGTGAGATGGGATCACCTTGCCTGCTACTTCTATTTATTCTGAACGGAGCAGAGCAGGTATTGCCTGTTATTACTATGACTGAGGTATTAGCCTTTAGTATTTTAATAATATTAGTGAATTTGTAGCTAAGTCCCATATGTTCCAAAAACGACGAAAATATGACCATTCTAGTCTATCAAAAAGCTTTTTCTGTGTCCAGAGAGAGAACTGCTCAAAGAGATTTGGTTTCTGATTAAGCATGTAAGATACGTAATAGACGACAGAGGTTATCAGAGGACAATAGATTTTTAACAAACACGCAATGGTCTGTATATACCAATTTGGTTAAGTAAGTTTAGAGACGGGATGACAGAATTTTAGAAAAATAATTTGGAGTAATAGTTTACCTAATTGGTTCCAAAATGTTAAATGGACCTCAGGAGGAATACCATTCCAAACAGGTGATTTGCCTTTTATTAATGTTATCCAATGCCCTTTTGAGTTCATGTTGAGAGAAGAGGAGTTATTTTATCTTTTAAAAAGGACTCAATCTGGCTTGGTGTGGATTTACAATCAGAGGTGTATAATTCTATATAGAAAGGGAGAGTCTTTGGTTGATTTTAAATTGGGTTCTGATAGTAATTCACCTGATTCAGATTCAATGGTTGCAATATCCGCTAATTGATCATTACTGCGAAGCTTGTTGGCCAGTAAACGACTTGGATGTTTACCATGGGAGTATTGGAGAGCCAATAATATAGGCCTACTCTAGGCTACTGTCAATAAAATGTGGAGTAAATGTTACTTGTACAAGGTAAACTTCTAAGCAGATATTTATATTATTGTGGAAGTGTTTATTCATATCCTTGAATTGCGCAACGAGCATTACATAAGCTCCCACAGCAGCGCTTATAAGCGGGAACAACAAATAAGTGTTGCCTATAAAAAGAATAACCCTCATTTGGATAGGCTACAAATTACAAAATAAATAAAGTAAACAAAATAAGTTCAAATTTAATTACGGTGCAAATAAGTTTAATGCACAAAACAGAATATTGTAGCCTAGGCTACATTTATTTAGAATAAGATACATCAGTGAATACAGGCTTTGAAAATTAATGCAATGAAGAACCATTCTGACTATTTTTATTTTCATTATATGTTAACCTACCTAAAGGTTTCTGGCTAGGAACACAAGCATGTTCACCTTTTCTGGCTTTAATAGACTACAGAGTGGGGTAACAATATTGCCTACTGAAACACGTTCAGACGGAATGGTTTTTGCACAGATGCAGAGGTATTCGAGAGCGACGTTGGCCATGAGCGGAAAGGGATGTCTTCTATGGTGAACATGCGCACTCTATCTCGGTTGAAATTGTCTGAAATCACCATTGAAAGGGTCTCTTATCACACTGTAGGCCTACAACGTTTGGTTCCAAATCACCATTCAACGTTATCGGTACCACATGTCACCATATGATTGGTTTAGATTTATTTATTTGCACTCAAGAAAATACAATCTTGGTAAGATTTCCACATTGTAGTCTAATGATTAGACTTTAATCGGTGGTTTGTGCATGAAACAGGCTGCATTACAGATCATTTACTGCATTGCTAGGCAATGCAACGACGCGCTCCCCCCTGCCCTGGGTATTTAAAAAAATAGACGATACAATCGTATGTCAATGATGTTTGGACAGGTCGATGGGACGATGTGTCATTCCAGACATCGCCCAACCCTAGTCCCCAGCACAAGGTGCACCTGTGTAATGATCATGCTGTTTAATCAGCTTCTTGATATGCTACACCTGTCAGGTGGATGGATTATCATGGCAAAGGACAAATGCTCACTAACAGGGATGTAAACACATTTAGAAAGAAATAAGCTTTTTGTGCGTATGGAACATTAATGGGATATTTTATTTCCGCTCATGAAACATGGGACCAACACTTCACATGTTGCGTTTTATATTTTTGTTCAGTGTAGCTGGCAAACATTTTGTTGTGAATTTCATACTGCAATTAGATCATCTGGCGCATGCTGCACAACAGTGAGTGACTCAAGGCTCGGGTCTCCTCTTTGTGTGCTTGTAAACAAACACCATATGACGTGACTGGGGACTACCATAAGCTTCATAATAATGTGATAGGTGAAGTTAAGAACGCAATGTTTTTATCTCCTAATTTATTACACAAGTTGACTGCAGGTATTTACTTAAAAAGTAGCTACAAATATTCACATTTCTTAAACTTCAAATAAATAGTTTCAATGGTATTGAAAAACCATCCTGTGGCTTTTTCCAAATACCCCGGTATACGGTATACCGCCCAAGCCTACCAGTTTGTACAAATGGTTCTCTGTTCTATGTGCGTCATTTTGGAGCAGGTGTGTTTCTTGGAACATTGCTATATCAATATGGTTTCTTGCTAGAATATCAAGACACCTGGAACGTTTGATAGGACTATTAAGGCCTTTCAAATATCACAAGAGAATAGCTAGTCTTGCCATTGTTTTTCTAAAATGTAATTGTTATCTTTGGTGTTGATAAGCCCATAGATGTAAAATAAAAAGCAGGACCCACAGGGAAACCCACCCATTGGTCGCTCCCCACCCAGAAGACCCTCAATATAAACCGTTCCTGGTTCCCCCCACCATGCACTATAATTACAGGGTTGTAGCATAATGGCGAGTGGCAGACTTACACATGGAATCTCTTAAGCAGCATATTTTTTGGTCTTAAGGTATAAAATACACTGAGTATACAAAACATTAAGAACACCTGCTCTTTCCATGATATAGACTGACCAGGGGAATCCAGGTGAAAGCTATGGTTATTGATGTCACTTGTTAAATCCACTTCAATCAGTGTAGATGAAGGGGAGGAGACAGGTTTTTAAGCCTTGAGACATGGACATGTGTGGCATTTAAAGGGTGAATGGGCAAGACAAAAGATTTGTGCCTTTAAACGGGGTATGGTAGTAGGTTCCATGCGCACCTGTTGGTGTCATGACCTGCAACGCTGCTGGGTTTTTCACACTCAATAGTTAGCCGTGTTTATCAAGAATGATCCACCACACAAAGGACATCTAGCCAACTTGACAACTGTGGGATGCATTGTAGTCAACATTGACCAGCGTCCCTGTGGAACGCTTTCGACACTGAGTTCATGCCCCGACGAATTGTGGCTGTTCTGAGGTCGTCAGAGGGAGGGGGGGAGGTGTTCCTAATGTTTGGTATACTCAGTGTAAGAAATAATAATAATAATAAAGTCAAACATGAAATAAGTAACCAATTCAGACCTTTACAGTTGTTGGCAGAAAATGAAAACAAAAAGATGCGAGATATGCAAGCCTAATGCCTAAACAGTAAAAATAGGATAGCTGTAGAAGCAACAGCACTTAATACATGATCTTCATTTATTATTAGCAATATGATTTGAATGACCTTATATAAATTTGCCCTCCTTTTTAAGTTCTCTATATATACAAGTCCTCCCTGGGAGATAAATTCAGTATCCCATATGGGCCTGGCCGTCTCTCCTTGCCAGTAGCAAAAAATAAATATAAAACAATTGAAGGGGAATAGCTGCCAACTTATATTGCTATATTTAGTTAGCCCAAATGGATTCAATGCGCTGTAGCCACACAAGAAAGCAGTCCCAGTACATATGACACCTCCATATATTGTTCATTAATTCACTTCTTGTCATCACTGTGTAAATATCCTGGATCATAGGCAATATAATTTTAACAAGTTCAATGGACAGCAATAATAGTAATATTGTTCCTTGTACCCAATAATGAGGGGTTTTCCTCATTGTTTTATACTGAGGGTAACATCAGGGCAGCGGTCTGCAATGTTAAGCAGTGGCATGGGACCCAACTACTCCTGCCCGAACAGTTCATAGAAAAGACTGCTCATGAAGCTGAAAACGCAAATATGTTTTGGGCACTTATCTCAAACTCGTTTCTCATGGCTCTCTTTTCACTCTTCAGCAGACATAGTGAGAAATATGTTTAGAACATTAAATCTCAATAGTATCGAATCGCAATACATATAGAATCGTGATGCGTACAATCGCAATACATATCGTATCGGCACCTAAGTATCGTGATAATATCATATTGTGAGGTCCCCGGCAATTCCCAGCCCTAATGTACTGTGTATGTTCATTATGTCATCAGCTGCATATGGTAATGTATTAAAGTAACTGTCCAGTGTTTCCAGATTTCTATGAAATATAACTTATCATTAATTACAAAATGAGTTAAATAATTTTCCTTCCAAAAAATGGTGATTTAGGTATGTTAAAAAGCAGCTTTTCTGTGTTTTGAATAGTGTGGGCCTAACCCAACAACAGAATGTTGTCAGCGTATACTGGTAATTACAAATATTAATGCCAGAAGAACGCTGATTAGCCAGCTCAGCCTCCTGAGGAGGATGACATGTTCTATGAGGAAATGGCAAGCAATTTTTAAATGGCCTGTTTGAGATACAAGTTTGAGGTGGGGTTTTTGAAGTATTTCTTTCTCCAATGTATGCTTTGACCACTTACGAACGAGTATAGGATGAGTCAACAACAACATTTTGGTATGAGTTAACGGAATATGTATTTTTAAAAGTGAGATTTTCACAGGACATTTGTAAAAATTATCTTTTTAGATGAGCTTCCGACGATAGACACAGATAGCGATGTGGATGAAGCTGAAGCTGATCAGGGAAAGGAGGAGGATGGTGTGGGGGAGATCTCTGACTGTGAGTCGGAGTCCTGCGCTGGGGAACCAAAAGAATCATCACCTAAACCTACAACGGTGAGTAAACTAGAGCTTTGCTCAAACTTTACCAATACTACAAAAAACAATAAGATCAAATACTATGTATAATCACATCTAGAAATACTAAATAAAAATTGTTTATTGAAATAAATAAAAACTCAGACATTTCATATTGTTGTTTAAGACAAATATACTATTGCTAAAAATCCATTATGCTACGCAAACAATACCGTACACAAACAATACTTTAAAGACTACAAAAATGTACAGAGGCAAATTACCGGGTATGGCGTTATAAGAGTTTCAGCCATGTTCAATGACACTAGGTGGTGCTATGCACCTTACAGTGCGTTGTTTTGTTCCCTCTGCATTTATATGACAGTGTGACAGTGCTGTGTTTACTATTGTCTACCCCCAGTTTAATCTAATCTCTTCACTCATGAGCATAATGGTAAATATGTGCACGTGTATAGCAACATGTCAATAGCATCATGATGGTTTCCCGTATCATACAGTCAGTATGTCCGCAGGGCCACATGGTTTGCCCATTAGGCTATACCTGATAAGATATTCTACCACTAGGTGGAGTATTCAAAAACAAACTGACAGAATAGGTCTGGCAGGCCAATACCAACAAAGTACAATGCAGTACACTTTCCTCTGTAGCTCAGTTGGTAGTGCATGGCGCTTGCAATGCCAGGATAGTGGGTTCAATTTCCGGGACCATCTGTAAGTAAAATGTATGCACGTATGGCCTCCTTGTAGCTCAGTTGGTAGAGCATGGCGCTTGCAATGCCAGGGTTGTGGGTTCGATTCCCACGGGGGGCCAGTATGAAAATGTATGCGCTCACTAACTGTAAGTCACTCTGGATAAGAGCGTCTGCTAAATAATGTAAATGTAAGTTTCTTTGAATAAAAGCATATTCTACACTAAGTGTACAGAACATTATGAACACCTGCTCTTTCCATGACATAGACTGACCAGGTTAAAGCTGTGATCCTCACCTGTTAAATCCAGGATTTCTAAGCCTTGAGACAATTGAGACATGGATTGTGTATGTGTGCCATTCAGAGGTTGAATGGACAAGACAAAATATTTAAGTGCCTTTGAACGGGGTATGATATCAGGTGCCAGGCGCACCAGTTTAAGTGTGTCAAGGACCACAACTCTGCTGGGTTTTTCACGCTCCACAGTTTCCAGTGTGTATCAAGAATGGTCCACCACCCAAAGGACATCCAGCCAACTTGACACAAACTGTGGGAAGCATTGGAGCATCCTTATGGAAAGCTTTCGACACCTTGTAGAGTTCATCTCCCGACGAATTGAGGCTGTTCTGAGGGCCAAAGTGGGTGCATCTCAATATTAGGAACATGTTCCTAATGTTTTATACACTCAGTGGTGTATATTTTAAGTTCAGGTCGTGTTCTAAATTGTTACAGTTCACTAGTAGCGTTGCTGAATGGAGCACTGTCTATGTGGGGAGAGGGTAGGCCACGTTCCAAAACTGCCAGTAGCCACTTAACCAATGTCCATGTATCAATAAACAAAAAAATCTATTTCAGGCAATATACACGTTTAACCTACTTTTTCTGGAAGTTTTAGGTTTGTTTGTCTCTAAAGTTATCTATATTTAATTGTGGGAAGGGGGCTATTCTTTAGTGCTGCCTGACCTAGGTTTACATTGTTTACATCATGAGATACAAACAGCCTATTAGATGACCCATTATTCAATATTTTACATTCAACGTTGTTAATGTGTTTGACATAAGTCAATCTGTTATTTTATGGCGGTAATATGTTTGTCTTTAGCCTACCTGCTCACATGTAATGACTGAACAGGGAAAGGAGGCTGCCTTTATGTCATGTGTTGTACAGTGGAGGCTTGCATTATGTCACTCTTCAGAAGTCATTCAACAGTGTTTGTTAAAGGTTGGCCAGACACCTTGAGAATGTACAAGGAGTGGTGTTCTGTTCACTCCAGTGTTTTCCAAAGTTCTAGAATTTTCTAATATATGGCTTTGGGATTGTTCAACTAGCGGCCCACCCGTGGTCTCTACTGATCCCCGCCCACTGACATTTTGAATGATCAATTAAATCATCGATTGGTTAAAGCTTACAGGTAAGGATGGAAATAATACTCTGACCCTCTTGAGGACTAGAGTTGTGTTGAACCCGCCAGATGAGGATTAAAGTGCCTTCGAGAAAGTGTTCACACCCCTTGACTTTTTCCACATTTTGTTGTCACATCCTGAATTCTAAATGAATTAAATTGAGATTGTGTCACTGGCCTACACACAATACCCCATAATGTCGAAGTGGAATGATGTTTTCACACATTTTTACAAATTAATAAAAAAATAAACAGCTGAAATGTCTTGAGTCAATAAGTATTAAATCCCTTTGTTATTACAAGCCTAAATCAATTCAGGAGTAAAAATGTGCTTAACAAGTCACAAGTTGCATGGACTCTCTGTATGCAATAATAGTGTTTAACATGATTTTTGAATGACTACCTCATCTCTGTATCCCACACATTAAACTATCTGTAAGGTCCCTCAGTCGAGCAGTGAATTTCAAACACAGATTCAACCACAAAGAACAGGGAGGTTTTCCAGTGCCTCGCAAAGAAGGGCACCTATTGGAAAATAAGTTAAAAATAAAAAAATTAAGCAGGCGTTGAATATCCCTTTGAGCATTGTGAAGTTAGTATTTACACTTTGGATGGTGTATCAATACACCCAGTCACTACAAAAATACAGGCGTCCTTCCTAACTCAGTTGCTGGAGAGGAAGGAAACCACTCAGGGATTTCATCATGAGGCCAATGGTGACTTTAAAACAGTTACAGAGTTTAATGTCTGTGATAGGAGAAAACTGAGGATGGATAAACAACATTGCAGTTACTCCACAATACTAACCTAATTGACAGAGTAAAAGAAGGAAGCCTAAACATGCATCCTATTTGCAATAAGTCACTAAAGTAAAACTGCAAAAAATATGGCAAAGAAATTAACTATGTCCAGAATACAAAGTGTTATGTTTGGGCAAATCCAACACAACACATTACTGAGTACCACTCTCCATATTTTCAAGCATAGTGGTGGCTGAATAATGTTATGGGTATGCTTGTAATCGTTTAGGACTGGGGAGTTTTTCAGGATAAAAAAGAAATGGAATGGAGCTAAGCACAGGCAAAATCCTAGAGGAAAACCTGGTTGTCTGCTTTCCACTAGATGCTGGGAGATGAATTCACCTTTCAGCAGGACAATAACATAAAACACAAGGCCCAATAATAGTGCTGAGCGATTAGTGCTTTTTGGGGTCTGTTTGATTTCTATAATTTGTTTTACATTAAATGCACTATGCATTATGTGGGTTGAATTTTGTAACAACACTGAATAAAACAATTAATAAAAGTCACATGATGGTAGTGACTGCCCATTACTGCTTATCACTTAACTGCCTATGCTGTCTGACAATCACTATTTTACTAGTTCTTCAAATAAACTTTTATGACTGCTGAATACCAACTATCAATCACTTAGATCATGTATTTTCAGGCTCTCAAAGCAACTGCTTTCTATCCCTCTCGATCGCACATTCTCTCTTCTCTCAGTCTCCATGTCTGCTCAGCACAGACCGGACAGGTTTAAGCGGGAGTGCAATGGATTAGGGTCATTGTTGTTAATTACAATGTTTCCTGCGCTAAACTATGTCAAGTATTGGCCTGTTGGAAACTACAATGCCTTACTACAGGGTTCTTCAATTCCGGTCCTGGAGGGCCGAAACACCTCTGTTTTTCATCCTCTCCTTCTAATCAGGGCTAATTCAGACCTGGGACACCAGGTGAGTGCAATTAACTACCAGGTAGAAATAAAAAACGGAAATGTTTCGGCCCTCCGGGACCGGAATTGAAGAACCCTGCCCTACTACATCACAAAGTTTAGTCTTCATCTGATTTATCTCTACAGAAACTGCACATCAAACTCATAGAAAAAAAACAGAACTAAATGGAATTTCTGTGAATTAGTTGTTTAAAAAATGAAAAATAACCAAAATGTTGGTTAATCGCTCAGCACTACCAAATTTACACTGGAGTTGCTTAACAGGAAGACAGTGAATGTTCCTGAGTGGCCGACTTACAGTTTTGACTTAAATCTGCTAGAAAATCTATGGCAAGACTTGAAAATGCTTATTTAGCAATGATTAACAACCAATTTGACAGAGCTTGAAGAATTTTCAAAAGAATAATGTGCAAATATTGTACAATCCATGTGTGCAAAGCTCTTAGAGACTTACCCAGATAGACTCACAGCTGTAATCACTGCCAAATGGGATTCTAACATGCATTGCGTTGACTCAGGTGTGAAATTTCAAAAAACACGTTTTCACTTTGTCATTATGTGGTATTGTGTTAAGATGGGTGAGAACAAAAATATATTTAATACATTTTGAATTCAGGCTGTAACACAACATTTGGAATAAGTTTAGGGGGTATGAATACTTTCTGAAGTCACTGTGAATTTAACTAAGGCGCTTAAGCCTATGTTTTCATGAAGATACTGAAATATGTATGGCCAACGAGAAGCTACCTATAGGCCCTAGTTCTGTTGCCAGAGACTATGTTAAAAGGAATACTGTTGCTTGAGATTGATTGCTGTATAAACGCTGGATTGGAGTTACAGTGGATGGATGTGTTGTCTTGACAAGTTAGAATGTGCCTCTGAAGGAGAAATACAGTCAAGGCTATTTTCATCAGGAAGCCTCAGAAGCAGGTAGTCAGATAATCATCACCCCCACAGACCGTACAGCCACTTCCCCCTTACTTTCACAGCTGTTATCAGCATTCTGGGAGTCAAAGGTTACCTATCTAACCTCCCTGAACTGGAGGCTTGTGGTCTGAGGCCTCACAGAAACCAAGAGATGATCTCATAAGGCTGAATCCACCTAACATGAGAAACATTAAAAGTTGAAAGTTTTTCTTAAAATCAAGCATTGTCAATGGGAGATTTGCTTGTAGGTTTGAGTTAGCCAGATACAGCCTAGGTTATACTCTTGACATGAATGGATGCAGACATAACGAAGGCAATCATTTAGAAAGTAAACTGAACAAAAATATAAGTGCAACATGCAACAATTTCAAAGATTTTACTGAGTTACAGTTCATATAAGACAATCAGTCAATTGAAATACATTTGTTAGGCCCTAATTTATGGATTTCACATGACTGGGAATACAGATATGCACCTGTTGGTCACAGACACCTTTAAAAAAATAAATAAAGAAAATAAGTATGGCTGTTGATCAAAAACCAGTAGTGGAAGAACTGGGACATTTTAAGCTTCCAGGTATTGTGTACAGATCCTTGCAACATGGGGCCTGCATTATCATGCTACAACATGAGGTGATGGCGGTGGATGAATGGCACAGCAATGGGCCTCAGGATCTCGTTACGGTATCTCTGTGCATTCAAATTGCCATCGATAAATTGCAGTTGTGTTCGTTGTCCGTAGCTTATGGCTGCCCATACCATAACCCCACCGCCACCATGGGGCACTCTGTTCACAACGTTGACATCAGCAAACCGCTTGCCCACACGAAGCCATGCACGCTGTCTGCCATCTGCCCAGTAGAGTTGAAACCGGGATTCACCGTCAAGAGCACACTTCTAAGGCGTGCCAGTGGACATCGAAGGTGAGCATTTGCCCACTGAAGTCATTTACAACTCCGAACTGCAGTCAGGTCAAGACCCTGGTGAGGACGACAAGCAGATGAGCTTCCCTGAGATGGTTTCTGTCAGTTTGTGCAGAAATTCTTCGGATGTGCAAACCCACAGTTTCATCAGCTGTCCAGATGGCTGGTCTCAGACTGTCCTTTAGGTGAAGAAGCCGAATGTGGAGGTCCTGGGCTGGCGTGGTTACACGTGGTCTGCGGTTGTGAGGCCGGTTGGACGTACTGCCAAATATACTAAAATGACATTGGAGGCGGCTTATGGTGGAGAAATTAACAATCAATTCTCTGGTAACAGCTCTGGTGGACATTCCTGCAGTCAGCATGCCAATTGCACACTCCCTCAACTTGAGACACCAGTGGCATTGTGTTGTGACAAAACGGTGGCCTTTTATTGTCCCCAGCACAAGGTGCACCTGTGTAATGATCAACATTTGAGAGAAATACGCTTTTTGTGCGTATGGATAATTTCTGGCACCTTTTATGTCAGCTCATGAAACATGGGACCAACACTTAGCATGTTGCGTTTATATTTTTGTTCGGTGTAAAAGCTAGTGTTTCCCTATCCTATTCTTATCAGTGGCTATCAGTTTCCCTTTCCTTTGACTATAGTTTGGGTAAGAGTTAGTACTTTCTACTCTCTGCAAAGGATGAGATGGTTACTGTCAATAGTAAATCAAACTGGATCTAACAGGAAACGGACTTTGAGATCTCAATCCAAAAGGACAGATTTATTGTTCCGTATAAAGCTGAAACAAATGGCTCGGCTGACTTCACTTTATCTGTGTTTGCCAGCGTAGTACTCTTTTTTTTTAGTTTTTATTATTGATCTAGAACTGTGTGGTGGGTAGAGAGGAGGAGGAGCATGCATGGTTACAGTTTATTTCAATAGTAGATTTGGCTAGCCAGCTACATCCAAGCTCAAGCTAAACCTCCAAAGCCAAGACCTGGTTTCAATATTATTTGAAGTATTTTTCAAATAGCTGTTATTTGATTGAGTGGAATGGAACCAATAGAAAAGTCCCAAAAGTACAAACTCCACCCACCTGGGCTGGCATTCCAGGCACTGGCAGGCTAAAGCGATCACTCAAACTATTTGAAAGAGTTCAAATAGTATTTGAACCCAGGTCTGCCTCAGCTGTCAGCAGCCAACAGGGTTAATAACCTGCACCCCATCTGCGCCGTGCCATCAGGGTTGTAAACTAGCCTTTTACTACTGTTGGTTCAGCAACAACATGTCAGCTAGGAGGCAGAACCTGTCCCTCATAGGCCGAGAGAGAGCAATGTGTGAGCTGTGTACTTATTTACAATGCATCCAGTGCCGTGCAGGCAGGGTGAGTGAACACATTTTTGAGCACGGGCCAGGAACATCGTGTTCCTGCTCTCTGTAGCTAGTTAGTGTGACATCTGCTGGCACTCCGCCTAGCAGGGTCAAGTTGAATCAAATAAGAGAGCATGCTGCTCGGCTGCTGCGTAGGCTGGGTTGGTGTGGGTGGCTAACAGGAAAAGGGGGCTGGTATGCTGGTCTTGTCTGCACATGACAGGGTGGAGAGTGTTTTGGATTTTTCCACATGGGAACTGATATCCTCAGGTGTGCTGTGTGTGTGACCAATGAGACAGCGTTCTGTTATTGTTAGTGTAACGGCTTGTTCCTTTTTGCCCACTCTTAATTGTTCCACATGCGTGCCTTAATCCTCATTGATGACAGTTTAAGAGGGGTTTTTGATCATATTGTTCATAACACTTGACACATATTAGCATTCAAGTGTTGGATCTAAGATGAAAACGTACTCCTTTGAATGAAGGAAAATACTTCTGCCAAAAGTACGACATTTGGAATTAACATATTGCACTGATATCATGTTATGATGTGTAAAGCTCATAATAATAGACTAATCATCCCCAGGTGACAGACACTGACATCTCAGACTACCTGTCTGATGGGGAGGGAGAGAGCCATGACACCCTGACCCAGAACAGACTGGAGGCTGGGGTTGTGGCTGATTGTCCTCTGCAGACTGGGTCTGGGGAAGGGGAGGGCAGCAGAAGGTCAGTCAGTAACTGGGTCAGGTCCGCTCAGGCAGCGCTGCAGACGCCCCAGAAACAGACTGACAGGAACTCCAAGACCCCAGAGGACTCCAACAAAAAGAAAAGGACATTTCAAAGGTTTGACTTCTAAAGAAAAAATATTTTTAAGAAGCATTTATGATCTCTCTCATAATAGGTTAGATCAGGGGTAGGCAACCCTGTTCCTGGAGTGTACTGCAGGATTGTGTTCCAACCACACACGACCAACTGAGCTAATTGATCAGTTCAGTGATTGCCTAAATTCAACACACCTTGTCTTCCAGGTCGGTTAAATCAAAATCATTAAGTGCCAGCTGCATTCCAGGACCAGGGTTGCTTACCCCTGGGTTAGATCTTGGATAATGAGAAACAATGAGGGAAAAAATCATCATGATCATCGCGAGTCACATACATACACACACACACTGTCTGCAGATGTTTCCAGGGCGATGCTGCTGATCAAAGGACCACCTGGGTGACATCATGTGGGTGCCAAATGTCACTGTCATAGTTAAGACCCTCGGATAAGACATCTTTCTCCACAGAGTATCATAACAAACTACTGCTTTGTGATTCCTTTGTATTTCTACAGTTGATCAAATAGAATTGTATTTGTCAAATGCGCCGAGTACAACTGGTGTAGACTTTACCGTGAAAGGCTTGCTTACGAGCCCTTCCTAACAATGCAGAGTTTAAAGATAAGAATAAAATAGTAACACAGGGAATAAAATTAAATACACAAGAATGGAGCTATAAACAGGGAGTACCAGTACCAGATCAATGTGCAAAGGTACGAGGTAGATATGTACATGAAGGCAGGGTAAAGTGACTAGGCATCAGGGTAGATATTATTATTATTATTATTATTATTATTAAGAGTAAAATATAGAACAGAGCAGCGGAAGCAAATTATGAAGGTTAGTGTGTGTCTGGTGTCGATGCGCATGTGTGTGTTATGCGTATGTAATGTATGTGAATGTTTGTGGGAGTGTCAATGTATTGTGTGTGTGTGTGTGGTTTGTACACTGAACAACAATATAAATGCAACAATTTTACTGAGTTACAGTTCATATAAGGAAATCAGTCAAATGAAATAAATGAATTAGGCCCTAATCTATGGATTTCATATGACTGGGAATAAAGATATTGAGCTGTTGGTCACAGAAACCTTTTTTATAAATGTAGGGGCGTGGATCAGAAAACCAGTCAGTATCTGGTGTGACCACCATTTGCCTCATGCAGTGCGAGACAACTACTTCGCATAGAGTTGATCAGGCTGTAGATTGTGGCCGTGTGGAATGTTGTGGCCTGGTGGAATGTTGTCCCACTCCTCTTCAATGGCAGTGCGAAGTTTCTGGATATTGGCGGGAATTGGAATGCTGTCGTACACGTCGATCCAGAGCATCCCAAACATGCTCAATGGGTGACGTCCTGTGAGTATGCAGACCATGGAATAACTGGGAAACGTTCAGTTTTCAGGAATTGTGTACAGATCCTTGCGACATGGGGCTGTGCATTATCATGCGGAAACATGAGGTGATGGCAGCTGATGAAGTGCACAACAATGGGCCTCAGGATATCATCACGGTATATCTGTGCATTCAAATTGCCATCGATTAAAATGCAATTGTGTTCGTTGTCCGTAGCTTATGCCTGCCCATACCATAACACCACCACCACCATGAGGCACTCTGTTCACAATGTTGACATCAGCAAACCGCTTGCCCACACAATGCCATACACGCTGTCTGCCATCTGCCCGGTACAGTTGAAACCAGGATTCGTCCGTGAAGAGCACACTTCTCTAGCGTGCCAGTGGCCATCGAACGTGAGCATTTGCCCACTGAAGTCGGTTACGACGCCGAACTGCGGCCTGGTCAAGACCCTGGTGAGGACGACAAGCACGCAGATGAGTTTCCCTGAGACGGTTTCTGGCAGTTTGTGCAGAAATTCTTTGGTTGTACACAATGGTGTAAAGTACTTACGTAGAAATATTTTTTGGGGGGTATCTGTACTTTCCGATTTACAGTACCAGTCAAAAGTTTGGAAACACCTACTCATTCAAGGGTTTTTCTTTATTGTAGAATAATAGTGAAGACATCAAAACTGAAATAACACCAAAAAAGTGTTAAAACTAATCAAAATAATGTTATATTTGAGATTCTTCAAATAGCCACCCTTTGCCTTGATGACAGCTTTGCACACTCTTGGCATTCTCTCAACCAGCTGGATGTTTCTCCCATCTCCACAGAGGAACTCTGGAGCTCTGTCAGAGTAGCCATTGGGTTCTTGGTCACCTCCCTGACCAAGGCCCTTCTCCCCCGATTGCTCAGTTTGCCCGGGTCGGCTGGCTCTAGGAAGAATCTAGGTGGTTCCAAACTTCTTCCATTTAAGAATGATGGAGGCCTGTGTTCTTGGGCACCTTCAATGCTGCAGAAATGTTTAGGTACCCTTCCCCAGATCTGTGCTTCGACAAAATCCTGTCTCGGTGCTCTGCGGACAATTCCTTCGACCTCATGGCTTGGTCTTTGCTCTGACATGCACTGTCAACTGTGGGACCTTATAGACAGGTGTGTGCCTTTCCAAATCATGTCCAAGTAATTGAATTTACCACAGGTGGACTCAAATCAAGTTGTAGACACATCTCAAGGATGATCAATGGAAACAGGATGCACCTGAGCTCAATTTCGAGTCTCATAGCAAAGAGTCTGAATACTTATGTAAATATTGTATTCATTTTAGAATAAGGCTGTAACGTAACAATGTGGAAAAAGTCAAGGGGTCTGAATACTTTCCGAATGCACTGAACAAAAATATAAATGCAACATGTAAAGTGTTGGTTTCATTAGCTGAAATGAAAGATCCGAAAAAATGTCCATATGCACAAAAAGCTTATTTCTCTCAAATTGTGGACAAATTTGTTTACATCCCTGTTAGTGAACATTTCTCCTTTGCCAAGGTAATCCATCCACCTGACAGGTGTGGCATATCAAGAAGCTGATTAAACAGCATGATCATTACACAGGTGCACCTTGTGCTGGGGACAATAAAAGGCCACTCTAAAATGTGCAGTTATGTCACACATCACAATGCCACAGATGTCTCAAGTTTTGAGGGAGCGTGCAATTAACATGCCGACTGTAGCTCTGGTACCATTTGCCGGACGGTATCAAACAGTCTATAGCTTGGATGCACAGCACAGAATAATGTTCACTTCTTATAAATCGATTTTAAAGTAGCTTAGCCTGTATTGAGCGCTATTTATACAGTATTCTTGAGGATATTGAAGGTGGTGTGTGTTTCCTACAGTGGCGGCCTGGCGGAGCGACTGAACCGACTCCAGTGCAGACAGAGGTCAGCCATCAGCTTCTGGAGGCACCAGTCCATTTCTCACACTACTACTACTACTACTACTACTACTACTACTACAGCCACAGGTAATACAGACAACAAACAAACGCACAAGTCTGTGTCTTACACCACTAAAGTAGGGCTGGGAATTGCCAGGGACCTCACGATACGATCAATATGATATTATCATGACACTTTGGTGCCAATACGATATGTATTGTGATTCTCATGATCCTATATGTATTGCGATTCGATACTGTGAATTTATTGCGATTCGATGTTCCAAACATATTGCTCACCATATGTCTGCTGCAGAGGGACAAGAGAGAGCCATGAGAAAACGAGTTTTGATCAGTCATGGAAATAAAAGTGCTGAAAACAAATGGTCTCTGTATTTAAAAAGAATATGGAGAACAAGCTATGAAGGAAAAATACTGAACTTTTGGTAAAGATACAACCAACTAGCGCAAAAATAATGCGATTTGTCAAAACTATGCGATATATTGTCAAAAATAGTATCCCGATATGTAACTGTATTGATTTTTTTCCTCTCCCATCACTACACTATAGGCACAGGTATTAGGCTACAGAGTTTGTTTTATTTTAAATTGTAAAAACTGAGAAACAACAACAAACATGCAGAGGTGAAATGAAACATAATGTGCACGGTGAGAATAGAAACCCAAAAGGGCTTATGAAAGGGTCACCGTTACCACACATTCCTACGTATGCTAAGTATTCTCCGTTAATGGTTCAAGATTAACTTTGATTTGATGCTCTCTCTGAGACAGAAGTCAATCTCTCAGGCAGGTGTGATTCTCTGCGCAGATCTGTGGTCACGTGAAGACTGGAGCGTGTGGAGGAAATGCTGGTTGCTCGTTGATAATTGTGGCAGCAGTGAATTTGGTTCGTCGGGGCCAGTACGTAGGTGACAGGAAGCACTCTGCTTGCTGACTTGTCTTTTCTTTCCATGGTGCTACCAAAGCACGAGTCTACCCTCATTATCATTGGCTCCTAGATAATTAGGTTAAACCACTATTTTAATGTGACAGTTGATCGTGGAAAAACACAACCCTAAAAACGCCCACCTTTTCCAACTCGTGTTCAGTCAGTAGGTCAGTTAGTTGGCTTGGTTGTCTTTCGTCGGAGTGAGAGAAGAACTTGTAGAAGATAGAATGTTAAATTGAAGAAGTTTGCTCTAACTTGGCCTCATTTTTAGAATCATGTGACATCTAGTGTGAGTATTTGGCCCTCATCCTGGATCATAACAATGCACATAAGTGTGCTATACTGCATACTAGTGTTGCCACTTTTGTTTGTTGACTTTCTCACATTGATTTAAGAGCATCTACACAAACAATAACACCGGCAGTTATTTCAACACAACTAGCTTGAGCTATTATTAGTGCTGAGCGATTAACAACTAAATGACCAACTTAAATTGATTATTTGTATTTCATTTAGTTCTTATTTTTTATTTTTTGTGCACTCTGGATCAAGCACGAACTGTGTGATTTAGTAGGGAGTTGTAGTTTCCAACCGGCCAATATTCAACATAGTTTATAGCAGAAAACGTGGTAATTAACTACATTGATCATAATCCATTGCACGCCTACTTGTCCGGTCTGTGTTTCTTTTAGCCTGCTACATATGAGACAAGAATGCGCAATCAAGAGGGATAGAGAGCAGTTGCTTTGCAAGGGACAGTATCTCTACCTGAAAATAGTGATTGATAGTTGGTATTCAGCAGTCATAAAAGTATGCCTTATTTACTTTGAAGAACTAGTAAAATTGTGATTTTGTCAGACAGCATAGGCAGCAGCTCTATAGAGATGAGATGATGACTTGCAATTAAATAATAAAGTCATCAAATAAAACAAAGTGATTAGCAGTAATGGACTGTCACTACTATCATGGAACTTTTATTAATTGTTTTATTCTGTGTTACAGCATTCAACCCACATAATGCATAGTGCATTTAATGTTTGTAACAACAAATAATAATAATAATCTAAATACATTTTTTATTTTTTACTAATTGAACTGAAACCGAACCGGCCTCAAAAAGCACTAATCAGCACCAGCTGTAGCAAACCTGTTCATTCTCACAAGAATAAGCTGTGTGTGTGTGCGCACAAGTGTCTGCGTCAGTCATTGATGTTATTCCTTCACACACTATTCCACTTTAGATTTATTTGTTTATTGCAGGTCAGAAGGAGGACTCCATTCAGTCTGTCCTGTATTCACCTGCCCACTAATAAAGGGTTCATTATCATTGTTATATACTGAACACAAATATAAACGCAACACGTAAAGTCATGTTTCATGAGCTGAAATAAAAGATCACAAATGTTATTTACATACAAAAAGCTTATTTCTCCAATGTTGTGCACAAATTTGTTTACAGCCTTGTTAGTGAGCATTTCTCCTTTGCCAAGATAATCCATGCATCTCACAGGTGTGGCATATCAAGAAGCTGATTAAACAGCATGATCATTACACAGGTGCACCTTGTGCTGGGGACAATAAAAGGCCACAGTTTTGTCACAACACAATGACACAGATGTCTCAAGTTTTGAGGGAGCGTGCATTTGGCATGCTCACTGCAGGAATGTCCACCAGAACTGTTGCCAGATAATTTAATGTTAATTTCTCTACCATAAGCCACCTCCAACTTCGTTTTAGAGAATTTGGCAGTATTTTCAACCGGCCTCACAACCGCAGACCACAGGTAACCACGCCAGCTCAGGACCTCCATATCCGGCTTCTTCACCAGCAGGATCGTCTGAGACCAGCCACCCGGACAGCTGTTGAAACTGGGGGTTTGCCCAAACAAAGAATTTCTGCACTAACTGACAGAAACCATCTCAGAGAAGCTCATCTGCGTGCTCGTCATCCTCACCAGGGTCTTGACCTGACTGCATTTCGGCGTTGTAGGCTGGGTTTCTGTACAGCACTTCGAGATATTAGCTGATGTAAGAAGGGCTATATAAAATAAAATTGATTGATTGATTGTAACCGACTTCAGTGGGCAAATGCTCACCTTCGATGGCCACTGGCATGCTGGAGAAGTGTGGGGGAGTATTTCTGTCTGTAATAAACCCTTTTGTGGGTAAAAACTAATTCTGATTGGCTCCCCCGTGGCCCACCCTATGCCCTCCCAGGCCCACCCATGGCTGCGCCCCTGCCCAGTCATGTGAAATCCATAGATTAGGGCCTAATTCATTTATTTCAGTTGACTGAGTTCCTTATATGAACTGTAAATCTGAATTTTTGCATGTTGCGTTTATATTTTTGTTCGGTATAGTATGTCTTATGTGTGCCAAACGGAGGAACATATCTCTGGATATGATACATGTTCTAACAATTCCTTCCACTTAGTGCTGGTGTTGATGAACCCTCCTGTTGTAAATCCTCTCAGGCAAATATCAGTGATTGTCACATACTCCAACATAGAGCTGCCTTGTCTTGCATTGAATTGGAGCGCACTAATATCGTCATGATTCACATCACAAACAGCATGATACAGTGGGGAGAACAAGTATTTGATACACTGCCGATTTTGCAGGTTTTCCTACTTACAAAGCATGTAGAGGTCTGTAATTTTTATCATAGGTACACTTCAACTGTGAGAGACGGAATCTAAAACAAAAATCCAGAAAATCCCATTGTATGATTTTTAAGTAATTCATTTGCATTTTATTGCATGACATAAGTATTTGATCACCTACCAACCAGTAAGAATTCCGGCTCTCACAGACCTGTTAGTTTTTCTTTAAGAATCCCTCCTGTTCTCCACTCATTACCTGTATTAACTTCACCTGTTTGAACTCGTTAACTGTATAAAATACACCTGTCCACACACTCAAACAGACTCCAACCTCTCCACAATGGCCAAGACCAGAGAGCTGTGTAAGGACATCAGGGATAAAATTGTAGACCTGCACAAGGCTGGGATGGGCTACAGGACAATAGGCAAGCAGCTTGGTGAGAAGGCAACAACTGTTGGCGCAATTATTAGAAAATGGAAGAAGTTCAAGATGACGGTCAATCACCCTCGGTCTGGGGCTCCATGCAACATCTCACCTCGTGGGGCATCAATGATCATGAGGAAGGTAAGGGATCAGCCCAGAACTATACGGCAGGACCTGGTCAATGACCTGAAGAGAGCTGGGACCACAGTCTCAAAGAAAACCATTAGTAACACACTACGCCGTCATGGATGAAAATCCTGCAGCGCACGCAAGGTCCCCCTGCTCAAGCCAGCGCATGTCCAGGCCCGTCTGAAGTTTGCCAATGACCATCTGGATGATCCAGAGGAGGAATGGGAGAAGGTCATGTGGTCTGATGAGACAAAAATAGAGCTTTTTGGTCTAAACTCCACTCGCCGTGTTTGGAGGAAGAAGAAGGATGAGTACAACTCCAAGAACACCATCCCAACAGTGAAGCATGGAGGTGGAAACATAATTCTTTGGGGACGCTTTTCTGCAAAGGGGAAAGGACGACTGCACCGTATTGAGGGGAGGATGGATGGGGCCATGTATCGCGAGATCTTGGCCAACAACCTCCTTCCCTCAGTAAGAGCATTGAAGATGGGTCGTGGCTGGGTCTTCCAGCATGACAACGACCCAAAACACACAGCCAGGGCAACTAAGGAGTGGCTCCGTAAGAAGCATCTCAAGGTCCTGGAGTGGCCTAGCCAGTCTCCAGACCTGAACCCAATAGAAAATCTTTGGAGGGAGCTGAAAGTCCGTATTGCCCAGCGACAGCCCCGAAGCCTGAAGGATCTGGAGAAGGTCTGTATGGAGGAGTGGGCCAAAATCCCTGCTGCAGTGTGTGCAAACCTGGTCAAGACCTACAGGAAACGTATGATCTCTGTAATTGCAAACAAAGGTTTCTGTACCAAATATTAAGTTCTGCTTTTCTGATGTATCAAGTACTTATGCATGCAATACTCATGCAATAAAATGCAAATGAATTACTTAAAAATCATACAATGTGATTTTCTGGATTTTTGTTTTAGATTCCGTCTCTCACAGTTGAAGTGTACCTATGATAAAAATTACAGACCTCTACATGCTTTGTAAGTAGGAAAACCTGCAAAATCGGCAGTGTATCAAATACTTGTTCTTCCCACTGTATACAGTGGGGGAAAAAAGTATTTAGTCAGCCACCAATTGTGCAAGTTCTCCCACTTAAAAAGATGAGAGAGGCCTGTAATTTTCATCATAGGTACACGTCAACTATGACAGACAAAATGAGAAAAAAAATCCAGAAAATCACATTGTAGGATTTTTAATGAATTTATTTGCAAATTATGGTGGAAAATAAGTATTTGGTCAATAACAAAAGTTTCTCAATACTTTGTTATATACCCTTTGTTGGCAATGACACAGGTCAAACGTTTTCTGTAAGTCTTCACAAGGTTTTCACACACTGTTGCTGGTATTTTGGCCCATTCCTCCATGCAGATCTCCTCTAGAGCATTGATGTTTTGGGGCTGTCGCTGGGCAACACAGACTTTCAACTCCCTCCAAAGATTTTCTATGGGGTTGAGATCTGGAGACTGGCTAGGCCACTCCAGGACCTTGAAATGCTTCTTACGAAGCCACTCCTTCGTTACCCGGGCGGTGTGTTTGGGATCATTGTCATGCTGAAAGACCCAGCCACGTTTCATCTTCAATGCCCTTGCTGATGGAAGGAGGTTTTCACTCAAAATCTCACGATACATGGCCCCATTCATTCTTTC